>NC_037534.1:2559568-2570902 GCF_001531365.2 Cynara cardunculus var. scolymus | reverse complement strand
TATATATATATATATACTACACAAAAATCCATGTGTATCATACTCCTTTTAAAGTTGCTTATCTATTAAGTTAAATTCAATTGTCTTGCTGTTAATAACTAGATAAACCTCCACTCTGAATATAACTTGAACGAGTGATCATTAATGTTTAAAAGAAAACTTTATATATTTTTATGTATTTTAAACATCTATATACTTGTATAGGGGTGTTTAAAAACCCGACCAACCCGACACGAAATAACTCAACCCGAAGCAACCCGATGTCTAATCGAGTTGTAAAATTGTCAAACCGTAGCTATTGAGTTACTATTATTTGAACCCAACCCAACCCGATATCCTTTTATGTATTGGATTTAATAGGATTGTTGAATTGCTATTAATATGTACATTAGACAATTACATTATCATGTATGCTCCTCATATACACATATTCTCAATCTATTTACATCTTTATATAACTCATTCGTATATATGTTCAATAACTGTGAACATATATATGTGAATTGAGAAAATTAACTGAATGTGATATACGTAAGAAAAATAGATAAGTTGTATCAAATGGTTGATTATGAAAAAGAAATTGTGAGTAGAGAAATAACATATTATATGTTAGAATAATATTTTAATATACCAAAGTATCAACCCGAYCAACCCGTACGGGTTGGGTTGGGTTTYAAGATTTTTCAAACCGCAAGCATTGAGTTRTGTTGTTCAAATGTCTTCAACCCGATCAATCCGACCCATGAGCACCCTTTGTATATGTTTCAAGGGGCCTGTTTAAATAAGAAAAACTAAATATCATRAGAAGGAAAGAATGGAAGGTTCATGCATGAATCATCGAAAAATATCTATTCATATAGGTTATTGCATGCATATTCAAATAGATTTTTTCAACGGTTAACATTAGAACCTTTCCTTAACATTCTTTTGTTATATTTTCACGATATTTAGTCTTTTTATTTGAATTTCTTAGTATATTTAGTCTATAAAATATAGTAAATATAAATATGCATGTTCAGTAATATCTTATGGTTGGATTTCGGTGAGAATAAAAGTTATGGTGAAAAACGGTTTTTTTACCTCTGAATTTGTAGAAACTGTTTTGAATTAGATATCTTTTTTGGCCTTGTCTTTTGTATCCCTATGTGTTGTATGCTTATCTGCTAATTGTTCAACCTATGGTTGGTTGCTGTTGCTGTTGCTGTTGCTGGTGACGTTTGTTGCCAAGTATTGAGATATCGTCACTCTAATTAATAGAAAAAATTTAGTCCAATGACCATTCATTTGTCACTAGATCATGTATTTAATTTGTTGGATCTAAAACATGTAATCTCTAGCTTTTGTCAATGGCACGAGTCCATGGAAAAAAACCCAACCTATTTTTATATTTATTTTGAATGATTAAGTCCCTATTTTTTTAATAAATAAATTCTTGAACTTATTGAAGTCGAACAAATAAATTCTTAAACTTGTTAAAAGSGAAGAAACCCAAGTATTTATTTGTTTGGTTTTTGTAATTTCAATGATTTATTTGTTCGATTTCAATAAGTTCAAGGTTTTATTTGTTAGAAAAAAGGTTAAGGGACTTGGAGTCTATTTGTTAACAACTTAACGAGCTTAAATGACACTCACAATTTATTCAGCTAGCTATACATGTTTGTTTGGTAGTCGCTTAACAATATATAAAGTGGCTTATTCAGTAGCTTCTAGGAGGAGCTTTATGCAGAACGTCAAGTTTTTTCCGAACCTGTCCCTCCCAATTAAACAAGCTCCTTTCATATATGAAAAAGCCTTCCAGACACATTAACCTACATAGACAACTTTATTCATATAACACTTAATAAACAACCAACCAATTGTTTTTAACATTTCCCTTCGTCAATTGATAGAAATATCTTCTTTTTCCCACAAAAAAAAAAGAAAATAATGGTAGCCACTCTGTCCCTCTTGTCTTCCACATATGCTGCCAATTTAGTTGTCTAATTTTCAAACTTCATTTTATTTCTTTTCCACGTTTCTGGTGAATGATGTGATATTTGAATATATATATATATATATATATATATGATTTAATCACCCTATTCTACAAATGCAATTATTAAACTAAACACTTGACTGAGAATCAGGAAACTAAAAGGAAATGAGGTACCACCAAACAAGATATCTGATGAAAGTTTGATTGCCTTTTGGTGTCACTGGTGGCTCTAAAATTCCAACAATTATATCACCTTCCTGTTGGCTTCCCCATCTCCGAGAAAACTGTATCTGACTTGAACCCTTCGCTGGTACTACTAATCGAAGACGTTCCATTTCTCATTGCCGACGATCCCGAGAACACATCGTCATCCGTTGTCGTTGCCTCACCATGCCTCAGAAACGGGACTTCATGATTTTCCAACACCACCCCACCTCCTGTTTTCTCAACACTTTCTTGTACTTCCAATGCTAACTCTAGTTTATAAACGACTTCTTCCATGGTTAATCGATCGCACCCTTTCTCTTTCAAGCAACTATTTGCTACCTCTCCGAACTTCGTTAAGCTCTCCGGTGCAATCTCATCTCTTAGTTTTGGATCAATTATCTGATCGAGGATCCCCTTCCGATAACTATACTTGCCCCATTCTGCCAAACTCGCTTGTTCTTTCCCCCGACCTGGAATCATAGCAGGTCTTGCACACAAAACTTCAAGCAGAACGACTCCAAATGAGTAGACGTCGGATTTATCTGTGAGCTGCTGTCTTTGGTAATATTCGGGATCCACATACCCCATACTACCTTTCACGACTGTGCTAACGTGGGTTTGCGATGGGTCGTTGGGGCCTAGCTTTGACAAGCCGAAATCAGAAACCTTAGCCACCCAATTCTCATCCAGTAAAATATTTGTGGACTTGACATCTCTGTGAATTATCCTGCGTTTCGCACTCGTGTGGAGATAATGCAACCCTCGTGCTGCACCGATGCAAATATGGAGACGCCTTTTCCATGACAAAGGAGGGTTGTTCGACTTGTATAGATGGTCTCGTAGAGTACCGTGAGCCATGTAGTCATACACCAGCACCATCTCTTCATCGTCGTCACAATATCCAATCAAGGACACTAGATGGACATGGCGTAGTTTCGATAGCATCCCTATTTCTGTGAGGAATTCGTGAGAACCTTGGCTGGATGATGAGTTGAGCCGCTTGATTGCAACGGTTGTTGTTCCGTTGTCTATGTACCCTTTATACACCTTCCCGAACCCGCCATGGCCTATAATGCAATTGTCGTTAAACTCACGGGTAGCTGCTTTCACTTCTGTAAGTGAAAAACGACGGCAGCGATCTGATGGCAGTGAAGAGTGGCAAGAATATGTAGATTTTGATTCAAAAGAAGCTGGGCCATAGGATGACTTGTCGTCGGCGCCATAGTTTTTGACTCGTCTCCGTCGTCGGAAAACTATAAGAACTAAAAGAGACAAGAAGACTAACCCTCCCCCAACTCCTCCAATTATTGCGGCATATGGAGTTTTATTCTTGTTCACTTTTATCGGAGATGAGGGCGTTGGCAGTGGGGTTCTAAAACTAAGCTCTGGATTGGGGCTAGCAAGACTACCAACCTTACTCAACTTGAAGGCTTCTAAACCATTCAGATAAGCATCAAGGTATTCTGCCGAGGCACCAAAGTTAGGATGCATCGTCAGCCACAGGTCTTGCTTGCTTTCGCGATTATCTGGATCACTGACAAACAAAACGTAGTCCTTGAACACCGGATTTCCGTTACCTTGAGTCCAGTACAATGGATCAGCCTCCTTCTCAGCAGTTTGATTATTCATGAAAATCGTAAAGACCATCTGACCACTTCTATTGTATTGTGGTATGATATTGCAAAAATGGAGTCTGATCATGTAATAGAACCCAGAATCAACTGGAAGTMTCCAAGTCAGATTGTAGTGTTCCGACAGGTTGCYCATACTCCTTTGGGTAGCATAAACTTGCTCAGGTGCTGTGTAATTAGGTGTCTCCATGGTGTACGTGATCGGAGTCGTTGCACTTGGTGTTAGCCCATAAGCTGCACCGAATATGTAATCAGGATCTGGTTCCCATGATCGATACATGCCGCCGGTGCCGGTATCATCGTTACCGGATATATATCCCCCACCCACGTTTAGCCTGTACATAGTTTCGAGAGCCATGCCGTCAGCAATCTTAGGCCCTGTAGTTAGACCCACGTAGTTCAAGTTCTCACCGTTAAAATACAGATTTTCCGGCATCGAGACAATTTCAATACCGTTGATGAAGGCATACGAGTTGGGTTCGGGTGTAAAGGTAAGGTTCAGGATTTGTGCATCTTTTACATAAATGATGAATTCTTTGACAAAGTAGGAAAGCAGCTGGGCCCCTCCCACTCCGGCATCGGAGCGGATGTTTTCGATGAAGGAGGCCGCTAGGAAAGCGCTGAAGTTGGTTAAGAGAGTGTAGCCATTTGCTGATACGGAGAAGAAAGACTGGTTTGGCTGGAGGTCAGAGTAGGTGGCCGGATAGAAATGAAGACGGAGGAATTTGGGGCCTACGGAGACAGGAAATGTGTAGGTGTATGAAGAAGCGTTAAAGATTCGAGCGGTGGTGTAAGGTATTTGGGAGACGGAAGGACCTTGGACGAAAGGTGTGGATGGAAAGGAGGCGGTGGCATTGTTGGCGGCGGTGAATTTAGAGCCCTCATCGCCATCCCATGATCTCCTGTCGGAAGAGGTGGTGGTGGAGGATGCACCGCACGCAAGGAGGAAGTGATCGGTGGCGTTGTATGGTTGGGCGGTGGTGGTGGTGGTGGTTGAGAAGAAGAGGATCCAAAGAAAGATGAAGGTGAACATGGTGGAAGAGTAGTTTGATCGGAGAAGAAGTGTATTATTGATGTTTATATAAATCATAATAGCAGCAGTGGGCATAGTGAAAGATTTGTCTACTTGCTTCAGGAGTAGACCCGGAAAGTCTTGGTCTTCTCCATTCAATTCACTGATTGGAATGATTCTACCATGGACTTGTACGTCCTGCACTAGGATTTGTACCATAGAAAGGGACATCCTCCCTTCATTGATAAGATTGAATCATTGAAAGCACAAGAAACATCCGTGACTCAAAAAACCATCGCTCTAATTGGTCCCTTCGTTTAACGACCATTAAAAATTCTGTCAATTAAGGCCACTTTCGTTTTTTTATAGATTTTTTTGTCTTTTACGCGATCAAAAACCGTATACACAAAAATCATAAAACTGATTTTGATTGGATAAAAGACAAAAAACCGATAAAAATACAACAATGCCCCTCACGGATTTTTTAACGATCGTTAGAAGGATAGACTAAATTCAAAAGTTCTTGGATACGCTGACGGCTTCTTGTAACTTTGAAACTACAAAGAGGAAAAGTGTTTTTTTAAACAAGCTGTAGGGACCAAATTTATAGTTTACTCTTTTTAAACTCCATTTTAACATTAAAATGGTTAGAATTTCTTCACTTATTACAAGATTGTCATTTGATTAAATTAGATAGATGGTTTAATTGGTTGATATAATACGGTTTTATATGACTTTATGAAAACGATAATGTTTATATTCATAAAAATTAAAAAAAATATATCTATATTAGTATCCAATTAACTATTTAAAAATTCTTGTTTTTTATGTAATTTTTTTAATTCAAATTTTTTATTATGATTTCATTTAAATTTAATAACGAAGTAATTTATTTTGGTTTAACAATATAATTTTTATAAAAATAATAATTAAGGATTCTGTTATAAGTATAACTCAATAATTATCTTGATTATATTTTAAATTTTTTATATTTAAAATGAGTTATGTTTATCTACAGTTAGTTACATGAATTCAAAACTAAAGCTTTAATAAATTGTATATAATTATGCATAATTTACTTGTAATCTTGAATTTTAAATAATATGTATTAATAAACAATACTTGATGTATAAAAATGAATTTATAAATATTTATCAAATGCTTTATAATATAATATAAATATATGACAAAACGAATGAAAACCATATAAATAATGCAAACCCTACAAATCAATTTCATCCGTGATATATACACTTACGTGGACAAGTTCACTTAGTAACCATAAATAATATTCATATACAATATACTTCTATGTTTTTTTTTATTGTTTACAACTATCTCATGTATGAAATAACACACACACACATATATATATATATATATATATATCACCTTCCTGCCGGCTTCCCCATCTCCGAGAAAACTGTTTCTGACTTGAATCCTTCGTAGCTTCTACTAACAGAAGACGTTCCATTTCTTATTGCCGAAGATCCCGAGAACACATCGTCGTCCGTTGTCGTTACCTCTCCTTGCCTCAGAAACGGAAGTTCTTGATTTTCCGACACTGCCCCGCCTCCTGTTTTCTCTGCACTTTCTTGTACTTCCAATGCTAACTCCAGTTTATAAACTACTTCTTCCATGGATAATCGATCGCACCCTTTCTCTTTCAAGCAACTATTTGCTACTTCTCCGAACTTCGTTAAGCTCTCGGTTGCAATCCCATCTCTTAGTTTTGGATCAATTATCTGATCGAGGATCCCATTCCGATAACAATATTTGCCCCATTCTGCTAAACTCACTTGTTCTTTCGCCAAGCCTGGAATTATAGCAGGTCTTGCACACAAGACTTCAAGCAGAACAACTCCAAACGAGTAGACGTCGGATTTATCTGTGAGTTGTTGCTTCTGGAAATATTCGGGATCCACATACCCCATACTACCCTTCACAACCGTGCTAACATGGGTTTGCGATGGGTCGTTGGGGCCTAGCTTTGACAAACCAAAATCAGAAACCTTGGCCACCCAATTCTCATCCAGTAAAATATTTGTGGACTTGACATCTCTGTGAATTATTCTGCGTTTCGCACTCGTGTGGAGATAATGCAACCCTCGTGCTGCACCAATGCAAATATGGAGACGCCTTTTCCATGACAAAGGAGGGTTGTTCGACTTGTATAGATGTTCTCGTAGAGTACCGTGAGCCATGTAGTCATACACCAGCACCATCTCTTCATCGTCGTCACAATATCCGATCAAGGACACTAGATGGACATGGCGTAGTTTCGATAGCCAGGGCCGGCCCTGGGCCTAGGCCAAAGGGGCGACGGCCCAGGGCATCAAAAGTGGAGAGGGCATCAAGATTTTTTAAGCCCAATGCATGTACTAGGTTCAGTTTGGGCCAAATTTTTTTTATTACCGTTAGCCTTTAGAGTCCATTCCACATTTCACAGTTTCACTTACCGAGTTACAGGCCCAGGCTCCTCATATCCATCATCGAATTTCATGATTCATCCTCAATCGCTATCGCTCGCTCTCGCCTCTCGCTCCCGCCCTCGCTCTCGCTCGACGCTCTCTCTCTCTACCTCACTCAGCCTCAGTCGCCGGTCGCTCAAGAGTCAAGCCCATCTCGCCGACTGCCGTTGCCCATCTGCCGTCCGTCTGCCGGTCTGAGAACTGCGACTATCGCTCTCGCCTCTCGCTCTCGGCYTTGACTCTTGAGCCCTTGACACTTGTGAGGTAAGGGACTTAGGGTTATTTTATAAGTTTCTAATTATTGTGTGATTGCAAAACCTAATAATGGAGCTGTGAAATTGGTACTTTGTGGTTTGTCATTTATGTTTCATTTGTTAATCATAGGGCTGTTTAGAAGAGGGTTAGTATTAATATAGGGCAATTTGTTTTAGGGCTGTTAGTATTAGTATAGAAGCTNTATTAGTATAGGGCAATTTGTTTTAGGGCTGTTAGTATTAGTATAGAAGCTGTGAAAGGCCTAAGATTGATGCTTATGTTTTTCTCTTTTATCAGTTTGTCCATGTTGCTTAATCGTTTCACTTTCTTGGCAATTTCACAACACGAACCATGAAGGACCATTTTTGTTACACGGGGTTTTGGTTTATGTCCCCCAATTGCATCATTTTTGTTATATTTAAGGGACATTTTTTGTTTGATTGACTAGGTTCCAAAACCCTTCAAATAGTTTATTTTGGTTTTTATTTACACATATAAGGGGCATTTTTTTGACTTTCCGCCGTGGGCATCCAAAATCTCAGGGCCGGCCCTGTCGATAGCATCCCTATTTCCGTATGGAATTCACGAAAGCCTTGGTTGGATGATGTGTTGAGCCGTTTGATTGCAACAGTGGTTGTTATGTTGTCAATGTACCCTTTGTACACCTTCCCGAACCCGCCACGACCTATAATGCATTCGTCGTTGAACTCACGGGTTGCTGCTTTCACTTCTGTAAGTGAAAAATGACGGCAACGATCTGATGGCAGTGAAGAATGGCAAGAATGTGTAGATTTTGATTCAATAAAAACTGGGCCGTAGGATGACTTGTCGTCGGCGCTGTAGTTTTTGACTCGCCTTCGTTGCCGGAAAACTATAAGAACTAAAAGGGACAAGAAGACTAACCCTCCCCCAACTCCTCCAATTATGGCGGCATATGATGGAGTTCTATTCTTGTTCCCTTTTATCGGAGATGAGGGGGTTGGCAGCGGGGGTGTAGGACTAAGTTCTGGATTGGGGCTAGCAAGACTACCATCCTCACTCAACTTGAAGGCTTCCAAACCATTCAAATAAGCATCAAGGTATTCTGCCGAGGCACCAAAGTTAGGATGCATCGTCAGCCACAGGTCTTGCTTGCTTTCGGGGTTATCTGGATCACTGACAAACGAAACGTAGTCCTTGAACACCGGATGCCCCTTACCTTGAGTCCAGTACAATGGATCAGCCTTTTTCTCAGCAGTTTGATTATTCATGAAAATCGTAAAGACCATCTGACCACTTCTATTGTATTGTGGTATGATATTGCAAAAATGGAGCCTGATCATGTAATAGAACCCAGAATCAACTGGAAGTGTCCAAGTCAGATTGTAGTGTTCCGACAGATTGCCCATACTCCTTTGGGTAGCATAAACTTGCTCAGGTGCGGTGTAATTAGGTGTCTCCATGGTGTACGTGATCGGAGTCGTAGTATTTGGTGTTAGCCCATAAGCTGCTCCCAATATGTAACCATCATCCAGTTCCCATGACCGATTCATACCAGTATCAGCGTCACCGGATATATACAGCCCACCCACGTTTAGCCTGTACATAGTTTCGAAAACCATGTCGTCACCAATCCTAGGCCCTGTAGTTTGACCCACGTAGTTCAAGTTCTCATCGTTAAAGTACAGATTTTCTGGCATCGAGACGATTTCAATACCGTTGATGAAGGCATACGAATTGGGTTCGGGTGTAAAGGTAACGTTTAGGATTTGTGCATCTTTTACATGAATGATGAATTCTTTGACAAAGTTGGAAACCTGGGCCCCTCCATCTATGGCATCAGAGCGGAAGTTTTCGATGAAGGAGGACGCCAGGAAAGCGCTGAAGTTGGTTAAGAGAGTGTAGCCATTTGCTGATACGGAGAAGAAAGATTGGTTTGGCTGGAGGTCGGAGTAGGTGGCKGGATAGAAATGGAGACGGAGGAATTTGGGGCCTTTGGAGACCGGAAATGTGTAGGTGAACGAATAAGCGTTAAAGATTCGAGCAGTGGTGTAAGGTTTTTTGGAGCCAATAGGACCTTGGGAGGAAGGTGTGGACGAAAAGGAGGTGGTGGTGATGTTGGGCGGCGTGAATTTGGAACCCTCATCGCCCTGCCATCCGTCGGCCGTGGAGGATGAACCACAAGCAAGGTGGAGGTGATCGGTGGCGTTGTATGGTTGGGCGGTTGTGGCGGTGGTGGAGAAGAGGAGGAGCAAAGAAAAGATGAAGGTGAACATGGTGGTTGAAGAGTAGTTTAATCAGACAAGTGTATTCATGATCTTTATACAAATCATAGCAGCAGCAATGGCCACGGCGAAAGACTCGTCTACTTGCTTCAAGAGTAGACCAAAGTCTTCTCGGTCGTTTCCACTCGTTAATAGCGTTTTCAACGAAAGACTTATTGATTCGACCACATTAGAAGAATACACAAGACTCGTGAAAGTACAAAACGTGGGTTGTTATAAGTCACTCGATTGGATTAGAGTATGATTCTACAACGGGGGGGACTTGTACCTCCTGCAATTGGGGTTGTACTATAGAAAGTGAAATGTTGGCGTGTGGAATTTTGTTTTACAAAGGAGATGCTTTATATGGTTTTCAGTTGGAAAATTCATTTGAATGGGTCAAATCCGTCAATAGTTCAAACTGGATAAGCAATTGCATGGCTTTGGAGTGAAGACACCTCCACCATCCCTCAAAATCATTTCATTAAATCAAATATCCTCTGGTTTAAAATACACAAACAATCAATGAAACGTCAATTAAAAAAGAATACTTGCATAAAACTCACCTCGATTTATTTGAAGATGGAGAGTTTTGAAGGAGACGAAGTAACATACTTTTATTTTGAAGATTAGTTTCGGAGCGATACGTAGGGTTTCATACCTAAAGAAAGTAAAGGATTCCTTAGATGGAAAAAGGTGGTAAACAAAACTATGTTCAACGGTATGTGAGTCATTGTTCTCTTAGGAGGTTAAAGGTTCAAACCTCACCAAATACGATGAAGGTGTGTCAGTTTATTTGTTTTATTTGCCGTATATAAATAATATATACTTCAAAAAGGAAAAACCACGCCTACATTACTAAAGGCGCATTTTGGTTTGATGAAATGACTTCTAGAGATTTGAAATCTTTGATGTTTTTGGTTTGTAGGATTTAGAGACGTCTGGATACACATAAGCTAACTTATTGAAACGCTATTTAGAGTAACACTTTAATAGCCCATTGTCACTTTTTTCAAGTATAACTCTCATTAATATTAGTTATAAATAAATGTTAATGAAGTTTATATGTTATCGATATTAATAAATAATAATTAATATAAATTAAAAATTAATTCTAGTTATATATTATTCATGAATATTATTTATAACTAGAAGCGTACTCGCGCAATGCAGCGAGATAAATCGTGTTTTTAATATTTCATTTTATTTTTTATCTCAGTCGATGTTATAATATGGCTTTATATGATTTTGAGAAAGCGATGATGTTTTTATTTTTGAATAAAATATATGTTTGACGATATCATAAAAAATTGACAAAAATATATCGATATTAGTATCAAATTAATTATTTGAAATTCCTCATTTTTTTGTGTAATTTTTAATCCAATTTTTTTATAATTTAATTTATGTACAATAACGAAGTAATTTATATTTGGTTTAATAATATAATTTTTTATAAAGATAATAATTATTTTTTTTGTTGGAACTTGATAATTATTCTAATTATATTTTAGATTTTTTATATTTTAAAATGAGATGT
>NC_037534.1:2506293-2557726 GCF_001531365.2 Cynara cardunculus var. scolymus | reverse complement strand
TTTCATTTATATTTTAAACTATTATAATTGATTATTTTTTATTTTTTATTTTTATCTGTTAGTTTTATCAAACATAATTTGTTCATCAATTAATTTATTAGTTACCAGCTAACTTATAAGCTACCGGCTAATTTATTAGTCATCAACTCGCTTATCAGTTAGTTTACTAAATATTACTTTTTATAAATAATTTATAAAAAAATAATTATAAATAATGAAATCATCTTTTTTATTAATTGATTATCCCATTTTTAAATAAGTAAGTAAATGTGCTAATTTTTTATTATTACATTAAAAAGTTATTATCCCCTTTTTTCAATAAAAAGTAAAATAATTGTGTTAAATTTTTTTATTATCGATTTAAAAAGTTATTATCTTATTTTTTAATTAAAAAATAAATAAATGTGTTAAAAAGATTATTAGGGCATATTGTATGAAAAAGTAACTTACAATTTGATTTCTATCTTGGATAACGTATTTTAAAACTTCCATTTTGATATCTAAGATGTAAAGTTATTTAAGTACCCCGGTAATCGTTATCATGTTGATGTGACGAATTATGTGATATTCAACTCAGTATTATTTGCTGACATGGTCAGTGCTATGGATTTTTTAATCTAAAATTAATCTTCGACTGGTTGCTCGGATACTTAAATGTTTAAAACTTTACATCTTAGGTACAAAAATGAAAGTTTTTAAAGTATGTTATTTAAAATAAAAATTAAGTTAAAATACATTATTTTTTCATGAAATTTAAAAAAAAAGATATGAAATATTTTATAGGGAATATATTTTATTTTTATTAGAGAATTAAATAAAAGCTTTAAATTATCAAAATAAAAGGAGCTGATGGAAAGAGAGATTGAAAGGTCCACGTCTCCTTCGTGAGTAGACTTGGAAAGTCTTCCCAAAGTCTTCCCATGTGGTGAAAAGTTTTATGACTTGTTCTTTGTGCATTACACATTGTACCATGTGCTACAACTTTTAAGTTTAAAGATGGTGATTTGTTCCGATCCGGTGAGGAATCCGGCTCATCCAATCTGAACGGGGACGGGGATTCCCTGCTAAAATGCCTAATAGACTCAAACTAACAGATATTCTTCATGGGTTTGGCTGGGTACAGGGATTAACCGCGGCCGGGGATTACAAAACTCGCTCCATCCCCGCCCCGAGAAAGACAAGACTTTCACTACATCTTACATCCATCGGGGCTTAAACAGTAGGCCACAACCCAAGTCGTTAACTTTCACATTTGGTGTAGATTTATACAACAAAAATCGTTTTTAAGATGATTGTTTGTTTTTCCATTTAAATTATGAATGAACTAAACTATCTATCTAGAAACGTTTAGTTACAGAGTTTATTCATCCCCACAACTTCTATGCCATAAAATATAAGCGTAACACTGTTACGACAAGGATTTACGTTATTATTTATTATTTCGTAAAAGACGATTAACAATTTGAAGATAAAACCAAACAACCACATTAGCCAAAAACAATACTAATACACATGAAATTAAAGTGTTCAAGAAGGATTCAAACAACAGACAAGGACCAAAAACCCCTCTGATCATTTCTCGCAAGTTCGGGGGTATATTTTGCATGGGTCGCCATTGCCTTTTGCGTTGTACTTTTTGGCTCCGGTGCAATCTTTATTGCAACTTGTTTTAGCAGGGTCCAAAGCCCCGTTAACGAGAACGTTAGAAAATGACCCAAGAATCCGCCTATGCTCTTCTGTATCCATCAGAAACTCTTGTTTTTCTTCCTCGAAAACTCGACACTCCGCCAAGCTACTCCCGTTGCATGACACATTCGACGACAACCATGATCCGTTACAGCCTTTGATCATCGTCGTCATCATCAAGATGAACGAGAGCGATACGACGGCAGCCGTGAAGCGATTCGGGCTTCGTCCATTAAACATCTTGTTGTTCTTGCAATGAATCGGGGTTCGAATGTTGGTTTCCAATGCTATATAAAGCAATTGATAGCCACTAGGAGACGAGCACCAATAATTCAACCAAAAATTCCTATTGGATGAGCCCATAGTAACATTATCTTTATTCCCAAAGATTTTATATCTACCAAAATTCTAATTTTATTAATGAACGGTCCACATAAACACTTATCCGGTAAACGTTTATTGATAAAATTCAGACATTATGACTTATCTCATCTAGTAGTTTATAAAAAAAACAGCATCGTATGTAACAATTTACCCAATAAACGTCAACAGAGTAAGAGTCGTCATACTCACTGATCGAGTAAGAGTCGTCACCCTCATTGACCAATTCTAGTTTACGTGGCAGGGCAACAATTTTCCTCTTTTTTTTTGCAATAACAAATGACAGTTACACCCGTGTTTGTTATGATTTTATAATTGTCATTTAGTTCATTAAAACTGTAATAATCACCATTTTTTACAAGTATAGACACTTGTAAAAAATGGTGATTATTACAGTTTTAATGAACTAAATGACAGTCTCACCCTTGATAATAGAAGGGAGTAATAAATTTCTTCATCTTATAATTAAAGGATAATTGCATTAAAATGGAACCAACTTTCAGTTGATTTATATTTCAAGGAACAAACTTCTAAAATTACCATTTTAAGATCTGAAGCAAAAAAAAAAATTATTTATTTAAGTGATGATATGACACAAGTAAATACCAGTGTTCGAAAAAAAAACTCATCACAACAGCCGTCATGACGCGCCATGACTTAATACTTCGCCACGTTATGCATGTGGCACGCCATGAAGTAATGTGCGATTTTTATAACGCATAAATTGATTTTTTTTTCTTATTTTTTTTAATGTGTTATTTGTTAGTTTTTTAATGTATAGTCTAATTTAATTTATTTAATATCATTGACTCACTAAGTGATAGTAAGAAATATATGTTTATATGTATAATAATTTATATGATATAAAGATTTGCTGTCATAAGTCACGCCTTAAAAAAACATCGTGACCTCGTCGTGGCTCCTAAGGCTTGAGGTTTGACCTCGTCATCACACCATGTCTAATGCCATTTAGAACCTCGGTAAATACCAACAAAATTCCACCTCATAAATAAAATTAAAAAAATAATTCTAAAATATTATATGATTTTTTTGAGTACAAACTTTGATGCTATTTGTACAACTACATATGAAGCATTTAAGTGGGAAAACACAAACCAATCGTTTGCTTCATTTTGAAGAGCAAAATCAAATGGTACATAAACAACAACTTTGATCGGAAAATGGGTTTACTCCCTTTGTATTCATCAAATCAATTACTGATTATTGATGTATATTATCTAAAATTCAATATTATAAGTAAATTATGTATAAGTACAACTTATTAAAGTTTCATGTCTGAATTCGTATAATTAACTGCACATAAAAATAATCAAATAGATAATAAATATCTCATTCTAAATATAAAAAATCTAAAATATAATTAGGATAATCCTTGACTTCTAACAAAATACTTGATTATTATCTTTATAAAAATTATATTATTAAATCAAAATAAAAAATGAATTACAGAAATACACAAAAAAGAAGAAAGTTATAAATAGTTAGTTTGTTACTAATATCAATATATTTTTCCTAATTTTTAGGGTATCTTCATATTTATATTTTATTCAAAAATAAAAACATTATCGCTTTATCAAAATCATATAAAACCGTATTATAACGTCGAATGAGACAAAAAAAAACATTAAAATCGAGATGTATCTCGTTGCATTATGCAAATACCCTTTTAGTATTTATTAATCGGTTGCACCCTTGATTACTGAAAACCCATACAGGAGTTTGGACCCTTAGGAATGAAGTGTATATATATAGCTTTTACCGTATAAAATACAAGTCATTGTAATATTGATACCACAAAAGATTTACCTTTTCATTATCGTTATTCGTATAGACAATTAACGATCTGATGGTAAAACAAACAGTCCCACGAACCGACACTAGATAAGGCAAAACGATAGTAATTCACAAGAAATTAAAGAGCTCCAGAAGGATTCAAACAACAAACAAGAACCAAACCCTGTAGATCAAGTGCGGCAACGATCATATGTTCTACACGGCCTGCCGTTGACATTGTACTTTTGGGATCCAACGCAATTATCCCCGCAAGCCGGATTTTGACGGTCTAGACTATCATAATTAATATATGTCGTCGCCAGAATCCGCCTATGTTCTTCGGTATCCATTAGAAACTCTTGCGCTTCTTCTTCCAAAACCCGACACTCTGCCAAGCCACTTCCGTTGCACGCCGCCGTCGAAGACAACCGCCATCCGTCACAATCTTTGATCAAAATCATCATCATCATCATCATCAAGATTGCCAATAGTGATAAGACACCAGTCGTGAAGCAAATTGGCCTTCGTCCATTAAACATCTCGTGTTTTCTTGTAATGAATCGGGATTCGACTGTTGATCGTCGTTGCTTTAAAGAAATCGATAACGGCGTTTTCGTCAAGGGTCGGATTTTCGAGAAATTACAGCCACTAAGAAACAGGAACTTGGTTCTTATAAGACAAAACATTTCATGTCCCATACATGACTTCACGGGTGCCAATTTTGGTGTCTTTTAGAACCATGACCAATCAATTCGACCACAAAATTCCTATTGGTTGATCCCAATTTAACATTATCTCTAAATTCAATATTTACAAATATATATATATATAGGGGCCTATTCAAGGGAGAACTGAGTTGTTTGTGGTAACTGTGAGAACCAATCTCAACCAATCATTTTAATATATTAATTATACAATTAAAATCAAATTAAAAGGGTATGTTAGTCAATTCCTAATTTAAAATTAAATTTTAATTTTTAAAATGCAACCGTTTCAAATAAAATNGTCAATTCCTAATTTAAAATTAAATTTTAATTTTTAAAATGCAACCGTTTCAAATAAAATAATTAATATTGATTTACATTCCTAAAATAAAATATTAATAAKATTTATTGAAATAATTTCAAAAAAAATAATTCGTTTGTGTAATCATGTTCATGATTCTGATGAATCACATGAAATCTCACATATTTGTGTTCAATCTGATTTGTATCACAGTGTGTTATCTAAATTATTTATCATCACCTGGTTCACTTTACTTATATTCTTGGCGTGATTATTGAATTCTTTAATATCTTCTTGGTGTGATTATTGAATTCTTTAATATCTGCTTTTTTTTTATGTCTATTAATTTTAGATGTATTTTGTTGTATTAGAACCTGTAATGCCTCTGTATGTATCAATGATTTAGGCATGGTTGTGGTACTCTGTATATAAAGACAGTATATTGTTGTGCAAACTTGTGATACATTATTAAATGGTCCTTGTATATGTTTGAATTCATGTTTTCAGAATACTTCTTACTGTCTACTCTGTATTGGTTTTATCTTCTGGTTTTGATTCTGGAAATCTTTAATATCTACAATTATATGTGTATCTTCTCGTGGTACTGTGTATATAAAGATGGTATATTGTTGTGCAAACTTGTGGTACATTAATAAATGGTCCATGTATATGTTTGAATTCATGTTTACAGCTATTGATCAAGCAGAAGAGGGCTTATCAATATCACCAGGTGGTACTATGATACAATGTGATACGATGTGATACATATGATACATGTGCGTTTTTGACATCCAATTCATGGAGTGGCCAATGATGAATGGTAGCTAAGGCTATACAAATACGAACACATAGCATCTTGGTCATTGGAGAGAAAGCTGCATGGTAGTCAAAGTCAACCCCATAGGCCTGAGAATGACCCTTTGCAACTAAGCAGGCTTTCAACCGGTGTAATGAATCGCCAGGGTTAAGTTTGACTATGAACACCAATTTACAACTCACTACAAGTTTTCCGCGATGAAGATGTGCGAACTTCCAAGTATTATTCTTTTTTTGTAACATTATAGGTACCAATGGTTGTTGTGGACTCTAAGGAGATGTGAGAGTATGCTACGTAATCATGGATGAGATATCAGCTCCAAGGTTGTGTGCCTCTTCCACAAGCATTATCCATCATGCAGGATCCCGCAGAAGCTACAACCTGTGTGCATGTAGGTGTATGTGTATGGGCAGGAGCAATTATGCAAGCTCTCTTTAGGTTGTGAAAATAAAACTTTCTCTACTATCCCAGAAAATATGTTTTTGAAATGATAAAATTGAGACAATTTAGAAAATTAAAATATCATATTATACATCTATATATATATATATATATATATATATATATATATATTAATTTAAAGAGCATGACACATCACCAGTAGACTAAGGCTTAAGAAGCCATTGATAAATAACCTCAATGCTTTGCATGAGATGAATAGTTATTTACAAAAATAGGATAAAAACCTTTGTTAGCATTTGGGAGTCTGCCTTCCTTGGGGGAGATCCTTGAATCCTAAATGAAACATGGAATATTTAAAAGAGAAGAAAACTTTGGCAGAAAATATTAAAATAATTCCCATGATATTTCCATGACTAAGATATTTGCCAAGGATTATGGCTTTGTTAGACAGGAAATTGCTTGCAGATGGATTAGACATAAGAATGAACCCCAGAAAAAGTCTCAACTATTTGATGAAATCAACATACCTTTCTACCAGGAACGAAGTCAACGGTAGGACCACCAGTAACCTCGACGGCAACGACACCTGCAAGCTGCCAATGGACCGCCTACGGGGTAAGGACCGAGTTTAAGCTCCACATGAACCAAAACCGTTTAGTTTATGTGCTACCAAGTTCTCGAGTGACAAAAATTATTTGAAATACAAAAATGACTATCTTGCCCTTATTCATATAATGTCATTAAATGATAGTAATTTATTTTTAGAATTACATTAATTAAGATTCTTTTTAATCTTACCCATTGATTATTATAATATGTGGTTGAAATTGGTTCTCACAGTTACCACAAACAATTTAGTTCTCATTTGATTAAGCCCCTATATATATATATATATATATATATATATATATCAATTTTACATATTGAAAATTAAGAATCCGATGTATATCTTATTTGTACTAGAAGGATACTCACGCAATACAATGAGATACATCTTGATTTTAGTGTTTCATTTTATTCTCTATTCATGTCGATATAATACAGTTTTATATGGTTTTGAGAAAGTGTTAATATTTTTATTTTAAATAAAATATAAATTTGAAGATATCATAAAATTTTGAAAAAAGAATATCGATATCAGTATCACATTAACTATTTAAAAGATCTCTTTTTTGTGTAATTTCTTTAATTCAATTTTTTTATTATAATTTAATTTAAGGTTTAATAGCGAAATAATTTATTTTTGATTTAATATTAATTTTTTATAAAGATAATAATTAAGTATTATGTTAGAACTCAATTATTATTTTAATTATATTTCAATTTTTTATATTTAAATATGATATATTTATCATGTATTTGATTATGTTTATATGTAGTTAGTTACACGAATTCAAACATAGAGCTTTAATAAGTTGTATTTTCGTACAATTTATTTGTAATCTTAAACTTTAGGTAATATGCATCAATAAACAGTACTTCATACATAAAAAATAGTTTTTAATTTTTTTTTGTCAAATTAATGTTTTATGATATAGTATAAATGTGTTTACATATAACTGAAATAGGAGTAAACTAAAAAATTGGTCCATGTGGTTTGTTAAAAATAACATTTTTTTGTTTTTACAGTTTTGAAATCACAAAATAATCATCATCGTTGTCTGTAAAAACGTCAGGGTTTGATTCTTTTCTCTAAATATTCTGTTAAATGAGAAACATTTTGTAATTTGATCGATTTTTGTCTTTTATCCAATCAAAATCGATTTTATATTTTCTTCTCTTTGGTTTTTGATTGGGTAAACAATAAGAAAAATCGGTGCCCCTTATTTAACGAGATTTTCTCATGACTGTTAAGAGGTAAGAACCAAATTCGAACATTTTTTACAAACCACGATAACCATTTTGTAATTTCAGAACCGAAGAAAGGTTCAAATGCGGTGACTCCGGGCTATCTGCAAAGCAGGTGGTCATCAAGGGATTAGTCAACTCGCATAGCGGGTTAGATATGCAGGTTAATTATAAAAAAAAAGTGGAACCCACAACATGAAAACTAAATGTAATTAAAACATATATATTTTGACGGTTGGTTCGTTCTAGACCACTTAATAACCGATCAAACCACAGACGGACCGAACTGAATGGTTTGACCATTTTTCAAACCGAACCGGACCATCAGACCGCTCAAACCACAAAAAACGGTCCAGTTTAACTTGGTTTGACTGGTTTAAATGATCCAACGTTTTTTTAACACCCCTGATATGTTGCCAATATAAAATGATTATAACGACGCAAAATATTAAATATTATAAAACATAGTATCATATGATATTTATATTTCTCTTTGGTAAGTGTGAGTTTTCAGTCCATTTATGTCCACCGACTAACCATGAATAACCTGGAGTTATCTATACACAATCTTACGTAACAAAATAAAACGTATCTTTTTTCCGTGGTCGACTCTTCTTGATTATTTGACATGGCCTTGTCGTCCATTTTCTCAGCGGCTTCTTGTAGCAGCAATGCAAACTCTAATCCATAAACTACAACGTCCATCGTTGGTCGATCACTTCCGGTAGCGGATCTAGGAAATTAATGGGGTGGAGGCACGTTGGATGAGACTTGGAGGAAGGAAGCATATGGGACGGAGGTAATTTCGATAGACATGGCGTAATTTCGATAGCATCTGTATTTCTGTGTGGAATTCATGAAAATTGCAACAGTGGTTGTACCATTGTTCATGTACCCTTTGTACAACTTTCCAAAACCTCCCTTGTAGATAACACAATTTTCGTTAAATTCAGCTGTAGAAACTTCCATTTCTTGAATCTGATGGTGGTGCTGAATGGTAGTAATCTGTGGATCCTGACTGGTATATATCAATCCTTTAATTACATGATTCAAATTGGTATACATTTACATGGCGAATAAAACAAACCACATGCATTTTAAAAAGAACCAGACATAATTATCATTGTCCTTCCACTTCCATTGTGGTATGCTCTTCACCGTCTTTTTGCTCAGCAGCTTCTTGCAGTATCAACGTAAAGTCTAGTCCACAAACTACAGCATCCATGGCTGGTCGTTCGCTTCCTTGTTCTTTCAAACAACTATTTGCTACCTCCCCAAACTTCCTTAACGACCCAGGTGCGATCTCGTCTCTTAGTTTTGGATCGATTATTTCATCCAAGGTTCCTTTTCGATAGCAATAGTTGCCCCATTCAGCCAAATTCACTTGTTCATTGGGCAGCCATGGAATGATAACAGGTCTTGCACACAGAACCTCAAACAAAACCACTCCAAAAGAGTACACATCGGACTTGTCCGTGAGTTGCTGTCGACGGTAATATTCAGGATCCAAATACCCGACGCTGCCCTTCACCAACGTGGTAACGTGTGTATCTGATTCACCTTTTGGCCCTAGCTTTGACAAACCGAAATCAGCAACCTTAGCCACCCAATTCTCATCCAACAAGATATTTGTAGACTTGACATCCCTGTGAATTATCCCACGTTTGGCACTCGTGTGGAGATAAAGCAACCCTTGGGCTGCGCCAATGCAGATATGGAGACGGGTTTTCCATGGTAAAGGAGGGTTTTTGGTCTTGTAGAGATGTTCTTGTAGAGTACCATGAGCCATGTAGTCGTAGACGAGTACCATCTCGCCATCCTCGTCACAGAACCCGATCAGGGAGACTAGATGAGCGTGCCGTAGCTTTGATAGCATCTTGATTTCCGTTTGGAATTCATGAAAACCCTGGTTGGATGATGGGTTGAGCCGTTTGATGGCGACTGTGGTTTTAGCGTTGTCGATGCAGCCTTTGTACACCTTCCTGAACCCTCCTCTGCCGATGACACAATTGTCATTGAATTCACCGGTGGAAACTCTCACTTCTCTAAGGGTAAAGTGCCGGCAGCGATCTGATGAGAGTGATGAAAGGCCGTTCCTTGTAGATCTCAATTCAATGGAAGTTAGGCCCCAGTATGGCTTGTCATCGTTGGTGGTACCGTGGTCTTTGGCTCGCCTTTGCCTCCATAAAACTATAAGAACTAAAACAGATAACAGGACTAACCCTCCCCCGACACCTCCAATTATGTCGCAATATGGAATCTTCTTCCGGTTGATCACTTCCGTGGGAGATTCCGAGGAATGAAAAATTTCCGGGTTTGTGCTCGAAAGATCACCCGCGATGCTCAACTTGAAGGCTTCCAAACCATTCAAATAAGCATCACGATATTCTTTAGAGGCGTTAAGGTTAGGACGCATTGCGATCCACAAATCTTGCTTGCTATGGCTTCTATCTGGGTCGAAGATAAACACAAAGTAATCCTTAAATACAGGATCCCCGTATTTGGTCCAGTACAATGGATCAAGCTGCTCCTCGGCAGTATCATTATTCATGAAAATCGTAAAGACCATCTGACCACTTGTATGGTATTGTGGTATAATGTTGCAAAAATGGAGCCTGATCTTGTAATGGAACCCAGAATCAACTGGAAGCATCCAAGTTAGATTGTAGTGATTTGACAAATTGCCCATACTTCTTTGCGTAGCATAAACTTGCTCAGGTGCGGTATAATTAGGTGTCTCCATGGTGTACGTGATCGGAGCCATAGTAACTGGTGTTAGCCCATAATAACCTGCACCGAGTATGTAATCATCATCTAGTTCCCATGATCGATACATGCCGGTATCAGCGTTACCGGGTATATGTCTCCCACCTACGTTTAGCCGGTAAACTGTTTCTTGAGCCATGTCGTCAGAAATCCCAACGTATTTCAAGCTGTTTGGTTTAAAATACAGATTTTCCGGCATTGAAACGATTTCAATACCGTTGATGAAGGCATATGAGTTGGGTATGGGTGTAAAGATAACCTTCAAGGTTTGGATATCTTTTACATAGACAATGAATTCTTTGACAAAGTAGAAAGCTTGGTCACTGACGTCTCCTGAATCAGAGCGGATGTTTTCGATAAAGGAGGCGGCTAGGAAAGCGCTAAAGTTGGTTAAGAGAGTGTAGCCATTTGCTGATACTGAGAAGAAAGATTGGTCTGCTTGAAGATGGGAGTATGTGACGGGGTGGAAATGGAGGCGAAGGAATTTGGGGCCTTCGGTGACCGGAAATTTGTACGTGAAGGAAGAAGTATTGAAGATTCGGGCGGTGGAGTAGGGGATTGGTGGGACTGAAGAATCTTGGAAGGAAGGTTTGGATGAAAAGGAGGTGCCGGAGATTACGAATTTGGAACCTTCATCGCTATCCCATACACATATTCATGTATGTATGCTCTTCATATACACATATTCTCAATCTATTTACATCTTTATATAACTCATTCGTATATATGTTCAATAAATGTGAACATATATATGTGAATTGAGAAAATTAACTAAATGTGATATACGTAAGAAGTATAGATAAGTTGTATCAAATGGTTGATTATGAAAAAGAAATTGTGAGTAGAGAAATAACATATTATATGTTAGAATAATATTTTAATATACCAAAGTATCAACCCGATCAACCCGTACGGGTTGGGTTGGGTTTTAAGATTTTTCAAACCGCAAGCATTGAGTTGTGTTGTTCAAATGTCTTCAACCCGATCAATCCGACCCATGAGCACCCTTTGTATATGTTTCAAGGGGCCTGTTTAAATAAGAAAAACTAAATATCATAAGAAGGAAAGAATGGAAGGTTCATGCATGAATCATCGAAAAATATCTATTCATATAGGTTATTGCATGCATATTCAAATAGATTTTTTCAACGGTTAACATTTGAACCTTTCCTTAACATTCTTTTTTTATCTTTTCACGATATTTAGTCTTTTTATTTGAATTTCTTAGTATATTTAGTCTATAAAATATAGTAAATATAAATATGCATGTTCAATAATATCTTATGGTTGGATTTCGGTGAGAATGAAAGTTATGGTGAAAAACGGTTTTTTTACCTCTGAATTTGTAGAAACTGTTTTGAATTAGATATCTTTTTTGGCCTTGTCTTTTGTATCCCTATGTGTTGTATGCTTATCTGCTAATTGTTCAACCTATGGTTGGTTGCTGTTGCTGTTGCTGTTGCTGGTGACGTTTGTTGCCAAGTATTGAGATATCGTCACTCTAATTAATAGAAAAAATTTAGTCCAATGACCATTCATTTGTCACTAGATCATGTATTTAATTTGTTGGATCTAAAACATGTAATCTCTAGCTTTTGTCAATGGCACGAGTCCATGGAAAAAAACCCAACCTATTTTTATATTTATTTTGAATGATTAAGTCCCTATTTTTTTAATAAATAAATTCTTGAACTTATTGAAGTCGAACAAATAAATTCTTAAACTTGTTAAAAGGGAAGAAACCCAAGTATTTATTTGTTTGGTTTTTGTAATTTCAATGATTTATTTGTTCGATTTCAATAAGTTCAAGGTTTTATTTGTTAGAAAAAAGGTCAAGGGACTTGGAGTCTATTTGTTAACAACTTGATGAGCTTAATGACACTCACAATTTATTCAGTTAACTATACATGTCTGTTTGGTAGTCGCTTAACAATATATAAAATGGCTTATTCAGTAGCTTCTAGGAGGAGCTTTATGCAGAACGTCAAGTTTTTTTTTTTTTTTCTGAACCTGTCCCTCTCAATTAAACAAGCTTCTTTCATATATGAAAAAACCTTCGAGAGAGTCATAAATTAACCAATATAGACAACTTTATTCATATAAAACTTAATAGACAACCAACCAATTGTTTTTAACATTTCCCTTCGTCAATTAAATGAAATATCTTCTTTTTCCCAAAAAAAAGAAAATAATGGAGGCCACTCTGTCTCTCTTGTCTTCCACATATGCTGCCAATTTAGTTGTCTAATTAATTTTCAAACTTCATTTTATTTCTTTTCCACGTTTCTGGTGAATGATGTGATAGTTGAATATATATATATATATATGTAGTTTGGTTTTCATATGGAGTAATTGAACATCATTTTGTAAATAAAAGTGTATATATATATATATATATATATATATATATATATATATATATATATATCATATATGATTTAATCACCCTATTCTACAATGCAATTATTAAACTATAAGAATTAAAAGAGACAAGAAGACTAACCCTCCCCCAACTCCTCCAATTATTGCGGCATATGGAGTTTTATTCTTGTTCCTTCTCGTGGAAGATGCCGGCGTTGGCAGTGGGGTTCTAAAACTAAGCTCTGGATTGGGGCTAGCAAGACTACCAACCTTACTCAACTTGAAGGCTTCTAAACCATTCAGATAAGCATCAAGGTATTCTGTCGAGGCACCAAAGTTAGGATGCATCGTCAGCCACAGGTCTTGCTTGCTTTCGCGATTATCTGGATCACTGACAAACAAAACGTAGTCCTTGAACACCGGATTTCCGTTACCTTGAGTCCAGTACAATGGATCAGCCTYCTTCTCAGCAGTTTGATTATTCATGAAAATCGTAAAGACCATCTGACCACTTCTATTGTATTGTGGTATGATATTGCAAAAATGGAGTCTGATCATGTAATAGAACCCAGAATCAACTGGAAGTMTCCAAGTCAGATTGTAGTGTTCCGACAGGTTGCYCATACTCCTTTGGGTAGCATAAACTTGCTCAGGTGCTGTGTAATTAGGTGTCTCCATGGTGTACGTGATCGGAGTCGTTGCACTTGGTGTTAGCCCATAAGCTGCACCGAATATGTAATCAGGATCTGGTTCCCATGATCGATACATGCCGCCGGTGCCGGTATCATCGTTACCGGATATATATCCCCCACCCACGTTTAGC
The DNA here is from genome assembly GCF_001531365.2 of Cynara cardunculus var. scolymus. Classification (NCBI taxonomy): domain Eukaryota; kingdom Viridiplantae; phylum Streptophyta; class Magnoliopsida; order Asterales; family Asteraceae; genus Cynara; species Cynara cardunculus. Next base: position 2,543,843 of record NC_037534.1, on the reverse strand, counting down.
CTGTACATAGTTTCGAGAGCCATGCCGTCAGCAATCTTAGGCCCTGTAGTTAGACCCACGTAGTTCAAGTTCTCACCGTTAAAATACAGATTTTCCGGCATTGAAACGATTTCAATACCGTTGATGAAGGCATATGAGTTGGGCATGGGTGTAAAGATAACCTTCAAGGTTTGGATATCTTTTACATAGACAATGAATTCTTTGACAAAGTAGGAAGCTTGGGCACTGACGACGTCTCTTGAATCAGAGCGGAAGTTTTCGATAAAGGAGGCGGCTAGGAAAGCGCTAAAGTTGGTTAAGAGAGTGTAGCCATTTGCTGATACTGAGAAGAAAGATTGGTCTGCTTGAAGATGGGAGTATGTGACGGGGTGGAAATGGAGGCGAAGGAATTTGGGGCCTTCGGTGACCGGAAATTTGTACGTGAAGGAAGAAGTGTTGAAGATTCGGGCGGTGGAGTAGGGGATTGGTGGGACTGAAGAATCTTGGAAGGAAGGTTTGGATGAAAAGGAGGTGCCGGAGATTACGAATTTGGAACCTTCATCGCTATCCCATTTCCGGTGATCAAAAATGGTGGCGGTGGATGAACCGCAGTTGAGGAGGAAGAGATCGGTGGCTTTGTAAGGTTGGGCGGCGACGATGGTGGTGAGGAGGAGGAGTGGTAAAGTGAAGGTGAACATAGTAGTGATCATGGTGGAAGAGTCGTATGATCAGATCACTTGTGGCTGTATCTTAAGTGAAGAGTATTAATAGCATGTTATGTTATGTTAGGTTAAGCCAAGTTTCGATGATTTTTAAGACCCTGTTATACTCTCGTACTAAGAATTATAAATCCGCTGCGAATGTATTTTTATACGTATTTCTAGTTTTCTAAATGTATTTTATTGAAAATCAAATTATAAATTTACAATAAAACATATTTTTTAAGTAAATTTGATTGAATATCAATTATAAAACTATAATAAAACGTAATTTTAAATGTATTTGATTGAAAGCAAATTATAAAACTACAATAAAATATTTTTTTAAATGTATTTGATTGACGTAGTTAGATATTTTAAAATGTATTAGAATAATATTAAAATATTCTTAAAAATCTATTTAAAAAATATAAAAAAAAATTAAAATATGATTGGTTTGGGCCTGGACCGGCCTGGCCCGGCCCTGGACCATGACCAGTTACAAATACTTTTAACCGGACCTAAGAATTTTCAATGGAATCAAAACCGGTCCGACATAATGTAGGACCTCTTTTTGGCGATCTCTGTTTAGAGTTAAGACTTGGAAAGTCTTCCCAACCCATAAGCAATAACTTGTACTTGGAGCATTATGAGTTGTACCATTGACTAAGACTGTATCGGGGTGGAAGTGACATGCTAACTTAACATTTGGTGTACAAAATTCATTTTGCCGTATCACTTGGGTTGCCTTTGCCTTTGCCTTTGCCTTTTGGTTTCCGGATAAGATTAGTTAAAGAGAGAACTAAATATTTATTAAATATAATAAAATAAATATTTTGTATACAAAATATCATTAGAAAATTTTCAATTAAAATTTTTTATTTCTTTCTATTATTAATATTTAATAAATTATATAAATTAATCAAAATATAAAAACCATATAAATTAATATTTGAGGACATTAATTAAAAGTTTAACGATCATAAAATATAATAAGTAATTTTAAAAAAAAATGAATAAAATGTAAAGAGGAATGCATATTTAATATTTTAGAAGATAATTAAGTTTTATTTTAAGGTTATATTAATAAAACATAAGTTTATTTCTTGTTCCAGCTTGTTCCATGGGGTGAGAATGGAACAATGATCCATGTTATGTTATGTTATGTTATGTTATGTCCTATCTTGTTCAATACACAAAATGCACCCTTAAGGAGCCCTTGGCAGCCATGCATTTTGATTTTTACACCCCAAGTAAGTATTCGCCCAAACGATATTATTCGAACACTCTCATTTACTTTACCTGGTAAGATTTTAATCCATTAAAATATTATTGTATGTAACAATTTATCTAGTAAATGTTATTTGGATAAGAGTCGTCCACCTCACTTACCGAGTAAGACTCTCGACATTTGTCATCCTTCTTTCTGGATAAGATTATTGATCCTTATCTTGTTCATCGGGTAAGGCTAAATGACTCGGTAAGCGTATATCGGGTAAGAAATTTAGTAAACGACCCTGATATGTTAAAGATAGAACCGAAATATAGATACCAAATTTTTTTTTACCAATAATCTAAAATATGAGCTATTTGTTTAAATTAACTAGAAGGGTTCTCGCATACTGCAGCGAGATACATCTCGATTTTATTGTTTTTTTTATTTTTTGTATATTGATATGATACAACTTTATATAGTTTTGAGAAAGTAATAATGTTTTTATTTTTGAATAAAATATATATATGAAGATATTGAAAAGTAATTCAATTTTTTTATTATAATTTAATTTAGGTCTATTAATAAATCAATTTATTTTTTATTTAATAATATAATTTTTTATAAAAATAATAATTAAGTATTATATTGGTTTAATAACGAATAGATTTATTTTTGGTTTAATAATACAATTTTTTATAAAAATAATAATTAAGTATTATATTGGTTTAATAACGAATAGATTTATTTTTGGTTTAATAATACAATTTTTTATAAAAATAATAATTAAGTATTTTATTAGAATTCAACGATTATCCTAATTATTTTTTATATTTAAAATGTGATATTTATCCTTATATTATTATGTTTATCTACAGTTAGTTACATGAATTCAAAAATGAAGGTTTAATAAGTTGTACTTACGCACAATCCACTTCTGATATTGAATTATAAGTAACATGCATAAACAATACTTTATGTATAAAAAATAGTTTTTAAATTTTTTTATTAAATGCTTTATAATATAGTATATATATTTTTACATGACAAAACAAACCACATTTTTCAACCCCTGATATCTTATTCCATCTATTATCTATAAAACAAATTTAATAAAAGTCTTAAAATCTTAAAATATTAAATGACCAAGATATCTTTTATATTACTTTTTCACCCCCTCCTCTCCTCACATACACTCACCCTCTCACATACACTCACTCTCTCACAACCGATTTTTTAAAATTATAATTTTAAATTTACACTTTATACTCCTATAATTAGTTAATTAATTTACTTTACGTCATTTACTTTTAAATGTTTCATTTTAAACTTTTATCAAATTAATATACATAATCGTATATCAATTAAAACATGTTTAAAAAATACATTTTTATTTTAACAAGTTACACCATTATAATCGTCTCGTTAATATTTTCGAAATGAGTCTAATATTGAATAGTTTTTGACTTAATTATATTATTATATATTATATATACTGTGAAAAAATATTTTTAATATTTACGATTTATATTTTTATAGTTATTTATTTATATATATATACTATATATTTTGGGGTTAGGCTGTCCAAATTGCACTGTATAATATGTTCTGACTTAATATGTTGGGTTTTTTTGAAATATATATATATATATATATATATACATGTATTAATTCAACCCTAATCTGAGTTTCTGGACAAGAAAGAGGGTAAACAGTTGAAATTTCATTCTAAAACCCATCTTTTTTGTCTTTTCATTGCTTATGATCTGTCAAATTTGTAGTTTTCTTTATTGGTTTTGAGTGTTTATCTTAAAACTCAAGTTTATTGGTTCTTTGCTCTAGATGTAAATCGAACACATTTGTGGAGTCGTTTAAATATGTTGGATTTTAAACTGTCATACAATTTTTTTCAGCGATAGTCTGTAATTGGAACCATAATTAACTCTTATTTATTCAAATTGTATTAATATGTAAAAAAATCAAGTGTAACATATATCATCATTAAATCTTATCTTACAAAACGAGTGAAACTTCAAAATCGTTAAAATTCATGGTTCCCGTCGCATTGCACGGGTACACAACTAGTGGATTAAAAAACTTAGATCAGAATCTTTATGATTCATTGTTTTCTGAGACAACAGGTTTTTATCGACTGTCTGTCGTCATCCTTAAATTTTTTTCAACAGCTTCTTGTAGCATTTTAAATGACCACAGATATTTGTATCGACTATTCGCTACCTCTCCAAACTTTCTTAACGACCCGAGGGCGATCTCACCTCTTAGTTTCGGATCAATTATTTCGTCGAGGGTCCCGTTTCGATAATAATGGTTTCCCCATTCCGCCAGATTTTATACTCGTTAAAAAGAGACAGAATTGGATAATTTTTGAAGCATTTTTTTTAAAAATATATAATATTTATATACAGCAAATAAAACAAATAAACTCACACACTCTCCGCAGCTTTATCGAGGTTTGAACTCTTGACCTCATAGGAAGCCAATAATCCAGATACCGCTAGACCAAAAATCTTTTAGTTTTCTGTAGCATTTTAGTGGCGATTTGTTTGAGAAGGTTTAATAGGACAAGTGAGGGATCGTGAATTATTCTATATAATCATTCCGACTTAATGATTAAGCCGTAAATAAACAATTCTATATATGATTGAACGAATAAAAACACTTATTCAGCTGATCGTACGGATGTATCTTGCAAACCTTCAAACGTGTAGTTTGTGGTTCGCATGTCTGTTTTTGCGATCAGTTGACCATTTGACCATATTCACTTATTCACATATCCTTCCAATAATTTGATCATCATCTTCATCAATGAATTTATATTCAATCTTTGTTCCATTCCATAATCGCAAAACATACACACACACACTAAAATGTGTCTTAATCCACTCTTCTGTGTGTTCATCCTTCATCTCGTTTTCAGTGTCGCCGGGAACTTACCGGCTCCGTACTTTCCAATTGACGACATTGCTGTTAACTGTGGATCGATTGGAAACTCATCAGCACTCGATGGTCGGGAATGGACCGGCGATATCGGAACCAGATTCGGTCTTTCGAGAAAGCAAGCCGGTAACTCGATGACCACAAAAGCGGTCCACACGTCTCTATCGGGTGATCCGGTTCCGTATTTGACAGCTAGAGCCTCACGTTCTCCGTTTTTCTACACGTTTAAACTCCATCCTGGCCCGAAATTCGTCCGGTTACACTTCAATCCCGCTTCTTACATTGGGTTCGAGACCGCTACTGATCTCTTCACGGTTCGAGTTGGACCATACAAGCTCCTACACGAGTTCAGTCCTTCGCTTGCGGCTCGAGCAGCAATTGTGATCTCGTTCTCGAAAGAGTTCTGCGTGAGCGTTGATGAGAGCCGGGAACTTACCGTAATGATTGCACCGTCTCGGACCAATGGCAACTCGTACGCTTTCGTGAACGGAATCGAAATCGTCTCCATGCCTTCCGACCTGTATCACACGCCAGAAGGCGAACCAGGAGCCAACGTCGTCGGACTGCACCGCCGGTACACGTTCTACATCGACAACACCACCGCCCTCGAGACGGTTCACTGGTTAAACATTGGTGGAAGTCCCGTTTCCCCGATCGAAGATACGGGTATGTTCCGGCGATGGTCGAAAGACTCCGATTACCTGTTGGAGAAAAACAAAAACTTTCAGGTATATCATGCTACAAATATGATCAAATATACTAACATACCAACATTCTCTGCACCTCTTAAGGTTTATCAAACATCAAGATCATCAAACAGCAAGAAATCGGCAAGATTTACATGGAAATTACCGGTCGATTTAGGATTCCGATACCTGATAAGGCTCCATTTCTGTCAACACGAACCCACCACGAGGTCTAAGATCAATCATAAAGAATTTGCAATCATCATTAACGATCAGGTAGCCGAGAGAAACGCCGAGGTTACCAAATGAGGTGGTGGATATGGGATTGCTGTCTATAAAGACTACATGACAACAATGAGAGGGGATAAAACCGATGGGAAATCGGATCTTTCGGTAGCCATAGTTTCGAAGAGCGGGTTGGTTGAAGGAAAATTGAACGGATTAGAGGTTTTCAAGCTGAGTAATCCTGACGATAGTCTTGCAGGTTCGAATTCTGCATTTCAATCACGTTCGTCGTCAATTTGGATGCCGAAGTTGCCGGCTTTCAGCAGCCTGAATGCAATTGCGACAAAATCGATCATGGTAATCACAGCATTGAACATTATTGTGTACATTCAGCGGTTTTGGGAAGAAAAGCTCGGGAAGAAAAACGTTCATTTACCATCATCATCTGACGAGCCATGTCGTCGGTTTTCGCTAGCAGACATAACCTCCGCAACCCGCAATTTTGACGAGGCGTTAGTGATTGGCATGGGCGGATTTGCGAAGGTGTATAAAGGTGTTATCGATGGCGGTACGAAAACGGTCGCTATAAAGCGAATGAGCTCGAGATCACATGAAGGTGATCTCGAGTTTTGGATGGAGATTCAAATGATTTGCAGGCTTCGTCACAATCATCTCGTTTCCCTCATTGGCTACAGCGATGACGGAAATGAAATGATCCTCGTTTACGAGTATATGCCGTGCGGGACCCTTGCCGAACATCTTTTTAAGCTCAGCTCAGACGACAGTAGCAACTTTGTGCCGCTCTCGTGGGACCAACGGCTCAAAATATGCATAGGAGCAGCCCGTGGACTGGACTACCTTCACACAGGTACTCGTCATGGAGTCATACACCGTGACGTGAAGACCTCCAACATTTTACTAGACGAGAACCTGGTCGGAAAGATTTCCGATTTCGGACTATCGAAAGTTGAGATCACGAAATCAACCCAATCTTTGCCGAAATCCTACGTCAGCACAAACATAAAGGGTACAGTCGGATACCTGGATCCCGACTACTTTTTATCCCGAAAGCTGTCGAGAAAATCCGACGTTTACGCCTTCGGTGTCGTGTTATTCGAAGTCCTATGCGGTAGACCAGCAGTCGATCCTGGGCTCGAGGAAGATCAACGCAGCCTCGCGATATGGGTACGTCAGAGCATCAAAGACAGTAAACTCGACCAGATTATCGACCCACATTTGAGAAACGAAATCTCGCCTCATTGCCTGAAGATATTCACAGAATTAGCGGAAAAATGCTTAGAAAATCGGCCGAAAAGAAGACCAACCATGGTTAACATAATCTCAGTTCTTGAATTTGCATTAGAACAGCAAGAAAGATCAGATTGGTTCATACCTGAAGATCCAGTTTTCTCTTCTTCACCAAGATCAGGAGAACAATATATAATCTCTCCAAAATCACCATTGAATGCCAGTAAAAGAAGCTTGAAACCAAAAAGATTGAAGAGTTGGAGATGGGATTTGCTTTGGAATGGAGTAAAACCCTCCAAAAATGACTCTTTTATCTCCGTAAGTAGCTCGAAAACACACGAAGATTCTTGCCTTCGATTCCTTCTGAGCGAGATTCAATCTGCCACAAATGATTTCCATGAAAACCTCATTGTGGGAACCGGCCATTTCAGCATTGTGTACAAAGGTTACATCAATTACGGAACTAAAGTGGTTGCCATTAAGCGGTTGAAGAAGAACACGACAGATAATTGGTCGGATTTCTGCAAAGAGATTGAGACGCTATCCCAGCTCCGGAATCCAAATTTAGTTTCGTTAATCGGATATTGCTACAAAAAATCCGAGATGATTCTTGTTTACGAATACATGATCAACGGCAGCCTACGGAATCGTCTTTACGGCAGCCAAATCACTGATCCGCTCACTTGGAACCAAAGGCTACAGATCTGCATCGATGCAGCACTTGGTTTGGCATTTCTTCAAACAGTTGGTGTGCAACCCATTCTTCACCTTAACATCAATCCAGGAAACATTCTACTGGATGAAAATTGGGTAGCAAAGATTTCCGATTATGGTCTCTCGAGGGATAATCCGCTATACGCTGTTTCCGATCATCTCACCACCGTTCTCGGCAATCACTTCGGGTATCTGGATCCCGAATATATTTTCGCAAATGGCACTAAACCAACAGAAAAATCCGATATCTATTCATTCGGTCTCGTGTTGCTAGAAGTATTATGCGACCGAAAACTCGAAGATCACAATCTTCAAAGAGATCAAGTGTTCTTAAAAAGCTGGGTAAAGAGTAATATTGCCAAAGGAACAGTTCTAAAGACAATTGATCCAAGTTTAAAGGGGAAAATAGCACCAGAATGCTTGAAAGAGTTCGTCAAGATCGCCGATCGTTGCTTGGCTGACCAGAAAACGGAAAGACCGTCGATGATTGAAGTCGTTAAAAGCCTTAAATTTGCAGCAAAACAGCAAGAAGCTGCCGAAGCTGCCGAAGCTGCAAAATCATACATCTGATCACTTATTCATTATGTACCAAATCATTCAGAATCTACCAAACACGCAGTTTCATTTCCAAAAACATGCAAGTTTTTTATCATGTCAATTACATAGACTATTTGGTCATGAACAATTAGTAGCCATTTCTATGAATCCCGCTTGCCTAAATCATCATAATTTCATAGTATACAAAACCCCTTCAACGCAAATGTTGTTTCTTGCTGCTTCTGAAACAATCGGTCCTCGGATCTTACCGTTGCCATGACGGTCAAAAACTACGATTCGTTTTTGGGAACTTGCAATTGTCGCCTTACGAGTGCAGTGTAAATTCCGTCCATGTTAAGAAGCTCATCGTGAGTTCCACTTTCGGCGATTTGCCCATCAGATATCACGGCTACAGTGTCGGCACTCTTGACGGTCGATAGTCTGTGTGCGATCACTAGAACGGTCCTTCCTTGCATTAACGAGTCCATTGCATCCTGTTCATACGACGCACACCAGAATCAACGTACATATGTTTGGCAAACTACATCAGAAGCTTGCTGATAAATCAGCTGTTAGTCGATAAACTAGTCATGTTTGGTAAAAACTAGCTGATAAGCCTGATGACAAAGCAAAATAACATTAAAGGACGTGTTGAAAAATTAATTGGAAAAATATAAGCGGCATTATTGGGAGAGAAAAAACCCTTGGAGTTAAATGAACCGCTACTTGAAGTAGCTTTTTAAAAAAGCTAGCTTATGGCCGACCAAACAGGTCTTTTTCAATAAGCTCAAAAAATAAGTTAGCTTATGGTTGTCAGCATTTGCGCTTGCGTTGGGTGCACCTGAACAAGATATTCGCTCTCGGCATCCAAAGCACTAGTGGCTTCATCCAACAGCAAAACTCTAGGATTCATCAAGAGTGCTCGAGCAATTGCTATCCGTTGTTTTTGACCTCCCGACAACCTCAATCCACGTTCGCCTACCACCGTTTGATATTTTTCTGGGAAAGACGACACAAAGTCGTGGGCATTTGCCATTTTCTGTTGAATCCCATTTCAATTAGTAGAGTTTCAAGACACCAACAATTTGAAAAACAAAGAACGGAAACGAAGCCTAGAAGCTTACGGCAACATTTTCGATGTCCGAGCTGCTGGCTTTGCCATCAAACCCGTATGCAATGTTATCTTCTATAGAACAGTTGAACAGAACGGGCTCTTGGCTCACTATACTCACCTTGAGTGCAGAATACACATAAACACACAAGTCAGTCTTCACAAATATATGAAAGGAAGCAATGAGAAAGAGAAGTAGTTGTACAACAAAATTGGCTTTATAGGACGTCAAATATGTCTAAGGCTACGTTTGGCAAACTGGCTGATAAGCCAGCTGATCGTTGATAAGCTAGCCAATAAGCTATAAAAAGATAACTTCGAAAGTGTCTTGTAAAAAGCAAATAGGACACTTTATCTCAAAATGTGTTCTGAAAAATTTGTTAGGATGCCCAAATACGTCCTAATATCCTATTGTAACACCTTAATATAGAAAGCACAATTGTTTGGTCCTATAAATTTAAGTCTTATAAAGCCGTCTATTAAGACATTTAGGACCTGCTTGTAGCAGCTTAATTGGATTCACAGCTTATTCGGTTAGACTGTTTGGTAGTGGCTTAATGATATAGAAAGTGGCTTCTTCAGTAAGCTTCTATACAGGAGAGCTTTATGCAGAAAGCCAAGTTTTTTCCAAATTAAAAAAATACGCACCTTCCATCTCAAACAAGCAACTTTATCCATACTGGACTTAATGAAAAACCAACCAAACAGCCTCTTAGACATTTTTTGAAGTCCTATAAAGCTGATTTTGTTGTAGTGTAACCTATCAAATATGCCAATTAGATTACCTTTCTGTGTAGAAACTCGTGTGATATTTCAGGTAACGGAACCCCGTTTAGCAAAACCTTTCCATTTAGCGGATCATAAAACCGTTCGATCAAATTTGCGATGGTGGTCTGATCAAAAACATGTACATGATGAAGATTTGGTGGCTCAAAGATCTTAAATACGTATCATAACACAAAAGCAGCGATCTTTATAATACCTTTCCGCCACCACTTGGACCGACCAGGGCTACTTTGGAACCAGGTCTCAGTTTTAACGTTATCCCCTGATCAGAAACAATTTTGTTAGAACACACAAACATATCATAATTCTTTCACCCGCCTTACTCTCCTCCTTCCAGTCCACTCCAGTCTCATCCGCATACCAAACACAGCCAAGAGCCGGCTGTGCATTCAGGGGTGGACCTACGAGAGCCCGAGCGGTGTCCCGTTCACCCACTCAACCCATGTTAGTAAGTAGGATTTTTTTGAGGTATGAAAGGTGCACCTTCTAAACTTTGTGGGGTGCTCAGGGATATTAGGAAATACAAGAAACATCAAAATTGATAAAATCCCTTGAAATGGTGGAATTTGGCTAAAAACACATCGGGTGACTTTGTGGGCCTGTGGTCCACTGTAAAGGTGCACCCGCTAGGCAAAAATCATGGGTCCGAAGTTGTGTGCATTGTGGTATGTTAAGATTTTGGCCAATCAGAGAAAGAAGGGGTGATTTTTCTAGATCTATTACCTTAAGTACCATATCGTTGGGCCGAGATGGGTAAGCAAACCATACGTCATCTAGCTCAACATCTCCATCCGGATTGCTATAATTAAAACCATAATCAAACATTAACTACGTATATGATTGGTTTAAGCAGAAGGCCAAAATAACAAGCAGAAAAATACTCCTTCCATCCCAAAATAAGTGTCTATATTACTATTTTAGTTTGTTCCAAAACAAGTATCCACTCTCAAAAAATGTCTTTTTTGTTAATTAAAAATGTAATGATTACACATTACTGAAACTATGTCTTTTTCATTGTGGACATTTAATTCGGGAAGGAGGGAGTAAAAAGATGAGTCAGCTCAACTGGCAAATAAAGTCTAGGCCTTGGGGCTCCTCCCCACAGGTCGCTAGTTGGAGTCTCCTCGGGGACACTGGAGATTTTCCTCGTTGTTATCTCAAGGCCCCATGGAATTAGTCAAGGTGTAGACAAACTGACCCGGACACCCACAATTATGATAAAAAGATAGAAAAAGGTGAGACGGACCCCACAGGGCATTGGTTCCCGGCTTTGGCCATGCTCGATACACGGTCTAGAAGCTGAAAAACTCTCCTACTTGCTCCTGCAGCTTTCATAGCAGTTGCATATAATCCCGATAATGAAGATATGGAAGAGCCAACTGCAAGTTTGAAGTTCAACTAGTGTAATGATCGGGGAACTTTACAATCTCAAAGCAGTAGATATATATAGGGGGCGGTTCAAATAAGAAGGCTAAATATCATGAGAAGGTAAGAAGGGTAAGTCACGGGTAGGTTCATATGTGAATGCATTGAAAAAATCCATTTGAAGATGCATACGTGAACCGATGTTACAGATTATTCATATGGGTTCACATATGCATCTTCAAAATTCAAATGAACTTTTTCGATGATTCACATATGAACCTTCCCTTCTTACTTTCTCACGATATTTAGCCTTCCTATTTGAACCTCCTATATATACACATACAGAGGGAGGTTTAGGAAAACCCCCCAAAAAATGAAAAACTGAGAACACCCCGGTAACCATTCATCTGGATGGTATGCACATGTGCATACAAGTAATTAAGGACAAATTGCGTACAAATTACTTGTATGCACATGTGCATACCGTCCAGATGAATGACAACCAGGGTGTTCTTCAATTGTTCATTTTTTTGCGGTTTTCCCTTGAACCTGAACCTATACATACATACAAATGCATCCTAAAGTATAAATCTTGATGATGGTTTGAAAGTTCAATCCCAATGTTGATCGTTCTTAGGAGTTGAAATTGAAAGTTGTACCAGTGAGGCTGTAGAGAATGAATGACGTAAGAGAACCAGCAGTCATCGAGCCAGTTATAGTCAAGTAAGCCCCGTATATCACCACCGTGATCACAGACAACGTTGAGGCTCCGCTCATACCACCAGAAAAAATACCAGTGATTTTCTGTCATATGAACAAGAAAGGTTCTCGGAGTTCAGAAAGCTTTTGTGCACATCTGAAAATAAAAAAATGAAATTATGCTTTAAGTGGAAAGTTCATATATGAACCGCAAATATTTTGAAAACCATAAGAACCAACTACTAATCATGCATTTTCATTCATTCATGATTATTCATAAATGTTCATGATATTCATCATAAATAGTTGGTTCTCATGGTTCTCAAAATATTAACGGTTCTCAAATGTACCTGCCACTATGCTTCAAACACTTACCGCTTGTCGGAGCCCAAGCTTTAGGGTCTCATCAACTTTTTCCGAGTAGGTTGAAATCGCATAAGATTCTTGTGCAAATGATCGCACCGTTCTAATGGCCCCAAAAGATTCCTACACATAATTTTTCATCGGCTTAGACCAAGACATTTTATGTGACAAATCAACCAAAACTCATATGAAGGCTAGGGGTTGGGGCTCTTCCCCATAGGTCGCCAGTTCGAGTCTTCTCTGTGGATTTTATTGGCTGGTATTTTCAGGGCCTCATGGGATTAGTCAAAGTGCTCGTAAACTAGCCCGGACACCCACGGTTACCAAAATGAGGTTGATAGAAGACACTAACCTCTGCAATTGAGGCAGCAACTGCGGCTGCAGCTTGTGTCGCATGTGAGAGTTCTCGAAGATACCTTCCAAAATAGCGTACGGCTACAGATATTAGCGGTACAACCACCAAAGCCAGCACTTCACAAAAATAAGATGTCAGCGGTAAATTACTCCAGGGTTTACTCTTTGGGGTAGAGGCCCGGTCTACATGCATTCCACCCCTCAGATCCTACTTTTGAGTGGGATATACCAAGTGTGTTTGGTTATCGATTACTCCCATTTACATCATTAGGTGAATGATATTAGAAACAACTTACATGTTAACTTCCAAGAAGATGAGAACATGAATCCAAGACCAATAAATGCCGTAGTCAAGTTTCGTAGTGCCTCCGAGAGATTAGTAGTTGCAGCATTCTTGATTATTTGGGTATCTTCGGATAATCTACTTAGTAGTTCCCCGGTTCGAGTAACATCATAAAAGGCTATTTCCTGCACCAATAGTTTTAGGAGAATATATGAAACCCCATTAGATTACTCTCCAAAAAAGCCCTTGAGGAGAGAATGAAGCTTCCAACGTATATTGAGGAGAGTAGGTTCAAGTCTAGCGGATGAGGGACTCCAACGCGCCCCCTCCAACAAACACTAGACGGGCACAAATTGTCCCAAGAGTGTCGAGTCCCTAGAGTGGTAGACCTCTGATACCATGAGAGAATATGTGGAACCTCATTAGATTACTCTCCAAAAGAGCCCTTGAGGAGAGAACGAAAGTCCAACACATATTTAGAAGAAATGGTCCAAGTCCACTTGATTAGGGACTACAACGAGTTGCATGTAATTTGTTGAATTGTCTTGAATCCAAACTCAAATTCCGAAAGATCTATTTTTTTCATAAAATAGATACGGAAATAAACAACACGTACTCACCTGATGCATAAGGTGGCTGAACAACTCCTTTCTCAAACGAGCAACAACCCTTTCACTAGCAGAAGAAAACAACCATGCCCGGATCGCTGTTGATAATGAACTAAGAGAAAAAGGTTATAATTATAGAAACGGTACTCTAGAGAGCAGTTTATTCGTTTTTGGCAGTAATTCATCGGGGATTTAGAGGGAAAATAAACACACCCAACAACCACCACCAACACAACGGCTAGTATAGTGTCCTTAACAGCATTCAGAGCTTCGGTTTGCTCTTCAGGAGTCCTTGTATCTCTTGACACAATGTCAATTATCTTCCCACCAAATGATGGCTGACCAACAAAACATCAAGATCATGCTTTACAATTCGCTAAAACCAAATTTATCGTTTTTAGGCCATGCTCGCCGATCATAAGCTAGCATACAAGATTATTGAAAATGCACCTTTTGGTAAGCCATAAGCTAGGTTTTTGAAAAGCCTAGTTTACTGCTGTTTTTTTCACTTTTTTCCAACCATGTCTCTTATATTTTCATTTTATGTCATTTTACATTGTCATTTAGCTTTTTGGCTAGTTTAGACCAAAAGTGACTAGTTTATCAGCCAACTTATCAGCTAACAGCTAGCTTATTAACTAATAGCTAATTTTTTGGTTAACTAGCTTATGAACCAATGGATCGTTTTTCAGCAAACAACTAACTCATCAGCCATCAGCTAGTTTACCAAACATAGCTAGCCTATTAACCGATAGCTACTTTTTCAGCTAACGGCTAGCTTATTAACCAATAGAGTTAATCCGGCAACAGCTACTTTACCAAACATAACTAACTTATTAACTGATAGCTAGTTAGTTAGCTAACTTATCAGCCAACAGCTAGTTTACCAAACATATGTGTAGCTTATTAACCGTTGGCTACTTTGTTAGCTAGCTTATCATCCAACAGCTAGTTTATCAAACATATCTAGCTTTTTAGCCGATAGCCAGTTTCTTAGCTAGGTTATCAACCAACAACTAGTTTATCAGCTAGTTTACTAGACATTTATAGCTTATTAATCGATAGCCAGTTGGTTTGATATCTAGCTTATTAACCGATAGCCGGTTTATTAGCTAGCTTATCAGCCGAACATAGCCTTAATCCTTTTTCAGATAACTGAACCAACTCAAAAGTGGCATACAATAAGCAGGCTGGAGGTTGAAGCTATCAACAATGCAATAGTAGCAACAATGAGTCTTCCTGCATCAGGCTTTGCCTACAATGTAAGTAGAAGAAAATGATTGTTAAAGCTTACAATTTGATTCCATGACATGGGTCCCGTGTGTGTGTGTGTGTATATATATATATATACATACTTGTCATCTTACACAATTGCGTACTTACCAAAAGTATAACCCTGGAAAACCCAACATTTGCTGCCTAAATTCACGAAAACGATAAGGTTTCTCAGCAAGATTTTCTTGAGGAAAATAAATAATTAAAAAATAGAAAACCGGAAACAAATGGTCACCTGTACTGCATCTCCGTGCTCGAGATCAGTTGCTGGATCATTTGATGGCCCGATATCATTACCATTTATCTTTTTCTACAACAAAGATATATGAAGCATTAAAAAAAGATCACAATCAAAATCGAAATCTATCGGTTTAAGAACAAATCCTTGTAATTTACATTAATAAACAAGATTATAGATGATCACAAACGAAATCCAAATCTACAAAAAGGAAAATGTGATCGGTTCAAGAACAAACTCCTTGTAATTTACACAGAATAACAAGATTAACTTAAATCCATTAGCAGAATGTGGCTCGATATCTGTTTTTAGATTACAGAAAATCAGATGCTTAACTAAAAACTCAAACACCAGTCACTAGAATATCCCATAATAGATACACAATATAATTACCATAATTTAGAAGGCCGTTCACTTCCAAGAAAATCAAATATATGAGAATATGTGAAACCCATTAGATTACTCTTGAAAAGAGTCGAGATTCCAACATAATATGGAGGAGAAATGGTCCAAGTCTTGCCAATATGGAGGGTAGATAGGCAAAGATTGTCCAAGAGTGTCAAGAGGGGCCTAGACAAGTACATATTGCCCCAAGAATGTCGAGTCCCTAGAGTCATAAACGTAGCTCTGATAATCTCCAAAAGAGCGGGTGTTCCAACATAATATGGAGCACAAATAGTCCAACTCTTGCCAACATGGAGGCTAGATGGGCACACATTATCCAAGAGTGTCGAGAGGGGACTAGACAAATACAGATTACCCCAAAGTGTCGAGTCCCATTAGTTATAGACCTGCTCTGATATCATGTAAAAAATATGTGAAACCCATTAGGATTTTAGGTCCAAGCGCCTGTTTATTAGCAGCTTAATGAGCTTAACAAGACTCACAGCTCAGCTTATTCTCTCAGCTATACATGACTATCTGGCAGTGGCTTAATGACATAGAAAGTGACTTATTCAGTAACTTTTTTCAAAACATGACTCTCCAAGCTCATTCCATCTATGAAAAAACCATCCTAAACAAAAAAAATTCTATCTATACAGACAGATTAATCCACATAAACTACGGACATAAAAAGGAAAACCAACCAAACAAACAAAACCAATTTTCCATGATGAACTACGAATTACTTCGTGGAACCAAAAGTGATAAAACTTCTTGTAATCTTTCAAGAACCACAAGAGCTTTTTGTTTAAGTGGTTGTTTTCTTCCATGATCAAATTAAACTCGAAGTTAATCCAACTCAAGAACAAACACTTAACAAACCCCATGATTTTAGGTTTAAATTCAGATACAAATTGGGGATACAGCAAGAAATGCAATTGAAAACAGACATTTTAAGAATCAAAAAGGGAATAATCTTACATCTCTGATTAGAGGAACTTTATCATCTCCAGACGACGTAATCGATCGACTTGTCCAATCCAAATGTTTCTTCTTCCCCATTTCACAAGATTTCAATAGACCCTGATAAACAAACACAGAGCTTGCAAGAAGCTGTTAATGGAGGTTTATCGGGAATAATTGATTTTGCTTGATCAAGAAGACATTGACAAACCCCAAAGTCGAATGTTCGTTTGGATTTTGACCCTTGATCAGAGTCACGTAAAACGAATATAATAAATGCATGTCGTTTTTTATTATTTGAAGAATTTTTCGCAAAATCCAACTTTGTATTTGCATTTATGGTCCCTATACTTTTGATTTCATACCAATCAAGCCCCTAAGATTAACCTCATTTGTCTAAAATTGTTAAAAATGAGGCATGCAATAAATATCAAGGGGTGGACCACCCGTGGGTCCAGTTCAACGTACCCGTATTAAAAAATACAAGAAATATCAACTAAAAGGCCAAAAAACTCGTCAAAATCAATCAA
Source organism: Cynara cardunculus var. scolymus (assembly GCF_001531365.2). NCBI lineage: Eukaryota > Viridiplantae > Streptophyta > Magnoliopsida > Asterales > Asteraceae > Cynara > Cynara cardunculus. The sequence continues at coordinate 2,526,626 of NC_037534.1, read as the reverse complement.
AAAAAGTCATTTGAAATCAACGAAAAGACTGAAAAGTCAGTCGATATCAACCAAAAAAGTTAAAAAAAATTCCTTGAAATAAACCATAAGCCTGAAAAAACAGCGATTATATGATATTATATAATCAGTATCAAATAATCAGTTGTAATAAGATGTCAAGCAAAAAACAGTGATTGGTTGTTTTTCTTCTGTTTAAAGTTATAACAATCAATAATTTAACTGTTCAGTGAAAAGTTTATACATCGTGGTAATTAAGTTATTTTATTTTTTTACATAATTAGTTTTGTTAGAGCTGACATAAAATATAATACAAGTGATTTATTTTCAGATATATCAGTTGGAGTAGATTAATGGAAAGATGCATGACTGATCAAGAAGCTAAAAATACAGTCTTACATTCTTCTTCATGAATGGAAATTTATCGCCTCCAGAACATATAATTGACCGACTTGTCCAGTCCAAATGCTTCTTCTTCCCCATTTCGAAATATTTTATTAAACACCAGATAAAGAGAGTCTACAGCAACCTGTTATTGGATGGAGGTCTGTTTCGCCTCAAAATTGATCTGCGTAGTTGAGTTTGCATTTACGCAACTTTTATTCAAATCATACAAAATGAATGATTGTGAATGTTTCATTGGTAACAGTAGATACTTATAAATTGTTTGTTAACATGATATATAGTTACGTATAAATACAGTATAATATGTTTTTAAAGTATATAATATTTATATACGACAAATGTAACAAATAAACTCACACATTTTCCTCACCTTTGGTGAGGTTTGAACCCCAGACCTCCTAGGAGGCGAAAGACTACGATACTGCTAGGTTAAAAACCCTTTGGTAATACAGTATAATCTCATCGACCAAATGATATCACCTGACTGAAACTATAAATTGATCCAAGCCATCTCGCTTAGATAAGACGTTGAAAGTTGCTTCGCTAACTGATGCATTTGAATTCTTATTCTCGTAAGGTTTAACGTGTAAGTGGTGGCGAATCAACAAATTTATGTGAGGAATTTCCAAATGATTCCATAAAAGCGCGCATCGTGCAAACAACGTTTATAAATACTGTAATATTTTTCGACATGGATGTTATAACGATCTGTGTCGTTTAAACTCAAAGACTCGTTCTCACGTTGAAAGGGCTGTTCATCTCATGCATTTCATTTGAAACATCACGTTTAAGTTCAGTCTTACAAAACATTCTTATTTTCAATCTGTTAGGCCAATAATCATACTGGCACAAAATATAAGTGTTTTTACTGATAAACAAGCATGAACAAACGATGATTAATCATAATTAATAACATAAAAATTGCAAGAAATATATTACCAACGAGTGGATAAACACTTTGACTCTTCATATTTCATACTTTTTAAACTGCTTTTAAAATATCGAATCATTTCAGATAACTTTGTAAACTTTACTGACTTTTATCTGAATCTTAACCCAACTCCGTGAACATATAAAATCAAGCTTCATTTCAACCAATTTCGTTACATAAACGATATGCATGATAATTTTAACTACTTTATATCAGTTTATTTAACCTTACTGCTTCAAATTAAATTTTGTGTGGATTTTTTTTTATCTCGGTTTACCAAATCAACATCATGACATTGGTGACGGTTAAAATCAAGTATTCCCTTGTCGTTTTTGGTTAAATCTTTTAGACTGATCGACTTATAAATACAAATCAGTTAATACCCGTTCATCAATTCGAAGTTTTAGTTTGGATATTAGTAGTTTACCTTGAACAAATGGATACCGAAACCTTCAAGAAATCAAACCTTGAAAATGCATCAATTACTTCATCGTTTTTACCTGCTTTTTAAGTGACAACTCTATTCGGATAGATCTTGGACTATTTATATACGTGGGTCTAAAACCAATTATTTATATTTATGTTTTAAAAATGATTATTGTGATCTATGAAATTGTTAGATAATTAGACACTTAAAATTACAATAATTAGAGATTGTTTGTTTACCTCTTAATAGTTTCATTAAGAGGCAACCTTTGAATTGTTAAGAGATGAATCTTGTTTGGTAAAAAAAAAGTTTATCTCTTAATAGTTTCAAAAGCTTCTGAATGGTTTTATATCATAGGTCTTCCTTAATCATTCAGAGCCCTAATTTCATTGTAAACAACTACCAAACAATTATATTTCATTTTGCACCATATCATAAAAGCCTCTTAATCATTCTGATCATTTTATCATCACACATCAAACCATTCAGCGTCTGTCAAACAGCCCCTTAGACAACTTTTGACATATATCTTGATTATTTATTGTTTTTTTTAAGTATTATTTAATTGTTTTTAAGAAAACTATATTTATGATTGTTTTGATTTTTAAATAATTAAATTTAATTTTTAATTGCACATATGAAAAAGGTAAACCAAAAGGTGGCTTTCTGATTTACCCCTTCAATTTCATAAGTTTTCTGAAAATGGGTTTGTGAAAACTTAACCAAAAGAAAACCAAAAGGTGACTTTCTGTTTTGTTCCTATTTCGATTAAAATCAAGAAAGTGAAAGTGAAAATTATTGGGCAATAAATGAAAGATAAATTGTATGAAAAGATAATGTATTTTAACTTGATTTTAATTTTGGGTAATGTATTTCTAAAACTTTCATTTTGGTATCTAAAATATAAAGTTCTAAACATTTAAGTATCCGGGTAACCGGTTGAAAACTAATTTTAGATTAAAAAAAATCATGTCACTAACCATGTCAGTAAATAATACTGAGTTGGATACCACATCAGCATGATAACCGGTTAATGTTTCAACCAGTTACCCAGATACTTAAATGTTTAAAACTTTACATTTTAGGTACCAGAATGGAAGTCTGAAAATATGTTACCCAAAATATAAATCAAGTTAAAATACGTTATTTTTTCATGCAATTTTCCTTAAATGAATAATGATAAATTTAATCTCATAAATTAAAGAGGAAATGATTACCTAATACTTAGTAATGGAAATTAAAATAAATACCCGTTTTATTAAATTTGTCTCTTAGTCATTTATTTCTGGAATTCTCAAAAATATCATTACTTACAAGACAAAAAAAATCACCTTTCACCCACTTGTGAATGTGCTATTTGCGAACCTGGGTGAGAGTTGAATTTTTTTTCTTCAGTTTTCTTCCACTTGCAGAGGTGTCATTTGCGGATCTGGGTGAAAAGTGAAGAAGAAATTGTCTTTTAGCTCTTCCGCAAGTCAAAGAGGTACCATTTGCGGGGGTAATGATATTTTAAAATTTTCTGAAAAAAAAATGATTGAGAAATGAATTTGGTCCCTAAAAATAGCTACTTTCCTTAATTTCCCATTCACTGATGAATCATTTCCTTATGCGTAATCATCTGCTTTTATTCATTACCGTTGTGAAAGAAAAATGGTTTGTGCTAAGGTTGAAGATGTGTTAAGTTGGTCCCTAAAAACCATATATTCATTTACTATTCTCATTTCTTACCATCAATCATTTCTCACTTTTTGTAAATGCTTTGCAATTTTGAAAATACAACGTAAAAATAAATAAAAACTATATTAATCCGAGTACATTTCCTTCAACTGTTGAGAATGTATGATGTAAATAAAATAATAGTTTTGTTTTGTGTTGTAATTGTTTCAAACATTTCTTGTTTTAATCTTTTTTTTTTTTTACTTATTTATTATTTATTTTTAGTGATGGTTCAAAATATTAAATACATTGATTTTATTGCATAGAGTCCTTTATTCATGTATTTAGATGACACCATGAATATATGTTGGGTCATGCTAAAAAAAAACAATAAACATTTTCTTGTGCTAACTGAACCATCCTTCACTAGAGGTTAATCGAGTTAGAGACATTTGAACAACTCATCCTGATGTTTATCGTTTAAAAAATCTCAACTCAATCCAACCTAACCTCAAACTATACGAGTTGAGTTGGGTTAATCAGGTTGAAACTTTAGTATATCAAAAATACTCAATTATGTTTGATTTTTGAATATGGTGTTTCTTTATTCATCACCAATCAATTGGTACGGCTTATCCATATTGCTCACATTGAACTAATTTCTTAATTTGTATAAGTATGACTCGACATATATATGAATGAGTAATATAAAGATGGAGAATAAATTTAAAGCATATGAATATGAAGATGGTGATGGCGTGATGATCTAATATACATATTAATAAGGACTTAAAAATCATATTAAATCCAAGAAATAGAAATGTATCAAATGCATCAGTTTGGGTTGGGTTCAAATAAACCTAACCCAATTCCAACCAAATACCTACGGTTTTAAAATTTTACACCTTGATTAGGTTGAGATGGGTTGGGTTGGTCGGATTCTTGTGCACCCTGTTCATAATGGTATCATGTTTCGGGATACCCTCCCAGTATATCAAAATTGGTTTCAAGGTAGTATACTTGAACAACAGTCGAGAGTTTGAGTTTAAAAGAAGTAATGGGGAGGAGTTAAATTCCTTTAGATTGTGTTTGTCGAGACGGGACGAGGTGAGACAAGACAAAACTCATTGTTTCATATTTGGTACACACATGAAATAGGACAAAAACTATTGTAGCACCAAAATAGTGTACAAATTGTGTACTTGAGTACTTGACCCATAATTGGTCTTTGTTCACTGTTTTGATTAAACTAGTGTATAAATTTAAATCAAACATTAAAACTATTAAAAACAAGAGAGATAATTGTATCGTAAGTAGAGGCCGACAAAAAAAATCAAGTGTTGACATCATTTGACTGTAAAAAAGGAAGCCATGGATATTTTTAGAAAATCATTATTGGTTTGTTGGTAATTTTGTTGGTGAGGTTTTTAATCTTTTATTCCATTTTTTTCAGAAATAAAATAAACCAGAAAGTAAAAGTTAAAAAAGTAAGAAAATGGTACAAATGGGATTCAAACCTTGTGCGTGGAAGGGGGGAAAAGACATGTAAACCAACTCTACCAAGATAAAAACTTGTGTTAATATAGTAGTTTCAAGAAATATACGGTTATACCCAACAAAATAATATGGTGACGGTGGAACGAAATGGGTTGTGCCACAGTATGCACCATTGTGGATCCGCCCATGATCGTAATGCGACCAGGGAGGCAATGCTGGTTCTAGAGTTTATTCTTTGAAGTTCTGTTAAGCAATAATTATTTATAAACACTGCTTCAAATGTGCAGCAATTCTTGCATAGAGATCATTGGTATACTAGCTTGCAAGTTACAAGGCATGAAAAGGTACATGATTTTGACAGCAAATAAACTGTAATTCGGATTCGATAGCATCTTTAACTAGTTGTGGACAAGCGATCGAGTAGGGGTCGTACCTCACATGCACAAAAGCAAGGCCATCATTTCTTCTCATCGCTAAAGAGGTAACCAAGGGAAGAACTGCCACCAGGAGCAGCATGGACCTTGGTTGAAGGCCGATTCTGAAACAGATCATACACAAACATAACTGAGATCAGAGAATCAGATAGATAGAGGGTTTTTCGGAGATTAAAATAATTTGAAAATTGTAAATGATCATACTGTGATGAAATTGCCACAGTTCTGTCCATCTGCCCTGTGGTAATTGTTTGTTGTGCTATCATGATCTGGATTCTGGTTGATTTTATTAACAGATTCAGAAGGAGGCTTTTCAGAAGGCTGATCGGTTTCAGTGCTGTTATTATTATCAGAAGGTTCTGTCTTAGAAGGCTCAGTGGTTGCATCATCGCTTGGGTTTTCAGGCGGTGGTGGAGCGTTGCCATCACCTTCTCCGTTCCCGAACAAGTAGCCTAAAGAACTCTGGCCACCGCCACAGCTTTCACCTCGGCCCATTCTCTGATATCCCTCGCATCATTTTCAAATTGTACAAATGAATATAACACATCAGTAGGAAGTATTTAGTCGTAAAGTACATGTATTTAATCCAATTCTAAGTTCCAATTCGATGTCAACTATGTGTTTTGAGATTTTATTTCAATTCCATTCGTCATTTCCTTGATAGATCAAAGGAATCGATCCACTAGTCAGCATCTAGACTATGATCTCTTCGTCAAAATTAGAAAAAATTTGACGAAATTAACTAAAACGAAGAAATTAGACAGATCAAATAGTAGATCTAAATTTTAATGCAGTCCTACATCGATTTAGAGTACAACTGTTCATCACAAAGACAAAATCTCAAAAACATAAATGATATGAAGAAATTAAACAGCAGATTACAAGCATTCATCTAGATGAACAGCGAAATCTGGAAAAAGCATATGCTATAAAGAAATTCAGACAGCAGATTCCGCAAAAACAACAAAATCGGAAAAAGTATATAATATGACGAAATTAAACAGATAAACGTATGGATCTAAGACGAATGCTTTCTACGTCAATTGAGATCACAGATCATCCTCTGGATAAACAACAAAATCTGGAAAAAAATAATTGAAGAAATTACGAACACCGAAGATAATTTAACATACATACCTTGAATTCGTGTAGATCGAATCAAACAAGTTGCGATTGCAGGAAGATGGAAGCAGTCGAGATTCAAGGAATTGGAGAAGGAAATGAATGAGTTTAAATGTGAGAATGGATGGGGAATTTGCTAAATTTACATGCGGTTGAATGAAATGGTAAGTTGTTTAGGATATTAATACCCTTCCATTTTGAATTTGAATTTAAAATTTCAACGGTCTCATATATATATAGCTACAAAATATTTAGTTCGCGTTTGTTTTTTTAACGGCGGCTAAAATCTGAAATCTTATTTATTTATGATTTATAAGAGGTGTTAAAGTTTGAAATCTAAATCAATAAGATTGTTTGTTTTTATAAATTGATAAACGTATGAATTTGTTTAATTTGTCTATTTTATCCATTAAAAAATTATAGTGTTAAATTTATAAATAAATTTATACAATTTCACATATTTATTCATCGTCGTTACGAATTTTACATCTAAATCATATAATTATTATTTTATTTAAACGAAAATATGTCATAAACGATATTTAATACATGTAAATCCTATTAAAATACATTAATTGTGAGACGTGAGGTTTGATTTGGTAATGACCGATTAAGAAGCTGATAAAAGTTTTTTTATAAAAAAAACAATCAAGGCCTTGTATTTATTTTCGCTGAAATCATTAAAAAAATCTCTAACAGATTCTTCAAAATAGAAAAAAAAAATATCATTTTTATAAATATCATACTGTAATTGATATGTACTGTAATTTCGTCACGAAAAGCCCTTGGTCTCACGAACACGACATTGCCGTGATGTAAATATAAACCTGTTTCTTACTAAACCCAGTAATATTTGAAAATCATTATATAACTTATTTAACTTCGAAGACTGTTATAAAAATCATTTAACTTCATCGCTATTACATCTTCTGATCAAAATAATCAATTTTTAAAATTTGATGGTTTTAGTGATATCTTCTTCAAGTTTCGTGACTCAGTTAACATTAAAGTGAAAAAATATCGTCTTCTTCTGTCATTAAAGTATCGTAGCTAGTGGATTCTATTAAAATATAAGTCAATCAATCTAACCAGATCTTTTTAATAAGACAAGTATATTTATCGACATTGCTATTTGAATCTCCTTTTTTTAATTAACCTGGATATCCAACCCGGAACCTGTTATGCGAGCTGACTAATTCCAGGACGACCACCTGCAAATGTAGCTCAGAGTCACCGTATTTGAACCTATGTGACCACAGTGGGATTTTTAATCCTCCTTGGATTTAAACCTGAGGCCTTTAGACAATTTTAACCTTTGGAGCCCAAGTTCAAACCAATCAGACACCACCCTTATGGTTTATTTGAATCTCTTTCTGGGTCAAAAACGAAGCATTTGATAGTATAAAAAAGAAAACCGAGTTCATGACAAAATTAGTAAAGAAGGGTTTAAACATCGAATGAAGGGGTTCATTTAAAATCGCCTTTATACTATTTATACTTGTAGGTCGACTAGATATAATATACCTTGTATTCAACACGATGGACCTACAAATATGACATCATGTCGGGCAAAAAGAAAACGATTTTGAGTTGTTAAAACTTGCTATCGAGCATTAACTGTATTAATTATTAAGAAACTGTTATCAACAGATACAAAAAAACATAAATGCTTACTAAAATAATGTCTTATTTTTTAAGATGTCGTTATTTTGTTAATAATACCCATGTTTTTTGCTATTAAAACTTGTACGTCTTCTCAGCCATTAAATGTGTCATTGATGGTACAAGTCATAAAGCTCGAGTTTCTTATATTTCTCTAGTTTTTTAGTGTTCCAAAATTTTATATTGGTTTTAGAGAAATAAGAGAGTGTTAAGAAGCTAATAAGACATGGTTTTTACCATTTTGTCCAATAAAAAGATAGTAATGAGTTGTTGGTAATCTTATCCGGTAAGTGTTAACTGGGTAAGGGTCTTTTCCCTCACTTATAACCGCTAAGATTCTTAGAAGCAATTTACTAAACACTTCCCAGGTAAGTGTTTACCAATATCAATGATCTTACCGATTGTGCATGGTATAGACCGAAAATCTTGCCCAGTAAGAGGCATAGCAAGGACCAAGAGTCTTACCCGGTAAGCGCTTACCAAATTTAAGAGGCATACCAACAATCTGTTTTGATTACAAAGAACGTTACCCGATAAGGTAAATGAGGGTGATGCTCTTGCCAACAAGCGTTCGGTCAACGACCTTTTAGTTTGTTATGCCTCTACATATTAAGATTCTCTGTAAGGTAACACTCACCCAATAAGCACTTATCCGCAAACATTTAGTAAACGACACCTAATGCGGTTGGATTCCAATTATGATTCAGCATTTACATGAAGATACATACTACCAGCTTTCTAAAATCTAAAACATCTGATTCATCATCTCTTTATTACATGATACCAAGAATGTAAACCTGTGAATATTACCTCCAAAACTGCTCATTTTTGTAGCAACTCCTTATCAGTCATTCAGATTTATTGGAAGGCGATGGGGCGCATCGAGCGTTCCTCTCCTTAAACTACGGTCCTTATTACTATGACTTTCAAAAAGAGTTGTCGTATCTCACTTCGTCGTATGGCGTATTAGCCTGTGTGCTTTATTACAGGTAGTCATTGCCCCCGTTCCTTTTACAATTCACGAAAGAAATCTGAATCGAACATGCAGCATGTACACAGCTGCTCAAAATCATGCTACCCGTTGAAGCCCCAAATTCACGAGACACGAACCATCAAATATATATATAGGAACCTCGATTTTCTCTCTCGGTAAAAGGACTCTGATACCATGTTAAAATGTATAAACCCCCTTTGAATACTTACCTATCCTACGAAATAACCATAGCGGATGCATCGGATGGACGTCAAGTGGTTGATATTATCCTCCGGGGACAGAAAAAAGAGCATTTCTCGAATTTGGGAAAAAAAGAAAAGAAAGAAATGGAAAGGGAAGAAAGTTCTTTTATTCGTATTTTTTATAGGATGCGGAATGAAGGGTATTTTTGTCATAAAAGTTAAAGAGAACACACGGGTTTTTTTATTTTCCATTTCTTTCCCTCCCTTTTTTCCTTTTCCTTAAAAAAGGTATTGAGAACACAGTTAGAGAGCAAAGAGGTTTCAACATATATAAATGAGAGAAAAATATTGTGTCTAGCCGATCTGGAACTCCCACACTACCTACCTACCAACTGTAAATATCTAAGATGAAAGTTCATTGAAGGGAGTATGTGCTGTTTCGCTTGACCATGTACGGGAAGGGTGATTTATGGAGCAAATTTTATGTGATTTTTGTGATTTCGACTAGTAACTTATGTAGGGCCTGAGGCTTTGAGAAGAAAGGGGAGTGATCGGAACCTTTGAGGCGGAAAACTTTTTCAGGCGGGCTTTCATTTATCATGCTCTCTTGTAGAGTGACGGGAATGGCGTTGTCATCTGGAGTTTCTATGTAGAACCGTCTGACCGACCCATAGTTTGAGTCGGAAATAGAGAGCTTCTCGAGAACAGGTGGAAATGGAATTGGTCTCATTGAGACGGAAGCTAACGCAACATCCTGCAACAAAGAAACGAATGTGGTATCATAAGACATGCCAAAAAGATTGACGATTCGAAGGATGAATCAACTGTGTTTTATCAGGCTTAGGGGATGTTTACTTACAACTTAATTTGAGAGGCTTATTGGCTCAGTTATACATGATTGTTTCTTTACGGCTTAATCATTAAACCATTACGCCAAAATGGCTATATGGAATAAGCCAAGACTCTTCACTTGTTTCTATCAAGCGGCCGTCGGCCAAAAACTAATTAATACCCTAAATACCCCAGAAATAATCCAATTGTCTATGTTTGCCTCCCTCCTCATCGGTCTTCCGTCCCTCATACAGACAACTAAACTCAAAGGGGCTTAATTGGAAGAAAAAAAAAAGTAATAATAACCCCTTGTTCACTAAAATAGCCTTCTACGGAGGGGTTTTAATCACCAATTAGCCAACTTCTTGGAAAATAGTAAAAATAGCCGCCTAAGGACTTTTTGAAGTACCACTTTTTCCGAAATTTTGTCAAAATCCAAAATGGTGTTCTAAGATTTGAAATTCCCATTTCAAACCTTTACATCAAAATACTTTTGTGGTTGGTTCTGAATTTTCTAAAATGAATCTTACTTCATTGGAAAAGTTTGCAGCACTCTGAAAAATAACACGTGAACTCGAATCCGTGTTAAGTTTTTGAAATTATGAAGGAGAAGCTCGAAAAGAGTTTGTGAGGTATCTTTTACAAGAATGATTGTGCTTGATGGTTTAGCTCTTTTTTTAGAACTATTTGGAGCATGTATTTGAACATGCTTTGGTAGTTTTGTGTCATATGTAGGATTGTTTAATGAAGGTGACATGTAAGTATTTTGAACATGTTTGATAAATTTTGGAACAATTTTAATGTCAATTTAGTAACGCCATTTGGTTTATGATTGTACATGGGTTGTGTATTTTATATTGTTTTACACATTAAAGTATTTTTAGTCTAAAAAATTAAAGTATTTTTAGTTTTAAGAAAATTAAAGTAATTAATAAGTACTTTATTAAAGCATTTTTAGTTTAAAAAGGTTAAATTTATCAAAAATAGTATTTTAGTCATTTACCAGAATTTCAATTTAATTCCAAAGCTACATTCTGTAAATCAAAACATATTCCAATTACATTAACGTATTTTTAGTTTAAAAAATTAAAGTATTTTTAGTTTTAAGAAAATTAAAGTAATTAATAATTACTTTATTAAAGCAATTTTAGTTTTAAAAAAGTTAAATTTAACAAAAAGAGTATTTTAGCCATTTACCAGAATTTCAATCTAATTCCAAAACTCCATTATGTAAATCAAACAGACATATTTCAATTCCTTTAATAGATTTCATTCCAATTATGTCAAGCAAACAATTGGTCAAACATGACAACATTCATAATTCATTCCAATTCTTTTAAAGTTAAATTTCTTTCACATATTTCATTGCATCCAAAAACATTTTACGAACCAAAAGTCACCTAAATGAATTGTTATCTTTTATATATTTTGATTAATTTATGTAATTTATTAAGTTATAATAAAATAAATACTTTTATAACAAAATATATCGTTAGAAAAATTTCGTCAAAACAAACAAAATGACACTAAAATAAAAAGTGTATATAATTTATAATTTTTATTATAATAGATTTTCTATATTATGGCATGCCCCCACCAACTGAATTCACATATTCTAGGAGGAAGGCTCAGGGTAAGAAAAATAAGGCTAGGACCACAGAGGTGGAAAAAATAAATCAGTAGCAACTTCGTTGGATTGCGTCACAGGGGATTCCTCACGAAAACGAACATAAAATATAATAAATAAAATTTAGAAAATAAAGAAAATATAAAGTGGGAACCATATTTGATGTTTTAGAACGAGTATTATGTTTATTTTGAGGTTATATTAGTAATATTTTCCGCCTTGTTCCATGGGGTGGGGGTGGAACACGCCCGTTCCATTATGCTCTTGTATGTTCCATATAAAATCCTCACTAATGTGGAGCAGTGATTCCTATTATGTTCTAACATGTTCAGTGTACCAAACGCACCCTAAGAGCATATATATTCCGTTAGATTTATCAGTATATGCACTAAACTATCCAAGGTTGCTCGTTTTAACTTGATACCATTGTGAACTAGTTTATGCATTGATATGAAGTCGATACTAGAAAGCTTGAAGTTGATAGAGGATCAACAGTGGGTCGTACCTTGGCGGGACTGTGATTGAATAATAGGTCCTTCAAGAGCATTTTGTCGAGATCTATTGCAGTTGGAGGCAAATTATTCCCATTTCCGTAGAGGAACTTTTGAGCTTGCCGCATGAGCTCGTTTGTATTTTCCTGCAACATAATTTATACTTTGTTAATAATATAATTTATACTCCCGGGACATCAATGTATTAGTTTGTTGGTTGTTCCAAAAAGAATTTAGGGCCTATTTGTTTACAGCTTAATGAGATGGGACTCACAACCTATTAGGTCAGCTATACTACATGAATGTTACGTAGTGTGTTAATGATATAGAAAGTGGCTTATTCAATAAGCTTTAAGGGGAAGCTTTATGCAGAAAGTCAAGTTTTTTCCAAACATGTCCCTCCCAATTAAAAAACACGCTCCTTCCATCAATGGAAAACCCCTCCCAAATAAAACTTCACTATTTATACAAAGAGATTAATCCACACAAAAAACTTTATCCATACAGGATTTAATGGAAAACCAACCAAACAACCCCTACTTAATAAAAACTAACATATAAGCTAGACGATGATGTTGAAAGATTAATTGGAAATATATAAGAGGCATAATTGGAAAGAAGTGGAAAAAAATCCATAGAGCTTATCGAAACGTTACTTCAAGTAGTTTTACAAAAAGTTAGCTTATAAACTGGCTTATGGCTGATCAAACGGACATTTTTCAATAAGCTCAAAGTTGCTCATGATCACTCAATAAGCTAAGTTTAACCTTTTTATTATGGAACATACTTGTAAGGCTTCCAACTTAAATTTAAGCCAAGTTTCACATAGTTTCACACATCTTAATCCCCTATGGATTGGAAGATGGAGATAAAATGGTAGAATAATTATGGATCGAGGGCCAAACCTTTTGGGAGAACATATCGAGAGTACTTTGTCCAGTTTTCAACATAGAAGCAGCAATAAAGATAGCTTTCGCAATTTTAGATGGAAATAGCTCCATTGCATATGATATGCATGCACCGCCAAAGTCATGGCCTACCAAAATCACCTGCATGAATAGAGAACGGGAATGATTTTGAAGACGGAAAATATAATTGGAATGTGAATTGCAGATGCTAACTAGATTTCCTTGAGGCCTCCACCGAACCTATCAACTTATTGAGCTTAATGGGACTCATGGGACTCACAACTCATTCAATCAGTTATACATAACTGCTTGGAAGTGGCTTAATGGCATAGAAAGTGCCTTATTCAATAAGTTTGTAGGGGAAGATTTATGCAGAAAGCAAGTTTTTTTTTCCAAACATGCCTCTCCTAATTAGAAAAACACTCCTTCCATCTATGAAAAAACCATCTCAAACAAAAACTTTTCCAATCTATATAGACAACTTCATCCATACAGGACTTAATAAAAAACTAACCAAACAACCCGTGGTTATTTCCCATCTCCGATGGAACAAAGAAAATTTGCTCCAATATGGAAGCTAAATCTAACAAAAGTTGCATCTTCAACCGAGGGAAATTTTTGAATGCATCAAGTACCTTCAAATGGTCCTACATTCAGCTCATTTGCGGATCTATTTCTTGGAAATGGGTGATCCCAGGCTTCGTCGAGACTGATCCCATGGCAAGTCATGATTGTAGGCTTTGCCCATAGAGGCAAATCTCCCAGTGACCACAAGCGCATATGTGGATGGCAGGATTCGAACTCAATCATCCCCTTGTCTTTATCCATCACTCTAACCCCCCTTTGTGGTTAAATTTGCGGATCCATTTTGATGTTTTAAATAGCTAATCAGCCTAGTCTGAACTTCCTATCCCCAAAGAGAGCTACAATCATGGCTTATTTTCAATGCCTTCTTTACTTTTCAATCTCATAACTTCAAGAAAATATTTAGGCCCACATCTAAGCCAAGATGCCCATTGTACGATCTACTTTCACTTCATTCTCAAAAAAGCAGCAATATAAGGCTAAGTTGGGCAACACTACCTGACAAGCTAGTTGTTGGCCGAGCAAACTGATAACTAGTAGTGTTTGGTAAGAACTAGTTGATAAGCTAGAAGACAATATTGAAAGATTAATTGAAAACATATAAGGGGAATAATTAGAAAAAAGTGGAAAAAATCCCATGGGGCTTATTGAACGTTACTTCAAGTAGCGTTACAAAAAGTTAGCATAAACTAGCCTATAAGATAGTTTATGGCCGCTCAAACGGGTCTTTTTCAATAAGCTCAATATGGTTTCCAAACATGGCCTAAAAGACTGTAGACATGAATAGATAAGAAATCAACCTTCTCTCCATTTGCAAGCTTTTCAAGGAAATCCGTGAGTGGTGTCACGTACTGTGAAAGACTTTTGATGCTATTAGTGTCAAACAAATCAATTCCAGAACCAGTTAAATCAATCGCCGTAACTCTGAATTTACATTCTTCTAAAAGCGCAATCGTTTTGTACCAACACCAGGCTCCAAAACCACCTCCGTGGACGAGGACAATATGATTGGTCTCCAATTCATCAAGATTCACATCCTGGTGAACAGAAAGTAGGTCAGAGGTCCGGGAATACTTCAGTAAATAGTGTTTTAAGTTTTCAAATCTCGACATAAAAGCAACCAAATCATCACAAATATGTTACATGATTCGAAAACAAATTTCAGCATCACATATAGTTTACACACACTTTTTGCATATACATGTGCACTTGTGGCCAATGGGAGATTTACCACGGGGTTGTGGGCAAAGCGATTAGTCATAACTTGCCATGGGGTTAGTCTGGGCAAGGCCTGGGATCACCGATTTCAAGAAATTATCATTTCAATTCTGGTTTGCTGATCCTGGCTCCTATTTCCTGATGAAACCAGAAAAAACCCATCATGCCTTGCAGCACCACAAGGTTCTTGTCCTTCGTTAACCCTTTACTGGTTATTTAAGAGAGACCTTCTCATAGATTCTTTACAAGACAACCTTTGTTCCACTCGCCAAACCGATGTCGGATCTTATAGAGACGGTCTTTTGCGCTACCACAAATCTCATTGACACCAGATATATTGTTTGAAGACTATTATGAACAGAACGACTAAAACGTGAAAAGCATAGTAAGCTGTGCAGCGTCCCAATGTCAAAAATCACAAAAGCCGATTAACAGGTATTAGAAAACCACCACATATTCGCCCCAAAACCTCTGACCTATCCATACATTTATAAGATCAATCGAATAAATGAAGTAAAAAATTGATTAGCATCAGTGATCTGCATGTTTTGGCCATTGCATCAATTTTTGATAATTTTCCCTAAATTCCACAATAATGATCGAGCAATGATAATATCTATGAATTAAAATCAAACGAAGCATCATTTTCATATAATTGACTAAAACGCGTAATCAGAGACAACAACTATACCTGATTAAGGAGCTGTTGAGGAGGAACCAGGGGATCAGTAACCGATCGATGCCTAGTACTAGAGCTCCGAGGAAGACCTTGGAGGCGCTTA
The DNA here is from genome assembly GCF_001531365.2 of Cynara cardunculus var. scolymus. Classification (NCBI taxonomy): domain Eukaryota; kingdom Viridiplantae; phylum Streptophyta; class Magnoliopsida; order Asterales; family Asteraceae; genus Cynara; species Cynara cardunculus. The sequence continues at coordinate 2,510,877 of NC_037534.1, read as the reverse complement.
GAATTTGCAGCACCAGGAGGATGCCGGAGAGAAGTCGATCGATCAAAAGGCAAAACACCGCCATTTTGCTGCTGGTGTTGCTGAAAAAAGAGAGCGGCGGCGATTGCATGTTCACGAATAATAGCATCATCGAATTTCTCCTTCTTACCAGATGAAGATCGAAACCGAGACGATCGATGGCTTGAATTGCTGTTGATTGATGTAGTTGATTGATTCATTACACGTTTCGAGTGGTTTCTCCTTGGTGGCGATTTGGTTGACAAACAAATCCCCATTTTTTGATGCTTTTTTGAGTTCAGTGAATCAAGGAAGACGGAAAAAGGGTTAATTTATGAAGAAAAAGTGGTTCAACAATGGCGGAGAAAGAGAGAGGTGTGGGCTTCGCTGTGGAAGTTTGAGAGAAGGCGCAGTAGTAGCCTTTTGCTTGCAACTGCTAATTGATAGGTGATGCTTCTTTATTTTTATTTTATTTTATTTTTATATTTTATTTTTTTTATTTAATAATAATAAAAACTACAATATTTAATTTTGGCATCTTCAAAATCTTTACTTTAATTTGATTCGCATTTTCAAAATTAATATTTTAATGTTTCGTACGTTTATTTTTAGAAATTTTTATGTTTATTTTGTAACATTTTATATATTTTTTAATGTATTTAAATGTGAATATATTTGTGATTTAAATTTTAAAAAATTATTTCATTAAATATATCAAATTAAAAAGAATATAAATTTGTATTTTTTATAAAATTTCTTTGATTAAAATTTTAGGGGGTGTTTGGGATTGCTTATAAAAACAACTTATTGACTTATTTCGGTGTGACACCAATAAGCACTTTTAAGTGTTTGGATAAACAACTTATACCGGTGCCAAACCGATAATAAGAAGTTTTTTAAGAAGTTAAATCTTTATGACTTATAATAAATTGATAAGTGCTTTTGTAGAAAATAATAAGTTGTTTCAAATAAACAATTCCAAATACCCTCTTAATTATGTTTAGAAAGAATATAGAGTTTATCGGTTAGTTTTGTTTAATATATATTAAAAGGTTATCCGCACAATGTAGCGAGATATATCTCGATTTTAATGTTTTCTTTTATTTTTTTTATCTTTGTCGATATTATAATATGGGTTTATGTGGTTTTAAGTAACAGCAATGTTTTTTTTTAAATATAAATTTGAAGATATCATAAAAATGAAAAAGATATAAAAGTTCTTATTTTTTGTGTAATTTATTTAATTTAATTTTTTATTATAATTTAATTTAGGTTTAATGACGAAGTAATTTGTTTGTGGTTTAATAATATATTTTTTTATAAAGATTATAACTAAGTATTTTGTTAGAACTCAATAATTATTCTAATTATATTTTATATATATATTTAAAATGAGAACTTTATCTTGTATTTGATTATATTTATCTACAGTTAGTTATACGAATTCCAATATGGAGCTTAATATATTGTACTTATGTATAATTTACTTATAATCTTGAAATTTCAGTAATATACATCAATAAGCAGTACTTCATGTATAAAATATAGTTTTTAAGGGTTTTTGTCAAATGTTTTATAATATACAATAAATGCATATACACACACATATAGGGTTGGGTTCACGTGAGACAATGTTGTTTTCGTGAGATACGATTTTTACACTTGAAATTTCAAAAATAAAATGTTGTAAAGGTAAAAAAAAGTCGAATCTTCACAGCAAAAACATGGAGAAGGTTACCTTCACAGTGTTTTGCTATGAAGTTTCAAGTGTAAAAATCATGTCTCACGTGTCTCATTGAAAACATGCTTGTCTCACATTATGATTTGAATACTTACAAAAGATTATCAAAATTCATTTATTATAATCAACGTTTTATATCATGAAACATTTGATATATCTATTGAATCAGATATTCATTAGACTATATAAACAGTTGAGACCAGTTTGTATGGTTTGTATTAATGATTGAGTTTGTAGATAAAATCACCTCTATCGATACACGTATCAAATCAAAAATAATACATCCTCGTTTTTCATATAATTTGTTTAGTTAAAATATAAATTATATTTATAATAATTTAGCTTTGAAAAATAAGAAGTAATTCATTTTTAATTTAAAAAGTATTATATTTTGTAATATAATATTTTTTATTTATTTATATAATTTAAGTAAATGTCTTGTACCTAAAAAAAACCAATATGCACATAAAATTGAATATACCTAATTTCTGTAATTACAATAAGTATTTTGAAATCTAAGGTGATATAAAGTAGGTACAACAACATTTTTCTAATACACAAAATAATAAATTTATTGATTTTTTTTATTAAAAAAATTGATTTTCAAGTGATACTTCAATATCAATTTTCACTTTAGAGCATATAAATTGCATGAAAAAATAACGTACTTTAAATTGATTTTTATTTTGGATAACGTATTTTCAGAATTTTAATTTTTGTATCTAAGATGTAAAGTTTTAAACATTTAAGTATCCAGGTAACAGGTTGAAGACTAATTTTAAATTAAAAAAATTAATGTCACTAGTTACGTCAGCAAATAATACTGAGCTGAATACCACATCATTCGTCACATCAACATGATAACGGGTTAATGCTTCAACTAGTGATCCGGGTGCTCGAATGTTTAAAACTTTAAATATCATGTACCAAAATGAAAGTTTCGAAAGTACGTTACTCAAAATAGAAATCAAGTTAAGTTACGTTATTTTTTCATACAATTTTTTTTTAAACTTTTTTAGTTTTTTTTTTTATTTTTTAAAACCTTTTTTAGTTTTTATTTTTTATTTTTTGTCCGTTACTACAACGGAAATTTATTGCAATGATTTGGTTGGGAATTATTTTCCTCCTGAATAAATAATAAATATTATGTGTGTGGTTATATAGAATTTATGAATGGGTCCTTCAAATAAGATAATTGCAATTGAGGTTTTTATGGTATCATTTTTATAATGGATTTGGTCTTTCAGATCAACTTCGTTAAATCTGTGGTCGTTAAATCTTCATGTGCCTCTCGTTTGAGGGGCATTTTAGTCATTTTAGTTGTTTATTTAATAACTTTTTATTTGTACAGCTCAAAATGTCATTAGTACAGTTGTATAAAGCAAGTAATGATAAACTGACAAAAACCCAGATAAAATTTTAACCATCCCATTATGGTTTCATTTTTGTTTACATTCTCCAAAAATGAAACCATAGTTGTAATTATTTCGTTTGGAGGATGTAAACAAAAATTTATGTGTAACCACAAGGACTAAATTTGTAATTTATTGTTTCCTTTATTTGTTTGAAAGTTTGTTGGGATATTAAATATTTTAATATGTAATATTTTAAAATATAAAATATTGTCGAAGACAAAAGTGATTTTCTTTTAACTTTTTGACTTTTTATAAATATTTTTTTGTTAAATATGCATTAAATATTCATATTTTTAAATGTAATATATAAATAAATATTTTGTAACTACAATTAGTTTTTTTACTAAAACTAAATATAAATAGGAATGGGTTCAGATACGTCCGGAACCGGGTCCATCGTCCCGATACATGACAGTATTCCCGATTCCCTACTAAAATGGGATGGGGATGGAGACGATGAAGAGTATCGCACTCCTCATCCTCTCCTCCCCCCCCCTCCCACATACCCATTATATATACAAGGTTGAGTTCACGTAAGACAAGATGAATATAAGGATTGAAGTCGTCGACTCATTCCCAATGCCTGGATGTAAACCACTCGTTTTTTAATTTATTTTTTTACTGAAAATATTTAATATCCATTCATCCAAAAAGAATTTATCAATAATATTTAGCTTTATTTGTTTAATAATTTTTTCCTAGAATTAAGGAGAAGCTTTAAAAATATTTTTTTTAAATATTAATTTTATTTAATATTATTTCTTTAGATCGTAATTTATTGCTGGACAGCATTGGAATATGAGGAAATATAAACTATTCGGAATATATAAAACATTTTTATTTTGTTAAAACCCATCTTTTTTAAAATGGGTAAATTACATGAAAAAGTAACGTATTTTAACTTGATTCATATTTTAGATAATGTACTTTCAAAACTTTTATTTTGATATCTACGATGTAAAATTTTAAACATTTAAGTATCTGTGTACCGGTTGAAGACTAATTTTAGATTTAAAAAACACTAATTTTAGATTTAAAAAAAATCCAAGTCACTAACCACGTCATCAAATAATACTGAGTTAGATACCACATCATTCGCCACATCAACATGATAACCGGTTAATGCTTTAACCGGTTACCCGGGTTACTTGAATGTTTAAAACTTTACATTTTAGCTACCATAACGAAAGTTTTAACAATACGTTACCCAAAATAGGAATCAAATTAAAGTACGCTACTTTTTCATGCAATTTGTTTTATTAAAATACAATATGCCATCCATTGCCGTAATTTTTTAAGTATTCTTAAATGATATATAAAATTCCTTAATTATAAATACTTATATTATTAAATAAAAAAATTACTTCATTATTAAATGTAAATCAAATTATAACAAAAAGTTGAATTAAATTTTTTTTAAATAGTTAATTT
>NC_037534.1:2465657-2506226 GCF_001531365.2 Cynara cardunculus var. scolymus | reverse complement strand
CAACAAATTTTAAATAGTTAATTTAATACTAATATTTATATTTTTTTTCAAATTTTTATAATATATTCAAATTTATATTTTATTCAAAAATAAAAATATTATGATTTTCTCAAACACGATTCGATCTATAATTTATCATTCATGGACGTTGATAAGATCCATCCGTTTAGCAGCACATTAGGATGACATAACCTTAAATTTAAGAGCATAAAATCGTATTATATCGATATGGACAAAGAACAAAACAAAATATTAAAATCGAAATGTATCTCGCTGCACTGTACGAGTATCCTTCTAGTAAACCAATACGAAAAAAAAAAAGAATACCCACTAAAATTATGTTATTTCCCCTTCAACCCAAATCATCGTATTTGGGAACTCGACTACCGACAAGACACTTTTTCAAACTAACAGGTGTTTTACTTTTTATAGAAACACTGATTCTCATGTCTATTTTTCATCGTTTAAATGGTTTGTATTTGTCAAAGCTATATATATAAAAAATAAATATTAGAAAGGGACAACAAAGAAGGAAAGTAAATGAAATGAGAGAAAGTAGTTGGTTGAAAACTGTACTTAAAAGTGGATAAAAAAATATGTGGTGGCAAAATTTAAAGAAATGAAACTTGAAGGTTAAACCAACCCATCACTTTTACAACTGTCTCACACACATTTTCTCATGGACAACATTAAAAAAAGGTTCAATCCTTCCATGCCTTTAAAGTTGCAATCACCATGAAAACTTTAGGGGCCAATTTGAAATTTCTCGAATCTTTTGGGGTCCCACAGTAAATATGTAAGTATAATCAGGGGTGACTTTGTTACGATACCAAGTTCTTTTTTTCATAATATGTATCAACCAATTATAAACGATATGCAAAATATTATATTGTGTATCAATCGTCTGTATTTGGTGTTAACTTTTTTCGGTTGGTACTATTTTTGTACTGATTTCAAGTTACCAATATAAAAACTTGCCATTTTGTTTAAATTTTGAGCAACATTTTGAGTTTCTTGGTAATACAAGTAATGGTTAAAGGTTTCTAATTGCAAGAAAGAAAACTTGCAAGCAAAATAGTTAAAGTTATAATGTTTAATATTAAATACAAAACTAATAAATAATTAAATAAGTTGGTATCATGATACTATCGTATGCGATTTTCAATACTGTGTACCAACTAGTGATGGCCAAACCGGCCCGGGACCGGTAAGGACCGGTTATAGGACCGAAATATGAGACCGGTTATGGATCTGAGGTGTTTCGTGGGACCGGGACCGGTTATGGACCGGCCCGGCCCGACACGATTTTTAAAAAATGTAACTATTTTTTAAAATGTAGCCCTTTTTTTGGCCTTTTTCTGTATTTTTTGCTTTCTAAACACTATGTACAAGTGTCTTAGTTGAGGGATTTACATACCAAGTTATCGATTCGCATAAAACGCAAAACAATGTTCACAATTATCGGTTTCTCGTTATATTTTGTAAGACAATGTAATCTTAATTATAATAAAACGCATTTTTAAAGTGTATTTGAGTGACCCAATTACAAATTTTATAATGTATTAAAATATATATCATTAAAAAAATATTTTTTAATGACCGGGACCGGCGGCCCATAACCGGTTACAATAAAGTTTGACTGGACTCAACCTTTTCGAGCAGGACCGGTTATGAGAAATCTTGGGACCAGTTGGGCCCGGCCCGGCCCGGCCCAGGACCAAATTTCGGCCATCACTAGTACCAACCAAGTTTGCATACTTAGTATGATACTACTAATATACTATAATTTGTACCAATTTAATTGGTACAGCCGGTATACATATTAGCTAGTTTGGTTTATTACAAAATTGTCACTCCTAAGCGTTACCCTCGTTTCATTAAAATATACGTGTTTCTTGAAAAGACTTCACAACGATAGTTATTCATCAATGAAATATAAAACATTATACGTAACATCTATATGTGTAACGTTTTGTTTGAAGAGTACATGAAGTTGGACTATTTTAGACGTCATCTTTTTTAGTTAATAGATTGGTTTAACGTTTACAACTTGCTCGATGACTGAAACGTTTGGATGGTGTGAGGTTTTCAATTGTCGTACGAGAGATATCCCATCTGCCAAATATGTCAACCAGTGGACTTGAATGATACCGACTTAATTGATTTGACTAGAAGCGTACAACATGTCTTGTTTTCAATGATAAAACGCAATACCTGTAAAACATCATATATGGGTCATGCTTGTTGGGTCAGTACGCATTAACAAAGTGTCATCAATTAGTTCATTTACGTACCATGCGAAGGATCTTGTTATGAAGGTGTTTTAAAGCTGATACTAAAAAGATGATAACATGGCAACAGAGCCAGAAGCATGCACTGAACAAGAGGAAGGGGGAGGAGCATGACTTCGAAATGATCTAAGATACGTGTATTCACAAAATGGTAAAAACGATGACATTAATGATATGCATTCCCGATCAAATGATTCGATGTGGAAGTGCCACGTGTCAGAAAACTGATTAAGCAATGCCCTCTTGGGAGTGGTCTACAATAAAATACCATGGCCTACATCATACCTTATCAACACGGAATACTACAATACTTCCTTCATAATGTCATATCTTGTTTATTTCCAAACCGACTATTCTAGTTGTAAATCAATTTTTTTTTATTATAATAATATTTATTTATTTATTTTATTTTTTAAATCCATCAATAAAATTAAAAGAATTATGTGAGATATAGAAAAAAATGTTCCAGTTAATTACTATGAATAATGTTTTTGACGTGTAACTCATGGGTTGCTTGTTTAGCTCTTAATAGTTTCATTAAAAAGTAGCATCTGAATCTTTAAAAGATGAATCTTGTTTGGTAATTTTTTTTTATCTCTTAATGGTCTCAAAACCCTCTGAATAATTTTGTATCATGGGCATCCCTTAACCGTTCAACACCTTAATTTCATTCTGAATAATTACCAAAAAATTATATTTCGTTTTGCACTATACCATAAGAGTCTCTTAATCATTTTGACTACTTAATCGTTCTGCACCAAACCATTCAGCAACTGTCAGACATCCCATCAATTAGCAAAAGAGTGAGACGACTTTGTCCAAATACAAGACACATCATGTATTTTATCTCTGGCCCCGCTAGCCTCAATTGTTAAGTGAGACAAAAGTGTCTCTTCACATAGTGTCTTTGAAGAAGAGTACCGTACATAAGTCGTTAATATTAGCAGTAATTAACTTTTTGTTCAAGAATTACTATAAATAATATTAATGGATAAACTAAAACATAGGATTACTATATATTAAAAAAACAAATTAAATTTTAAATTATAGATTCTTATAAAATATAAAAGTCAATAAAATATATAAAAACTTATAAAATATTATTTAGCACAAAGTTCAAGATAAGAATCAAGATTCTTGTACAATAATGTTTTTATACCAAGGGGCTGTTTATTAAACGCTTATCCGGTAAGTGCATACCGGGTAATTTTCTTTACCGAACGAACATGGTAAAGGTTTAGAATCTTACCGGGTCAGAGCGGTAAAATGATGGAAAATCTTACCAGGTAAGAGTGGTGAAAGAATGGAGAGTCTTCCCCAGTAAGTGAGAATGACGACTCTTACCAGGGTAAGCGCTTACCGAGTAAATTGTTGCATACTATATCATTTTGATGCACTACGATCTTACCCAGAAAAATTAATTATAGTATTGATTTCTATCAGTAAATGCTTACCGGGTAAGCATTTGAGTAAACGGTCCATAACTCTCTCTAATAGTAGTTCATATGAGAACATCCTACCCGATATGCTAAAAAAAAAACCTTTCCACTTGATATGCTCTAAATGCACCTCTATATATTGCTAAATGCATTTTTACCTAAAGAAAAAGTATTAGAATCTATACATTGATTTTTTTTAATTGTATGCTTCAAAAGGCGACTGTATGGTTCAGAAGGGATACAATTTCACCCTAATCAACCGACTTTATCGAGAAAAATTACTTTTTTTAGGTTGAGAGCGAGGTTTCGAATCAACTTATTGATCTTATGATATATCTCAGGATCGAGGATGATAACCCAAGATCTGTATTTGTTTATAAACTCTCCTAGCAGATGGGTAATACTCAGGATGACTCTTTATGAAACTATGCGATTTATGCAACTGGATGTACATACAATATGATGCATGAGTCAGCCGCTTCAATAGAATATTTTATCCTGGTCGGAGGAGAAATTACCAAATGTCTAGCAGTGAGACTTTTATTTGAGAGAAAAAGTTCTCATACATTAATATCAAGACTTGTCTTTTATATTTTCAATATATAATTTAATTTGATTCTGATACAAAAATGAAATAATATTGGCATTACCCATGAAGTATTAAAAATGGTAACCACAAAGGTTGCGACATAGTGGTTGAATTTCTGAAGGATGTGGTGGGATATTCTATCTGTTCATGGTCTGATTTCAGACATATACAATAATTATGGTCACTATTTTTACAATTACAATTTGTTAGTATTGGTCCGGTCATAATGTGAGATACTCTTTATTTAAATATATACTATATTATAAAGCATTTGACAAAAACTCTTAAAAACTATTTTTTATGCATGAAATACTGTTTATTGATGCGTATTACTTAAAATTCAAGATTACAAGTAAATTGTGCACAAATACAAATTATTAAAGCTCTATATTTGAATTCGTGTAACTAACTGTGGATAAACATAATCAAATATATGATAAACATCTCATTTTAAAATATAAAAAATCTAAAATATAATTAGGATAATTATTGAGTTCTAACAGGATATTTAATTATTTTTTTTAATAAAAAATTATATTATTAAACCTAAATTAAGTTACTTCGTTACAATAAATTAAATTATAATAAAAATTTTGAATTAAATAAAAATACATAAATAAAAAAATTTAAATAGTTAAGTTGATATTAATGTTAATATTTTTTTGTAAATTTTATATGATATTTTCAAATTTATATTTTATTAAAAAATAAAAAAAAATCGGTTTCTTAAAACCACATAAAATTGTATTGTATCGATATGGATATAAAATAAAACGAAACATTGAAATAGAAATATGTCTTGATTTATTGCACAAGTACCCTTTTAGTATTAAAAATGGTGTCATTGGAAATAAAGTAAGGTTTGTTTGGGCAAGCATGTTGGAAGGCTGCAAAAGGTGTATTGGATTGGGCCTATTTTATGGTGGAACAGCCCACATGAGATTGGACCACTATATATTCTAATTCTATTATATAATTATAATATGAGAATCATCATTGCTACCCATGGCCTAAAAGAAGTATAAAACCTCATTATAAACTTATATTATATTATAAAACATTTGATAAAAAAATTAAAAATCATTTATATATATAAAAAATTATTTATTGATGTATAGTATTTAACATTCAAAATTGCAAGAACTTCTTTCGACGATCTATCATTTATCAAAGGTATCGATCTTTCCGCAAATAAATCGGCGGCATTCCCGATAACATCTGTTAAGTAATTGTTGAGATAAATTTCGGTAATAGAAATTTTTATGAAAACTAGAGAATTTTGCAAAATGTTTGCATCTGATTTTACAAACACAAACTATTGATTAAGATTTCAGACGTTTGTCAGTTTACAAAAATAAACAGTTTTTAATCAGAAGTGAAATAAAACTTCAGGCTTCTGCACCTCTTAAAAAACAAACGCGACCTAAGATTTACCATATATACATGATTCATGGTTGTACCAACTTTTAAGTAAAATTACACATTAACCCGTAGTTACTGTTACAAAGTTATTGCTCCAAAGGACCGTCTGTTAGAGCTGAAAGTTTATCTGACAAAATGGACAAAGTAGAAAAGATGAAGGACTAAAATGAAACAATAGTTACGCCACTTTGGGTCTCCAAAAAGGTGGTAGTCCAAGCCCTAAAAACTCTCTGCCGTCGTGCAATTTGAAGGTTTTGTGAACTCCGTTTGTACCACCGTTCCCTGAGCGCCGTCGACGACGAAGAAATTCGCATTAGGTATGTTTCCGATTCTTTTAATAATATTTAAACGATAACTGCAATCTTCGAATTCATTTATCGATTTCTTTGATTTGTCTTATAATGTCGTTAGTTGGTGATGTTCTGGATTGTGATTTTATGATCATGTTTATGTTGCTTATAATGTATTCACTTCGATTGATATACTTGTGTGATTAGTGGTTGCATTGATGGATTGATCAACTGTACTCTGTTGGTTTTGACGTCAAACCTAATGCAGAATTGTTTATTTGTTTAATTATAGTATGAACATTGTTCTATCGGCACCACTTATTACTGATAAAAGCTGATGTTATTTGCAATTTGTCATAGAAGAGTTACAAATTTGTGACTCCTTTAAAGGCATCAGAAATCTAGCTAGAATGGAGGTCATCATGTCATCTCCCATACAGAACTGTTCAGGGTTGGAAAATGCTGGAGGTGACGTTTCTGCTAGTCTGTGTAGTAAACATCAGGAAAGAAAGAAGAGAAAGCTGCTCAGAAGAGAAAATAATAAAAATCCTGATAGCAAACTCGAAGTTGCTCAACAAAATGTTGATGTGATCCCACAGTCTTCCATTCAGGATAATGCAAATACTGATCTAGGTACAACTGCAACCTTTCAGCTGRGTAAACGCAAAAKAAGAARGAATARAAAACTGCTAAGAGAAGATGCTGAAAACCCTGAGAGCAAACTGGAAGTTGCTAATGTTGATATGATCCCACAGTCGTCCATTCAGGATAATTCAAATACTGATCTAGGTACAACTTCAACCGTTCAGCTGAGTAAACGCCAAATAAGAAGGAATAGGAAACTGCTCAGAGAAGATACTGAAAATCCTGAGAGCAAACTGGAAGTTGCTCGTCATAATGTTGATGTCATCACTCAGTCGTCCATTCAGGATAGCCCAAATATTGATCTAGGTACAACTGCAACCATTGAGATGACTAAATGCCAAAAAAGAAGGAATAGAAAACTGCTCAGAGAAGATACTCAAAACCCTGAGAGAAAACTGGAAGTTGCTGGTCAAAATGTTGATATCATCACACAGTCGTCCATTCAGGATAATTCAAATACTGATCTAGGTACCACTGCAACCGTTGAGCTGAGTAAACGTCAAATAAGAAGGAATAGAAAACTGCTCAGAGAAGATACTGAAAACCCTGAGAGCAAACTGGTAGTTGCTCGTCAAAATGTTGATATCATCACACAGTCATCCATTCAGGATAATCCAAACACTGATCTAGGTACAACTGCAACTGTTCAGCTGAGTAAACGCCAAATGAGAAGGAAGAAAAAACTGCTAAGAGAAGATGCTGAAAACCCTGAGAGCAAACTGGAAGTTGTTCGTCAAAATGTTGATATCATCACACAGTCGTCCATTCAGGATAATCCAAATACCGATCTAGGTACAACTGCAACCGTTCAGCCGAGTAAAAGTCAAATAAGAAGGAATAGAAAACTGCTCAGAGAAGATGCTGAAAACCCTGAGAGCAAATTGGAAGTTGCTCGTCAAAATGTTGATATGATCCCACAGTCATCCATTCAGTATAACCCAAATGCTGATCTAGGTGCAACTGCAACTGTTGAGCTGAGTAAACGTCAAATAAGAAGGAATAGGAAACTGCTCAGAGAAGATACTGAAAACYCTGAAAGCAAACTGGAAGTTGCTCGTGAAAATGTTGATATCATCACACAGTCGTCCATTCAGGATAATCCAAATACTGATCTAGGTACAACTGCAACCGTTCAGCTGAGTAAACGCCAAATAAGAAGGAATAGAAAACTGCTCAGAGAAAAAACTGAAAACCCTGAGAGCAAACTGGAAGTTCCTTGTCGAAATGTTGATGTCATCACACAGTCAGAGAGTTTTGCAACCCCTGATGCAGAGATGGTGTCAAAAGGAGAAGAGCGCACAAAAGTTGCCAATGGTCGGATGGGGTCAGATATGCCTAAAAATGTTCACATTGAGGGTACAATACAAAAGAAAAAGAAGAAGAAATCAAGGAAAGAGAAACCAACTTTAGGTGAAATTTTGAATCCCCGACAGTTAGAGGACATGGAAGTTGCCATTGGTGAGATGGATTCAGGTACAACTGCAACAGATCATATAGTGTCAAAAAAGAGAAAGAAGCAGAAATTAGAGAACAAGGATCCAGCCTCAGGTGACATTTTGGGTACTCGTGGGTGTGTACAAGACATGGCACTTGCAAAGAAAGGCCTAAGCAGCACTAGAGCTCTTGAATCAACAAGTGGTGAGTCAGTCTCATGTAAAACTGCAACTCCTGATGCAAAGATAGTGTCAAAAGGAAAAGAGCACACAAAAGTTGCAAATGGTGAGATGGGATCAAGTGAAACGAAAAATCTTAATGTGAATGGTACGGTACTAAAGAGAAATGAGCAGAAATTAGAGAACACGAGGCCAAACGTAGGTGAAATAGTGAATTGCCAATACTTGCAGAACCTGGAAGCTGGCAATTACGAAGCACATAGTACGAGTGCAGCAAAGAAAAAGAGRSATAAGCTAAAGAAGAAAGCAGCCAAAGGTGAAATTTCGACCACCAGTGAGAATACAGAGGACTCGGTAATTGCAAAGAAAGACGCAGGTACAAACAAAGTTTTTGAAGCAATGAGTACCGAGTCAAAAAGAGAAGACAGCATGGAAATTGTGAATGGTGAGAAGTGTCTAAGAACAACTCCCCTAGGTGCAGATACAATGATTAAAAGTGTCGGGTGCACAAAGGTTGTCAGTAGTGAGATGGGCTCAAGTGGAGCCATGACCATTGTTGAGACCACGGGTTCAAGAGGAACATCACTTGATATGAATACAGTTTCTAAAAGAGAAGAGCACACATGCTCAAGTGGAACCACAATTACTAAAACAGTATCAAAAGTAGAAGAGTGCACAGAAGTTGGCAACATTGAGACAGACTCAAGTATAAGTAGGAAGACGGAAAAGCTGAGAAAGAAGAAAGAGGGGGTGGGCTTGAAGGCAATCGATGTGATACCTCAGGTTCCCACATCAAGGAAAAAGCTTATTATTTTAGATGTAAATGGGTTGCTCGCAGATATTTGTTTTTCTCCACCAAAGGATGTCAGAGCGGATATGTATATGCTAAGACGAGCAAGTAAGACTTGGTTTCCAATGTGCTATTTGGTGATAACTATAATTTGAAGTTATTTATGATATATAACCATGAATTATTATTTACCAAGCTTATTTTGGATGCAGTATTCAAGAGACCCTTCTTGGATGATTTCTTGTACTTTTGTTTCGCGAGATTTCATGTTGGCATTTGGTCTTCGAGAACCATGTACTGTTCGGTTTATTTCTTTCTAGTTTCTTTGTTTCTCTATTACATAGTGTTCAGTAACATGTAACTCTTGAAATTATATGCAGGAAAGTTTTGGATCCAGTGGTTRATTATCTGTTGGGAGATTTGAAGTATAAATTGCTCTTTCTTTGGGTGAGTGCTTTTAGTTATATCTGTTGAATCCAGCTAGTTTCACGTTTATACTCTAATTATGATCTGTCTCAAGAAAGGATGATCACTGGTTGGGTTCTTAATAGTCATATCAATTATCAATCACCTTTTATATGGTTTATATGCCCATTTAATTCATCTGTCTATATTTGAGAGATGACAAAGTCAACAATTAACACTCCTTCCATCCCAAAACAAATGCCCACAATGAGAAAGATGCACAATTTTAGAAATGTGTGATTATTACATTTTTTTAATCAACTAAATACCCTAAATAATAGATTGAGTAATGAATTTCTTCATCTCATAATTAAGGGTAGTATTGGAAACTGGAAAGTAGACACTTACTTTTGAAAGTGGACATTTATTTTGGGACAAACTATAGAAGTGTGGACACTTATTTTGGGACGAAGGAGTAGTTATCAGTAACATGTTTTTTATTTACTCAGTTGCCTCTATTGTAATTTTAGCAACATCTGATCTTCACATGTATGGAAATTTGCAGGATGGTTCCAGTTGCACTAATTCAGGGATGAGGACTCTTGAAGAGAAACATAAGAACATAGTCTTTAAAGATCTAAGAATGATTTGGGAGAGAAATGGTCCCGGTAATTCTTGGGTGAAAGGAACTTTTAATGAATCAAATACATTGTTGTTGGATGATTCTCCGTACAAGGCATTGCTCAATCCGGTAAGACTGTTACCTTTCTTTTGAACTCATAAATTTCTTGTAAATTCTTAATCGTGTTCCAATTATTAATTGATTTTGTCCCAATAAAAAAAATACTCACTTTGTCTTGATTTACATTCTTTATCTTGCAGAAACACAGCGGAATCTTTCCTGTGTCTTTCACCTACAAGGATAAGAATGATAACTTTCTAGGTGAGGCATTTTATAGCTGATTTTGCTTCAGTGTTTTAAGTTATGCTTCTTAAAAGTTAAAACGTTATATTTCAGGGTTCCAAAAAGAGTTGTTTCAACTCATCTGCATCTTACTAGTTGCTAACAAGCAAACATGTGAGAGCATCTCCAACAACTATGCTAAAATAGAAATTTTGGAGATTTTTTTGCTCCAACAGCCATGTTTAGGAGAGAGAAATAATATCTTATTAATATATTGAATATTTTAATAATATAATTAATGTTGGAATCTCTAAAATAGAATAGTTGTTGGAGTTGGATGTAATTTTTTTAGAGATTTTAACTTTTGATACTCTAATTTAGAAAAATTATAGAGTATTTGGTGGAGATGCTCTTATAACATGTGCTCTGCAACCAAAGGGCCTTTGGCCTAGTGTATCGGAGCCTTCGGTCTCCTAGGAGGTCAGGGGTTCAATTCAGTAAGGAGGGTGCGTGAGTTTATTTGTTGAATTTGACATATATAAATATTATATACTTAAAAAAACATGTGCTCTGCTAAAGGCAAAATGATTATGGATTTAGCTAATCTTAAAAAAGGGTATACGCCATCTTTTGTTTGGTTTAGGGAAGATCCTTTAGTACTCCTCCTTTTTGTATGTTTTGTTTGTTGTTTGCCTGTCTCTGTGCGTTCTTGCTTACTCCTAACACATTTTCACATTTTAGCACTGTCTTTTTTCCAAGTTCTTATGTTCTTTTTCAGCAAAATTTTTTGACCAAGTTTTATTCTTTCTTTTCGCACGTTTTGCACAAGCCGGGGTTCTTCACAAGAACAGTCACTCTACTCTTTGAGTTAGAGGCTATGTCTGCTATGTCCCACCCGTAGACCCCACCTCCCGGTCCTCCTAGTGGGATATACTGGGTTTGTTTGGTTTGATTTATTTGATTCAATTTGGGTTATTCGGCATTTTGTTCCCATCTTCATTTCGCCTTGCAGCGAGACCCATAACCACTTATTCATTTCTTCTAACACCATAAAATAGGACCCACAGAATGAAAAATATTGAGACCAAAACAATCAAGCAGATAGGATGCAAGCATATCTACTCCATGGCAGTACAGTTTTTATTTCCTTTTTGTTCTTTTTTTTGTTGCAAATAGAAGTAATCTTAGGTGTGTATTTGGTATGTGGTACAGGACGGTACATGACCATCTTTTTGTTACCACGTTTGGTTCGACATTAGATTCGGACCGAGTGGGACAAAAATGCATTTTTTTGTCCCATAAAAATAGTTAAATAGGTGGAATAAAATCAGGAAGATGACACAGGATTAGATTAGTAAATTACTGAACTACCATGTCAAATTAAAACCCTAAAACCTTCCACAATTCTTTCACCCCCTCCCTCGCTCTCGCTTATCCGGTTCGTGTGCCAAACGCAACCTAAGAGACCTATTCAGTGATGGTGTAAACGCGTTTTACTTCTTCCTGCAGGTCCTAGGGGTGCTCTCAGAAACTATCTGCATGGCGTAGCGGCCACCGATAACTTGAAGATGTATGTGGAACAACACCCATTTGGTCAAAGTTACATAGACGAAAAAAACCCACATTGGAGCTTTTACTCGCATGTTCTCAAGTCTGGAAATTACTAGTCCGAGGTGAGAATCAATGTTCTGAATACAACCAAGGAGTAGAGACATCAATAACAAATGAAAAGATGATATGTAACCGAAGGGTTATTGGCCCAACATTATTCGGGTTACCAGTAGATCCCAAAAGGTAAGGAGTGTGTGAGAGTTTTGCCGTATATAAATATTAGAGGCCATTTACCAAAGGCTTACTGAGTAAGCGCTTACTGGGTGTCACTTATCTTACCGAGTAAGAGACATAGGATGGACCAAGAATCTTACCCGGTAAGTGGGAGAGAAGACTCTTACCTGATAAGCGCTTACCAGGTAAAAACGCTTACCACCAATCTATTTTGATGGCAGAGAATATTAGGTGATACGGTCAGGGACGGACCCCTAAGGGTGGTTGTGGTGGCACATGCCACCATATTGTCCCTCCGTCGTAAGCTAAAAAAAATAGGTTTGTGAAAGGTGCGACCGTATTGTTTTAGAAGGTGCAACTGTTTTATATGGTGCCACCATATTTAAAAAAACCTGGGTCCGTCCCTGGATACGTTGAGTGTGGTGACTATTGTCGGTAAGCGCTTATCCGGTAGGGCTTTTGGTAAACAGCTCCTAAGTGTTTAAAAAGAAAGATGAAATGCACTGATGTATTTGAATTCTTTTAAGCAGATCAGCTGTGGATTAGGCGGCGGGACCCACAAGTTCTCCAGAATTCGAGGCTTTTTTTCGAGGTATACTTAACTTATTGTATTTCTAGTTTTTGAATCTTGATTTTTTCGCAGTACCTCATGAAATGAACTTGCTGTGCACTATGGAAACAAAATTTTGTTGTATTGAATGATATTTGCTGCCTTTTGTTGCAACAGCAAAAACTTGGTTAGTGTCTTGTATTGTATCAAGGGGAAATCACGTATGTGCTAAAATGACCATAGATTTCGTAAAGCATTTCATTAGGTTGGCCGAATTCCGTACATTGGTCCTACTTATCATTACAAGTCGAAAAGAGGGCACATTTTTCGCCAAAAATCCACATTTTTTTTTTGTCAAAATTCGCCAAGAACCTTCTAAATCGGCTAAATGCAATCCTTTTCTTTTAGCTAAATGCATGGAGGAATCTCGACTTTTTACGACTAGTCGGACCAATGTAAGCAATTCACCAAACTGGTGGAAAAAACTTGACCGAAAGTACCGGTCATTTTGACACGTATGTGAAAAAGTGGTCATTTTGGTTATTTTTCTTTGCATTAAACCTGTGTCTGGTACGTGAGATCAAATAGAACAAAAACTTGTTATTTCATGTTTGGTGGATATCTAGTCTGTGACATGATTCATTGGGCGAGACACCAAAATAGGTGGAACAAAAATAAGAAATATATACAAGATCGGTAAAGTACTAAATCATCAATGTCAAATTAAAACCCCTAAACTTTTTTGTAGTTTTTTCATCCACCCGCTTAATCCCACCACCCTCACTTCACAATCCGGTCCAATCCCATCTGCGTGCCAAACCTGTACGGAAACAATGTTATCCTTCTGGCTTGTAAGCATACCACCTTCTAGACCAAGGGTTGATACAGAAAATTCTCGAAGTGGTTGCACTAACTAACTATTGTAATATAAAATAAAAATTAATTAAAAAAATATGGTTTTATCATACACATAGATAATCAATGTTAAATATATGTTATTTTTTGTTTGTATTTACATTAAAAAAAATATAATTCATTTTTAAAATATTCAATACTGAGCTTGTTTTGAAGGTATCAACGAAACTTCTTTGACGATTTAATCACCAACCATCATCTTCAATTTTGGAACGTGAATTGTTCATTTCTTACTTTTTCATTTAATCTCTCATTTTTACGGTTTCACAGACAATCACACCCCAGAGGCAGGTTCGCCCTTGTTTCAGACTCCACCTCTAGGTAGAGTATATTGGATTTGTTTTGTTCGATCAAGGTTTATGTATACCTCATGTATGAAGGAAAGTATCGTATCAAACGAGACGTGCACTTTGTTATTTATGGATCTGGTTTAAGGTTTAGGGATTGTGTGTTAAAATAGAGGGGTAATTTGGGAACGAATAATTGTGGAGAACTATGATTTATCATTTTAATTAGTAATGAATTATTATTTTAATAAAAGGAAATGATTTGTTGGAGACCAATATAGGATAGAAAATTGGCATTACTTGGGGACATGCAAATAGTAGATAGACTATTTTTATACTTGAAACCAAACAAAATAAATTCTATTTGTATACTTGTGTTATTATAGTATAATATATAAACAAATTGTAAATTCAACGTAAGGGTAGTGTCTGATTGGTTTGAGTTTGACTCCAAAGGTCAAAAGTACCAGAAGGTTCTAGATTCAAATCCAAGGAGGAATAAAAATCCCCTAGTGGCCACGGAGGTTCAAATGCGGTGATTCCGGGCTATCTGCAAAGTAGGTGGTTGTCCTGGGATTAGTCGGCTCGCATAGCGGGTTGGATATTCAGGTTAATTTAAAAAAAAAAAACAAATTGTAAATCCCAATTGAAATAATAATTTTTTGGTAAAAATTGTATTTTGTTCGTCCCAAAATAAGTGTGCATTATTATTTTAGTTTTGTTCAAAATAAGTGTCTACTTTCAAAACTAAATGTCTACTTTCTCATTCTTTCCTTAATTATGAGGTGGATGGAATTTTTTATTATAATTAAGGGTAAAATTGTCATTTTGTTAATAAAAAAGTGTAATAATGACATATTTCTAAAACCATGTGTTATTTTCATTATGAACATTTATTTTGAGATGTAGGAAGTAATGCATATGAATTGGGGTTGAGGAATTTGGATAACCTAACTCAATTATTTCAGTATTGGGAATTTAAACTCTGCTAAAAGAATTACTGTATAACCCAATGTCACCTAACCTATCCATTCAGGTAGGGTTGACTTCAGGGTTGTTTGATTGATTTTTTTATTAAGTCTTGTATAGATCAATCTGTCTATAAAAATTATCTGTCTGTGTAAATTGGGAAATATTTTGTTTGTGAGAACTTGTATGAAATGAGCATTTTTTTTAATTGAAAATGCCAGGTTTGAAAAAAAACTTGTTTTCTACATAAAGTTTGTTCTTCGAAGCTTAGTGAATAAGTCACTTTCTATATCATTAAACTACTACTAATTGACCTATAATATGAATAACTATTAATATTTAAAACTACATTTTCATTAAAAAAATGATTTATAAACGACGTTTTTAAACAACCGAGTGGTTTCTTTTTCTCTTTATCTAATATTATCAACAACAAAAAAAGCGACAAGGATTTGAATCTGTGACCTATAATAATAGGTCATATAACACTATAATACGTTGCCACCACTTTTCTTTAATTTAACGTTGCCACCACTTTTCTTTAATTTAAAGGAGTACAGATCAATTTAAAGCAAATGCATCTTTAAAACCCTTAAACAAAATTGTGTTTTTTTTAATTAACCTAGATATCCAACCCGCGAGCCGATTAATTCCAGAATGATCACCTGCTTTTCAGATAGCCTGGAGTCACCACATTTGAACCTACGTGGCTACAAGGGGATTTTTAAACAGAATTGTGTTTATTAACCAAACAATGACATTTTTTGGACCTCCAAACACAGTGATTTTGATTTTGGACCAGGGGTTAAGTTAGGTCTAACCCGACTATTTTAGATCATAATTTTTTTTAGGCAAACATTAGGTTTTGTATGAAATTATTCGGTTTATTTTTTGAGTTGGGTTTTAATATATAAGCATGAATTCCAGTTAAATATTTTTTGAATTTTGAAAGCAATAATATGAAAGTTAGATCACATGACAAAGAGATAGAAACAAAATGAATCATTGCAAATTCTTTGCTTTGAGCCACTAGGTGACCTACATAACTTATTGTTTTCAACTAGCTCATATATAAAACACACACAATATATACATACATACATATATATATATATATACACACATACATACATACATATATACATATATATACACATATATATACACATATATATATACACATATATATATACACTCATATATATATATATATAGGAATAATCAAATACAAACCATCCATATTTGTATAAATCGTGCAAACCATCATCATCCGTCGATTTCATTGTAAATTTTTTTATGAAATTGTTTAATCTTATGAAATTGTTTAATCTTATGAAATTGTTTCATATAATAATTTTTTTTTGATGAAGTTGTTTCATATATGGTTATGAAATTGTTTCGTATAATACTTAAGAAATTTTAATTAAACTATTTCATGTATTTCTCTAAAACTAATATAATGAAGATGATAATATCAATGAAATATAAGGTTTCAGGATGTCTTCCCCCCATCTCTCTCTCTCAGAGAGAGAGAGAGAGAGAGAGGAGTAATCAAATGCAAACCATCTAATTTGTACAAACCGTGCAAACCTCATTCAACCAATCATAATTTTTCATTTTGTTCATTTTTTTGTAATTATGAGAGATTGATTAATCATTTTTATTGTGGAGGGTGTTAATCACGGATATTATCATCTACATTATTTTAATTTTAGATAGATACATGAAATATTTTCATTAAAATTTCATTAAGTATTATATGAAACAATTTCATGAAAAAATTTCATAAGATTAAACAATAAAATCGACGGATGAAGGTGGTTTGCATGGTTTATACAAATTAGATGGTTTGCATTTGATCATTCATCTCTCTCTCTCTCTCTCTCTATATATATAGATATATATTGGAGAATTGTGAAAAAATATATATCTAAATGATGTCAAATTAGAGATGATAAAAAATGATTTTTTTGTTGTAATTTGTATTACTTTATTATTTTTGTATTTAGCTATATATATATATATATATATATATATATATATATATATATATAGTTTGTTTTAAATACAATTTGTTGCATTTGTACAACCAATGCAACCCAATAAATTGAGAATTTTATTGAAATGATGAGAGTTCATTTATTATGATTTGAATATTTATGGAAGATGAATATGGTTCATTAATTATGATCAATACTTTATATTATGAAACAATCAAGACTTCTATGAAATCACATATTAATCAAATGAAATGGACTGTTGAGATTGAGTTGTATTGATTGCACAAATGTCAAAGGTTGTATAATAACCNNTATATATATATATATATGTATATATATATATATATATATATGTATATATATATATATATATATATATATATATAGGTCAAATCTAATTAGAATAATGAAAAGTTAGAAATCCGTGACAACATATTTTAATAATATTTTTGTATATGATTTTTTTCCATCAAATGTTAGGATTTAAGAGGTTGATTCACAAATATTTTGTTTCGTAATGGTCCTAGAGTTTGGTTCTCATGAGACCAATCTATCACAAAAATAACACCGAACCATCATAGTAAAACATTGTGAAAGTACAAAAAGTATCAAATATTCACAACAATATATATATATATATATATATATATATATATATATATACCTTCATAGTGTATATTATTATCTGTCCTTGAAGATGGGTTCTGTATAAAATCAATTAGGTTTTGCTGATAATCAGTTTCTTGCTTAAATGTAAAACAAACGATAGTTAAAGTGATTAGTAAACTAATTAATTAAAAGTGGAATTGTGGTTAAAATTTATATATTTATTTTAAAAATAATAATAATAATAATAAGAATTATGAGTTGGATGGAAACAAAGCATGTGCAATTTGGTGACTTTGATTTCATAATCCTCTCAACTTTAACCTAATTTTATTTTACTTGACATAGACCATTGACTTTGACTTTTTTATTTTAACCAAACAAACATGTTTTTTTATTTAATTTTAAATGAAATAAATCAAATTTAGGAGGTTAGGATTAAGGCCGTAAACAAACCGAACGTTCAGCAAATGGTTCGACGAGAAGTTTGTTTATGTTTGTTTATTTAATAAATAAACGAACATGAACACATTTTTTTGTTCGTTTAGTTAAACGAACGAACATGAATAAAAGTCTCGTTCGTTCATTTATGTTCGTTTATATATTAAAATTAATATATAATTTTTTATTTATTTAGTTTGAATTCAAATAATATTTATTTAAATTTTAACTTTTTAGAATTTATTTAGATTTAAATTTTATCATCATTTTGTCTTATTTAAAAATTTTACCTTTTCACTTTCCCTCAAAACCCTGGCCTCCCAGATAATTGGTGTGTAATAGTTAATTGAATGACAAATAATAATGTTCGTTTAACATTTAATGAACAAACATAAACGAACACGAACACACCTCATTTTTAAACGAACGAACACTAACAAAAAGATTTTCGTTTGTTTACCGTTCGTGTTCATTCGCTTGTTTGGTTAAGTTAAACGAACAAACATGAACAAGCCTCTGTTCGTGATCGTTCGGTTCGTTTACAACCCTAATTAGGATCCTTAATCAATAATAAAAAAACTAAAAAATGAGCTTTTATAGAGTTTAGAATGCTGCACAAAATCCGAAAATTGGTTGAGTGGATGTATGAGATCTCGCTTGGGCTCTTGCAGGTTTGGCCCTAACACCAACATGCGTCATCGAACATAGGCTAGATGATGCTTCCAAAAACGAAGGCAAAAGAATGTGAGGTGTTAGACGTCGGTTTTGATATCATGTCAGAATATGTGAAACCTATTACCTATGATTGTTTCTTTAGAAAAACCTATACATATGTATACGTGAAATATCGTGTGAGAAATGAAGTTATTGTGAGAAGCGTAAGAAAAGATCTGAATCATTGATCACTTTTAAACTCATGTCCGTCTATGAATTGCACTTTAAAATTAATCCGGTGCATCTAGTGTTAAAAACTTCATAAAGAATGTTCAAATTGTGAAACAAATATATGTTAATTAATATACTGAACCCAAGTTGTAGCCGAAAAAAGTCATACGAAATAATACATGATCCACCAGTTCTCAATATTATAACAATTTTATGGGTTCTCCCTATCTATCTCGTAGATGGTCTGTGATATTAAACTTCAACGATGTTATCGTTATAGATCTCGTCATCCTGGATTACTCACCAGCGTTTTTATTTTTAAATTTTTTTTTGTTGTATTAAATATAATTATACAAACTATATTATCAAAAAAATGCTCTAATTTCCTTTAATAAACCAATTTATGATGTTTCAATCACTTATTAAAACTAATTTCACACATACATACACACACACACACATACATACATATATATATATATATACATATATATATATATATATACATACATATATATATATATATATACATATATATATATATATANTATATATACATATATATATATATATATACATACATATATATATATATATATACATATATATATATATATATACATATATATTACCATAACATATGATCCAAAGACAATAAATTGAAGTTAAAAAATGAAGGGAAATTAAGGAACAAGAAGTGGGGATGTTTCTTAGTTGAAGAGTCTTTTTCACATCATCTCATCACATAACTTCAATTCTTGTTTTTGCAATTTTCAAATGCATGTGATTGCTTCAATTTCAAAATATGTAATAAGAAATGGAAATGACCCAAATATTATTTCTACACTAAAAATTGATTGATTTTCAATAAGCTGTCATCTTAAAAGTTAAATCGATCTTAAAAATATTAAAATAATATGTGGATGTTTGGAGTCGTCTGAACTACCCCTCCACTGATATTATAGACCTTGAAGTTAATAGTCAATGACTGTTAGGGGGATCAAACCCATGACCATTGGGAGCGTGAATTTGATGTGTGTAGGATTTGAATTTGTAAAATGGTTCAAATAACAGAGAGGGAATTATACAAAAAAAACTAAGACTCTCCAAATGTTTAATTCACTTTTACCTACCCTTTAACAAGAGAATAAGAAACGATCAAATATTAGAATACTTGCAATTTCCGCATATTAAATCCTATGATTGCGGCTTATGACAGTATCCGAAGAGGCTCAAAAGTCTAAAAAAGAGATCAGACGACGGGTGCTACTCTAGTTTTGAAACCAGAATCTTGGACAACTGTTATAGGCATGTAAACTCGCTCTATCTCTTATCGTTCCACCTCTACGGGATATTCTTTCTGCCGAAAAATCTTGTAATATTTTAGATTTCATACGAAAAAGTTCAGTAAAATAAGATACTGATATAATGGGTCGAAAAGTGTTTCTTTTTCCTAAAGAATTGGGACCCAAAACTTAGATCCACAAAACTTTTATGCTCTTTCACTTCTTTTCATGTGATGAAAAAGGGATAAGAGGGAATCTTGACTTGCAAATAACATTCATTTAACAACAACTTGGGAATCCTTGTTTAATGGTCACACAATCCTCAAACCCCTTTTTAGAACCCTAGAAGAATGTGCAGAAAGTTACCTCCAATTAAATATAATGCACACACTTGACACCCTGTAAAAAAATCTTTATTCCTATTCCATACCCTGCACAACATATCAGAAAACAAAGTAACACCAAGAAAGATCCATTCCATGTGTATGTGCATTAAAACACTTGGTGATTTGGTGGTGAGTTGTGGGTTGTGGGGGGTCATCATGTGGCTAAAGTAGTATAGTGATGGGCTTTATATCTTTCTCGTGAGGGGTAAAATAGTCATTTATGCTATTTAGACTGTTTATGTAACATAACAAACAAATAAACTGGTTAACTCATAAAGAGGTTAATGGAAAACAATCATGTGGCTAAAGTGGTATGATGGTGGGGCTCTATCTTTTTGTACTGTCAATTTAAAACCGAGGGTAAAATAGTCATTTTTGCCGTTTAAACCGTTTAGTTAGCACAACAAACAAACAGACAATTTAATTCATACAAAGGTAATGGAAAACAATCATATGGCAAAATGATATGTTGACGGGTCATGGGACGCTATCTTTCTTGCACAACATATATAAAACCGGGGGATAAAATAGTCATTTCTACCATTTATTTAACACAACAAACAAAGAAATTCATACAGATTTCAATCGAAAACAATCATGGGGCTAAAAGTGACACGCAATGGGGCTTTATCGTTCTCCTACAGTCAATTTAATCAATATTTAACTTAAGACCATGAAAGAAAAATGGTCATTTCTACTATTTAGACTGTTTATTTAACACAATAAACAAAAAAAAGATTTCTTAAAAGGTTAGTTTGATTGATACCAATAGATGGGGCTAATGGTTGGTGGTTGCTTAGTGAAACAAAGACAAAGTAGTCCCTCATATGACCCCTTAAAGCATGTGAGGATGCACCCTAAGACCAACCATCATAGTCAACTTCCCCACCCTACCTCCGCAAAAACAGGTTTGCTTGGATAGATGGATATATACGAAGTACAAAAGTACATACATATAAAGCATGTATGCATCATCACTTGTACTTTGATGGTCATGTATGTACACAATCATTATGCTGCCTATGTACATGGAGCCCACATGATAGAATGTATTGTAAACCTTTAAAGGGTGAATCATCTTTCTCTGATCCTACAAAATCAGTGGATTTGTTAACATTAACCAAGTAGAAACAAACTAGCATCAAAATATAGTATACAAAATGAGCCCAGTATATCCCATCAAGAGGTGGATCCGGAAATATATAAAAACTTGTCATTTAGCCTAAAGAGAAGAACGATTGTTTCTGTGAAGACCTTCGGCTTGCAAAAAAGAAAGTTTACCCAGACAGTTCGAACAATTTAGAAAAAGGGGATAATACAAAAATAGCCAAACTTAGAGTTGACTTTATCACAAAATGACTGTTTTTTTTCAAAATTAACCACCTGCAAAAGCACCGAACAAAATCCATTTTCTAATTTTTTCGATTTTGTAGGCCCAATTCGCAAAAAGGGGTTCAAATCACCTTTTTCCGAAATGGGCCCACTAACAGAATAAAATATGCCAAAAAGCGAGTTTTTGCACATGTTTTTTGCAAAACAGATCATTATTTTGTGCTAATTTGGAAAGAATGGTCATTTTATAATTGGATCAACTCCAATTTCAGCTACTTTTATGATTATCCCTAAAAAAATGCAATCTTTTCACAGAAATGAAGAAAAAAAATGGCAGGCTAGATGTTAGCAAGGAATGGAGAGAATGGTGTGCAAAGAGGGTTCAGAAACTGCAAATTTTACCAGCTGACAAACTCCACATGAAAGGGGCCAGACTCTAGACCCCATCCACATTACTTTGTCCACATGGATGTCCAGATCTGACCACATCCACACCCAAACTATTCACAAATATATACATATAAAATCCCACAAATTTCCCTCTTAAATCTTGAAAATTGCCACCTATTTCACTTCCCACATAAAATAATCCAACAATGCCTCCATATATTGCTTCAAATTCCCATTCTAACTAAGCTTCTACCAGTCTTTCCTTTAGGAACCAAAAAGAAGCAAAATTTAAGTCTTCCTTTCTTTCTTCTATCTTACCCTTTGGTTTTTGTGACAATATGATTTAAACCCATGATTTTTTTGTCACAAAAGAATAAGAACTTCCAGTTCTTATTTCTGGGCTTTCTATAAAGAAAAGAGAGAGAGAGAGAGAGAGAGAGAGAGAAAACTACTTGATTCTGCACATTCTATTTGCAGCTTTACAGTTAATAACTGACAATTCTTGGTACATTTGAACAAGAAAAGCATCTTGTTTACTGTTCTTGTTTTGGTTTTTTTATTTAAAAGAAGTTTTTCATAATCAAATATAAGAAAAAAACAGTGGTGGTCGTGGTGGAAATGGCTACTAAGGTTGTACACACAATAAGAGAAGAAAAACAAGAGATACAGAAGCGGTTAGGATGCATGAATGGAATTTTTCAGTTGTTTGATCGGCGTTACCTTCTTGGTCTACACCGCAATGGCCAGAATCAGAAGAAGCTAAGTTCAGGTACCAACTTGAATATATGCACTAAACCAACAAGTTGCTTTTGTGTTTATGTGTGTAGAGAAAAGTTCAAATGAGAACCTAGAAACTAACTATTTCATGCATTATTCATCATGAATATCATGTACATTCATTATGAATAACTTTCACCTATCATGGCATTCATCATGAATAGTTGATTCCCACGTCCTCAAAATGTTTACCGTTTACGGTTCTCATTTGAAGCTGCCCCTACGTGCGTGTAAAAGTATATGCGTTCATCTGCAAACCGTTAACAAACATCATCTAAAGCCTTCAATTATGAAGCTATGGATACACAAAATACTCTAGGGGCCTAAGAAGCCAAATATCGTGAGAAGGATAAAGTATGGAAGGTTCATATCTGAATCATTGAAAAAATCTGAATTTTTTTATTTGAAGATACATACGTTACATATTATTCATATGGGTTCACATATGAATATTCAAATGAATTTTTTCAATAATTCACATATGAACCTTCCATTCTTACCTTCTCACAATATTTTGCCTTCTTATTTGAACCTCCCATGGCTACTCTAATAGCATTATATGTTTACCAGAGTATCCGTAGATTTCATTTCATGGAAACAGTTAGCTACGATGCATTTTGTAGATGAACATATGGTCGATAGAGAAAAAGATCATAAAATTCAACAAAAAGTTACCAAATATACATATCTTAATGCTCAAATGCTACAATTATATGAAGTAGGATTTTACGTCAATTATCAATTCAACTTTGGAACCAACCTGGCTTACAGGACTTTGAAAAGTTTCCCTTCATGTCAGCAGCCTATCGATCATTTCTAACGATTTCCAGTTGATTGTATGTGAATCACTACTAGCATCGTTGTAAGAAATCGATCAGCATTCGTTGTAAGAGATCGATCATGGTACTATCAATTATTAAAATTATTTATACCATATCTCATGTTCTAACCACCTTTTACTCACCAGTATCTAATATTAAGTAAAATAACACTAGCAAAAAGAAGATTTAAAGTAAAGCCTGTTTGTTAGTAGCTTAATGAGCTTAATGGGACTCACATCTTATTCGGTCAGCTATACATGACTGTTTGGTAGTAGCTTAATGATATAGAAGGTGGCTTATTCAGTAAGCTTTGCCAAGTTTTTTCCAAACCTCCTCATCCCAATAAAGGAGCATGCTTAAAAAACTCTCTCAAACAAAAACCTTCTCAATCTCTACAGACGATTAATCCACACAGACAACTTTATCCATACAAAACTTTTAATGGAAAACCAACCAAACAGCCCCTAACTTTTTACC
The DNA here is from genome assembly GCF_001531365.2 of Cynara cardunculus var. scolymus. Lineage (NCBI taxonomy): Eukaryota > Viridiplantae > Streptophyta > Magnoliopsida > Asterales > Asteraceae > Cynara > Cynara cardunculus. The sequence continues at coordinate 2,481,931 of NC_037534.1, read as the reverse complement.
ACAGAGCAGGCCTTGAGGCTAAGAGGTTATGGGAATTGAAGCACAAGGGTCAAATAAATAACTTCTACTGCTAATTGTGCAAAAATTAGCATAATCTATAGTAGAGGGACCAAATATAGAAATTGTATACATGTAACTATATATTTACCCTAACAGCATTAAGCTTTATGAATTCAATATCTAAAAGAATTATCAATGGCTGTGTAGGTCAAGGTGAAAATGGTGAAAAGGAGTTCAAGAATTCATCAGAGAAAGCTAAGGTAAGAACAAAACTATTGCCTTCGTCCCAAAATAATTGTCAACGATGAAAAAGGCACATAGTTTTAGAAATAGGTAATTTATTACACTTTCTAATAAAGTAAATGACGATTTTACCCTTGATAATAGAGAAAGTAATGAATTTCACCGTCTCATAATCAAGGGTAGAATCAGAAAATAGACATTTTTTAAAGCGGGCGCTTATTTTGGGACGGATGAGCTTACCATATCTGAAACTCAACAGAAATTTAAATGTTTACCTGAACTCTGAATAATACAGGAGAAAAAACCGAAGAAGGTGACGATAGAAAAGAACCGAGCCTCCATTGAATCATCAAGAAACTCCTTTTCCTCTTCTTGCTCATCTACCACCTTCTCGTCTTTAGATTGTAGTAAAATGGTCCAAACCGAATCGCAATTTCCATCTGAACCCACATCCCCAAATCTGCACAAAAAGCAACAAGATTGGTCACTCGATATCAGGAATGTGGTCAAAGATTCGATGACTAGAGAGATCTGTGTGGCATTAGCTAGAAATGTGGCAAAAGATGAACGAGCTGACTTTATTAAGCACGTTGATTCTCCAAGGCCTTTCATACACCAAAAATCCGTTCAATATAATACAAACCATAGAAATCTTGCAAAAGTTGACGAAACTTCATCAGGAGTGAAAAAAGTCAAGGAGACATCACGGTTTTCTTGTGATGAAAGGGAATCTCGGTATTCTTTGAAGTCAACTTCAAAAGTCAAAGAACTTCCAAGGTTATCATTAGATAGTAAGCAAAATTCTAACAAGAATTCCATGGATAGCCCGAAGATCTCCTCTAGCCAAACCCTGAACCAATCCCAAAAGCCAGGAAGCAATAAGAGACCATCATCAGGTGTTGTGGCTCGGTTGATGGGTCTCGAGAATTTAACCGACTCCATTCATGAAGTTGAGACCTTGAAGATTAAACCCTCTTTGGATGACGAATCAGTTTCAAGTTCAAGATGGTCAAGCAAAGTTGAGATAGTTAAGGAGAATTATGTTTCAGCTTCGGTTTCTCCAAGGGTGCGTTTGGAACCAACGACACCTGAAAGGCGATTTAGTAACGTTACTATGAGAGGAGCATCAGAACCAGTTTCGCGGAAGCAAGAAGTCGGTGATCGAGGATCCAGAAAACCACCAGTCAATAATAAGGAAGCTCCAGTGATGGCGACAAATGCGACCCTTTCTGTTTATGGTGAGATGGAGAAGAGGTTGAACGGAATTGAGTTTAAAACATCCGCCAAGAATCTCAGAGCACTTAAGCAGATACTCGAAGCAATGCAGACGAACAACGAGCAAGCTCGGGAGATCCAGAAAAGGGACCAACCGGTCTCACTAACAATCAAGGGGACTAGCTCTCCGAGGGCCATGAAACCAGATTCTATGATGATCACGGGGCTTGATAACATTAACCGTTTTGATAGTAGGAAAGATTTGTTTACTAGAAAACAGGGAAAAGATCCAACTTCAAGGAATCAAAAAGCAACAGGTAGGGCACCAAGTTCGTTGTCACCTTCAAATTCACCAGAATACTCGACTGCGGAGAGGCCCGTTTTGAGGTCAAAAGTGCCGAGGCCAAAGAATGGCATTCAGAAGCAATGTTTTCACAGGCCATCATCTGATTCGAGCAGAATCAAGAAGCAATCAAATGTGCAGCCCATTATATCAGACTTGAAGACCAGAAACCAAAAACCCAAACCCGTTAACCCAATGCAAACCAAAGAGCAATCATGTAGGCATAGTATTGAAACAAGAAGCCCAAGCCAAGATGGCGATACGGTTTCCTTCATATCAGGAAGCAATACTAGTTTGGCCTCTAAAAATAAGCTGCAAGTCATGAGAAATGATCAGCCAAAAGAAAATCACAGGGTGAGTGAGGTTAGTTTAGTTTGTTTAACAAGATATACACCTCCCTCTCTATGTATATATAAGGTCAGGTTCAAGGGAAAACTGCAAAAAAATGAAGAAACTGATAAACACCCTAGTAACCATTCATCCAGACTGTATGCACATGTGCATACAAGTAACTTGTAAGCAATTTGTCCAGTATGCACATGCATTACGTGCACACATGCATAGAAACCAAAAAACAGCTTCAATTACTTATATGCACATGTGCATATCATACAGATGAATGGTTACCAGGGTGTTTCTTAGTTTTTGGGGTTTTCCCTTGAACCTCCCTCGTATATATAGGGGCAGGTTCATTTAGGAAACTTAAATGTTTTAGGAACCCATGAACCACCCTTCTGTGAGTATTCATGAATGAATAATCACAAAAAGGGCGGTTCCTTGGTTCCTAAAATATTTATGGCTCCTAAATGAACCCCTCTCTCTCTCTCTCTCTCTCTCTCTCTCTCTCTATATATATATATATATATATATATATATATATACACACTTGTTAAAAATGTAACTTCCTTGACATGTCTATTTTTTCCCTTTCCAGAGTAATTTTGCCGAAAGATTGATGGAAGATAAAGCAACGACTGAACTTGCCAAACTTACCATGGAGCAACCCAGTCCTGTCTCAGTTCTTGATGCATTTTACACAGAAACCACACCATCTCCAGTAAAGAAGAAACCCAATCCTTTTGATGGTAAATAACTAAATATCGTCTATTGAGCCACCAGCCTACCATTTCCGGTCACAAATTAAGTGTCCACATTTCTATTTTAGTTGTGTCCACTTTAAAAAATAAGGGCCTATTTTCCAATTCTATCCTTCATTAGATATGGAGGTTCATTCTCCTACTATTAAGGGTAAAATTTTCAATTGGTTAATTAAAAAGTGTAATAATTACGAATTCCTAAATCGGAAAGATATTAATAGAAAGATATGAAACAGAACACTTGTAGAATACTTGCATGATATTTCTCAGTCACGTTAACAAACTGACAACTTTTTGCCCATTTCTCGTTTCAGATTTTGAGAATTTACACTTTGATGAAACGGAGAGAGATCAATCGGGAATCTATAACTTGGTGAACGATACAGGCGCGGATCACTACTCTGAGTTCAATCATGTAAAACTAGAAAGCAGAAATCACCTCATTCATCAAATTGAGTTATTGACCTCCACGGATGATGAAACGACCGTCAATGAAACTGTGGAATCTCCATGCGGAATCACAAATGGAGACCACAGATACATCAGTGAGATACTATTAGCCTCGGGTTTTCTAAAAGATCTGGATTCCGCCACCAGAATAGTTCAGCTTCATCCAACGGCCAGTTTGATAAAACCCAACTTGTTTCATCTTTTGGAGAAAACCAAAGGATACACTGAGCTCTCAGATGATGGATGCCACAGAAGGAACCCAAGATCGAAATCAAATGAGAAAATCAGAAGATTAATGATATTTGATTCAGTGAATGACATTCTTTTCCACAAATTAGCCATGTTGGGCTCTTCTGGGCTGTGGACTCGAAAAAGAAGAGGGAGACTTCTGAATGGAGAAAAGCTACAGAAAGAATTATGCTCAGAAATCGATCATCTCCAAACTAGCTCAAAAAGATGTCAATATGATGAGGACGATGAAGTAAAAGATATTGTCAGTGAAGAAGTGAATAAAAACTCGGAAGATTGGGACAAGTGCTGTTATGAGGTTCCAGGTCTAGTTTTAGACATAGAACGTCTAATTTTCAAAGACTTGATTGATGAGGTTGTGAATGCTGAGTTAGGGGTTGTTTACCAACACAAATTGGGTAAGCGCTAACCAAGTAAGAGTCCCTCCCTTAGCATACCAGGTCAGCATCTCGGTCAACATCATGGACCGGCAAGAGGGGCTTGGTAGACAGCAGTATCTCTGACTGGGTAAGCGCCTCTTACCCAGTAAGAGACAGTAAGCAGGTAGTAAACAGCCATTTAGTCAATTGTTCCCCGTGTAGAATTTGATTCGTGTTCTTCCCACCTCCCATGGTCCTCTTTTCACATTTCTTATGTTGTTGAGCTCAGAAGTACAAATAGTGAAAGCATGTATCCACTGCTAATAAAGCTGTAACCTCAAATGCATATTTATATATATATATATATATATATATATATATATATATAAACTATAAATACAGATTTAACCACATTGGTGTACACACTAAAACTCCGCTTCTATATATTTTTCATCATATAGGCATGCTCTGAACCAACTGCAGTAATTTAAAAAACAACTATGAAGATAAGACATTTAGCTTGTGCAGGATGAGTTTAAGGTTTCAAAGTATTACCACCATTTCATTTAACCATACAATTTCACACGCCAAGAAGTAGGGCATGTTTGTTAGCAGCTTAATGAGCTTAATGGGACTCACAGCTTACTCAGTCAGCTACATATGACTGTTTGGTAGTGGCTTAATGATATAGAAAGTGGCTTATTCAGTAAGCTTCTAGGAGAGCTTTATGCAGAAAGCCAAGAGTTTTCCAAGGCAGCCCCTCCCAATTAAAAAACACGCTCCTTCCATCTATAGGACTTAATCCACATAGACAACTTTATCCGGACAATTTTATACATAAAGGACTTGATAGAAAACCAACCAAACATCCCCTTACTGTCCAATGCTTCAATCGAACAAAAGAAAGCACATGAAATAACATGATGGCCTCCTTGGGTGTGACTAAAGATGAACCATACAACTATACGGGCCTGCATTAAGGTTGAGTGAACTTGACAATGAAAATACACTTCTGTTACAAGAACAGTTTCATAATAAATATAATGTGCAAGTGTGCCAACAGGCGATGTACACCAGCCTAGCGCAACCCTTCAATGAGCTTCAGAAAAGAGAACTTAGCTATGAACTTATAAGCAATATAATATCAAAAAATGAATCCGCTAATTCTACAAAACCTTAATTTGAGACGCTCTCTATAGTCTATAATGACATTTTGCCAAATGGGAATCGACTCATATGATGTTACTAACTATGGTCATGCATAAAAGATGCAAGAATCGAAATAAAGAACCCATAAAAAGAAGAGCGAAGAGCTTCTATTTGTTTCCATCTTAGTATTTGATTGATGTATGTACATGTTATCCTAAAGTACATACCACACAGCTGCATTCCATGTGTGAAAATAGTCATACAGAAGATCGACCTTAACATGTATCTGGGTTCTATTTCCTTGCGTAATTAGCCCGGATAACGTCCTGTAGATGTTAATTGAGTAAAATACCCAAAGAAACAAAATAAGAAAGAAAGAAAGAAAGAAAAGGAAGTATGCTAGGTTAGCATTAATTCCGAGACTTATCATAAGTGACCAAGAGGTGGAGCCAGAAAACTGTATCTATACTGCATCTGTATCTCTAGAAAAAATCAATAAACTTTTCCTAGTTAAATGTATATAAAATGTAAAATAAAATCTCACACATTCAATAAACCTTCATCCGAGTACCTATTCTATTTAAGACTTCTAAATCCTTCTCAAGCATGGTTCGTTTGATAAGTGAACTTACGCAAATAGGTCTCCAAGTAACCAAGTATATGGAGAGCCGGTGTTCATTTCCCTATGATCTATTGCACAAAGCACATCAATTAAAACACCGACGGCCACGGAAATTCATAAATTCACAGTTCATAAATTGTGTAATACTCCATCCGTCCCAATGTAAATGTCCATAATGAAAAGGGCACACGGTTTTAGAAATGTGTAATTATTTCACTTCTTAATTGACAAAAGAACAATTTACCATTAATTATATAGAGAGAATTTTTTTTCTCAATCTCATAATTAAGGGTAGAATGGGAAAGTAGACATTTACCTTTGAAAGCGGACACTTATTCTGGGTCAAACTAAAATAGTAATGCAGATACTTATTTTGGGAAGGAGGCAATTTTTTTGTTATATAAAATGTATGTGATAGATATCTATCTTTATATATCTTTGTTTATCTTCTAAAATCTTCATGTTTATCTCCTTATTTTAAGCTTAAATGGTTCATCATACATTCTATTCGAAGAGAGAGATCCAAAATGATAAATAACCAAACCAAACCTATTCGGTATATCCAGTGTTCAAAAAGGCGCGCCATGGTGCAAGACGCGTCTCCGCCGTTACGAAATGGCCCATAGCGTTTTTGTAAGGCGTGACTCATGCCATAGTGTCTTGAGGTGCACCATGGCGCTCTGCGGCACATGTTTTTTGTAACACGTGATTTTTTTCCAAAAAAAAGATTTTTTATTTTTTATCTTTTGTGTTTTTACACTTTTAACATTAGATTTTACATTTTTATAGATCTAACTAATAACATCACTCACAGTTTCACAAATTCATAAACGTTATAGACTCACGGTTAAAATAAAGTTGCAAAATTACCTTTCTAAGTTCTATTTTTAATATTTAACCAAAAAACCTGTTTTTATTATAATAATAATCTATATGATTTTTCTTCTTCTAATATGAATGTATATTTTTTAAATATCATTATCTGATTATATAATATATAGAAAACATATATTTATATCTATATATATAATTCTATATGTGACATACAAATTCGCCGCCACGTTACGCCTCACGCCTTTTTGAACATTGGGTATATCCCGCTCGGAGTAGGATTTAGGGGTATGATGTAAGCGCAAACATTTCCTCAACCCCAAGGAGAGGTCTTGCTTTCGAAAAAGTTAAGTCCAAAAAGTATTTTTGAAAGTTGCAAACAGTCCTGCTGTTGAATAGCAGCTAACCTTGGCTTTTGCCAGCTGCAAACTGCTACCCTCTAATTGCCTCTCACCAACCATTCACTTTTCAGGAGCTAGGCACGAACCAACTAACTGGCAATGGAACTATATTGCTTTGATGCACTACAAAGCCTAGTAGCTAGTCTATCTGTTACAAGTATAAAGGATGTTAATTGCGAGTTAAGTCAACCTTCTTTGATTGCACTGAAAAACATAAGCTTTCCTCTTCAAAATTATCCTGAGTAGTGTCGATTAAACAGATCCGTTCTCCTTCTCCCATTAGAGAGTTCAGTCATGTGATCTCTATTCCAATTATTATGTTACGATGTTCCAGGACCTTGTCCCATGATCCCATCAAATCTACTTAAGGTTCTAAGTATCATAATTGATTTTTCAATCACCACTCTCATGCTACTTGGTTTGTTTGTTAACATCAAGGAGTAAAATCTTTCCTATTTTTGTGATCTTTATGTGTACATTGAAACTATCACCCTCTTGGGTTCCATAGTATGACATAGCAATAAAATAGGACACCCTCCATATATTTTTTTTGAGTTAATCCGACTAGATTGAATGGAACATGATGAACTACAAATCAACAGTAAAAAAAACACAAGTGGCAGTAGACATAGTCACATGGGAATACGAATGGAGCACATAAATCAAAGCAAATTGTTACCTCAACTGGCTTCTAATAACTGTTTGCAGAAATACATGAATATGGTTCCCCAGGGAGATGTTATAATGATGCAATGGAAAATTAAGCGGCAACATACAACTTATATTTAGGTCAGTGATATATGTTGGGCAGAGTTCTAAGCCAAGTAAATGGACTTGGGATTCAATTACCCTTAAAGAGAGATCAAACAAATTGTGTAAGCTTCCACTTTAGACTTTAAATACAGTCACTTGAAAAGATGGTAAATGTTGGCAGACAAAAAAGTTTGTTCGACTCTCTGTTTCTAGTTGTATGATAAAGGAAGTTCCTATCTTTTAGAGGATTGATTCTTCAGAAGTTTAAAAGATAAAGCAGCCTTATGGAGCAAATATTGCACATAATGAATCCTACTCCTATGTTTGTACTATAAAGTAGATCTTCCCATTGACGAAAAGATGATTCTGTTATCTACAACAATATCCAGACATCTAGATTATTTGAACAAGGTCAAAGGGAGAAGGTTGCATGATGAAGGTTGCTATATGAAGATTATACAATTTCAGCTACAAAGGCGAACAAGTTTTTTACTTTACAAAGTTGAAGGAAAATTAGTTAAAATCAAATCCTACCGAACTTCTGATCCTTCAGCTATTCATTGAAGAGTTCTTGTTTTCTTTTCTTGAACCATGTGACAATAGTTAACACATCTTTCTGTCAATGCATTGGGGCTCATTGATGTGAAAACATAATCTGACCTTGGTTATAAATACTAAGGGTCTGTTTATTAGCAGCTTAATGAGCTTAATAGAACTCACAGCTTAATCGGTCAGTTATACATGACTGTTTGGTAGTGACTTAATGATATAGAAAGTGGCTTATTCAATGAGCTCCTAGGGGGGAGCTTTATGCAGAAAGCCAGAAAAAAATCCAAACCTGCCCCTCCCAATTAAAAAACATGCTCCTTCCATCTATGTAAAACCTCACCAAAACAAAGACCTCCCAATCTATACAGACAGATTAATCCACAGAGACAGCTTTATCCAGACAGGACTTAATGGCAAACCAACCAAACGGCCCCTAACATCCATGTCAAGCAACAGATAACTTATATAAGCATAGTATCATTTCATTCATAAACGATGTGATGCACCATACATCCAATTTTCTTGCTAATTGGGTAATTATCAACTGTCATATCACATAGAAGATAAACCAACTAGAACAAACAGGTGCAAAGTAAAAGAATTTCAATTGAAAAGAATTATCATTGACTAAAGGTCATTATGGAAACTACAAACATACCTCAGAGAACCTGTTAATGTGGGAACATCCCCCTCTACTAGATATATTCCCCCGACTTTGACTACTCCGGAGCTAGCACATGCTGCTAGGATTCCAAACTAGTATACAAACCCTAATCTAGTGTTCCTAATTTACAACTGAATCATTTCCAGTATGCTCTTCAATATCCATCGGCTCCCTTGGAAGTTTCTCTGTTCTCTTTTCTTTAGCATCCCCAACATCATCATTCACAAACCAAGACGCAACTTCTTCTTTTCCTTTGTAGTTGTGTCTATTTGCAATATCCAACGACTTTTTGCCAATGTGAAACTTCATTTGCAATGCAGGTCTGTTATTCAAAAGAACCTTTCGACTGCCTTCCTCAGCATCACACCCACAGCTCTTAACTGCTTGATTTGCTGGACCAAATGTATTCAATGCAGAAACATGATTTGCCCATAACCCATGATTTTGCACCATGTCTTCTTCCTTGAGTTTAGCAGGAAGAGAAACCAGAGAAATCTCCTTCTCTCCAGGCTGTAGAGGCGTATTAAGAAAAGGATTACTCCCTCGCTCCCTTCCGACATTATCTCCCTGGTCAATAACCAACGGCAATTCAGACTCGCTACATGCCCAAAGCTGCTCCAATCTTGATGATGGTGGCTCAAGGACCTTGTGTTCTTGCTCAATTCTATCGGGTCTCATTTGGGTTTCTTCCATATCGGCTGAAGGCATGCTACTATACGTATACGTCTTGGGATCAGGAAACCTCGGTAGCCAAGGGGGGATAGCATCCGTTGGTGGTGTTTCTCCAGCTTGCAAGAAACTTGGTGTTGAGTTTCGCTCTTTAATTACTGGAAAAGAAGGAACCGAGTAAGCGAACCCTATTTCTTCAGACAAACTAACATACTGCGAAATCTCTTTGATTAACCCTGACCCTGATAAACAATGATCTCTGTCAGATGCTCCTACAAACCCCTGCGGCAGACTCAAATCTTCCAACCCTTGAACTATATCAAACACATTACATTCTGTCCTGCCAGCTAAATTAGCATAGAACTTCGATGTTTTCCCTATCTCCAGGATATATTTGCAAGCAACATCAGATAATCTATCAAGTGCAGACTGTTGAAAACCTTGAAATCCTACACCCTCACATACTTGGGCCACTGCAATTCTAGCAATCGCCTGTGCAAATTCATCATGCTTCCTCCTTTTCTTCAAACAAGATTCAATTTCTTTTACACTCTCTCCACCTCCTCCATCGCTCATATTAGCAACTTCATATCACTTCATTCCAACAACTTCAACATACAAAACAAGAAAAAACAAAAAAATCAGATCTTATGAAACTAAAAAACAAAACCCTAATTCCTAAAATTCCCTCGTAGTATCGATTCATTCATTCATTCATTCCCAGTAAGATCTTCAAGTAATTCCAATGATGAATAGATTACACCCTAAAATCACAAAAATGCAAATCTAATGAAATAACCATCTGAAAATTCACAAAACAGACTTACCAGTTGTGTTCGCATAGGGCTTCAGTGATTCGATAAGTTCAAGAACGAGAATCGAAACACTCCAGAAACCAATTTACACACACTAGCTGTTTGAATTTGAAGGGCGAGGGAATTGATTTGGGGTAAATCAAACATCAAAAGGGTTTTGAATAAACCTTCGAGTAAAACCCCGGATCCGACGAAAATTTGACCCGAGTTCTAGATAGAGAAGGATCTGATGAGAGAGAAAGAGAGGGTTGTCTTTGGTTTTATAGGAAAGCTAATAGGGGGAGCGGGGTGCGGTTCATGTAGAAATAGTAAATTACATAAACAGTCCCTCTACTAACTCAAGTATGCAAAATTATCACAAAACTTTTTTCTTGCTCTTTTTTACCTTGACTCGAAAAAATTCTTATTAAATTGGTCCCTCGTAAGATTAACAAAACTCCTTTAAAAAGTCTTAAGCCTTAGAAGCCACGATGAGGTCGTGTCATTTTTCAATATGTGACTTCAAACGGAATATATATATATATATATATATATGTGTGTGTGTGTGTGTGTGTGTGTGTGTGTGAGAGAGAGAGAGAAAAGACCAAGGCTTTAAGGTTCATGGTTTTACAGGAAAAAGACCAAGGCTTTAAGCTTTAAACAGACAATCAAACACATGTGTAATAAGACTTCGATTAAATCTTTACAATCGTTGTTAAGATTTCACAATTGATTGAGTCAAGGGTCATCAACGGATTTGGTGACATCCAACAGGGTCTCATGAGAAATAAGGGTTTCGTTTATTAAGCTCTATTGCTTTTTGATTAAGCAAATGAAATAAACTATCGTGTTTGCAAATTCATGTATGCAATGCATACGCACATATAAATGCACTTAGAAACACAGTCATACTAGCATGTACACCAGACATAATGTATATCAGAGATGCCAAAAAACTATGTTTGACATGAGCCATAAGCTTTTTTGATTAGTCTCGATTCTCAAACCTACCAGCCTATAACTCGTCCTTTGAGCTTCATTTTGGAACTTAACCAGTCCCACTCTCAAAATCCTAGGCCACGAGCATTATCCTCTTAATTATTCATATCGGTGATAACCCAACGCCCATCATGGGTTTTGTTGCTGCAAAATGACCATATAAATATGCTGATTGAATCAGTTGGAGTTACACCCTGCAAGTCGTTCTTGATTGATCGTTCTTGATAACGACATGAGGAAAATGAATAAAACATCATCAAATGATTGCCACGAGGTTACTGACTGCCGTTAGGGACAAAAACGAACATCATAACAAAACGGAAACTATAATGCATAACGCGTAATTTTGAATATCGAGTGACAAAAGCAGAGTTTCCTTATACTTCAAGGACGACTCGTGTGATTGACTCAAAAATAAATCAAACTTCATTTCATGTTTTTTAAGTTCGATGTTTAAGTTTTCTAATTTAATTTATTCGATAATAAATCAATCAGTAAAAATAATACACTGATACTTATCTATCAATAATTTTGGAGTTTAAGAAATAAATTGTTTTTTGGGTAAATTACATGAAAAAGTAACGTACTTTAACTTGATTCATATTTTCGGTGACGTACTTCGAAAACTTCCATTTTGATACGTAAGATGTAAAGTTTTAAACGTTTAAGTACCTAGATAACCAGTTGAAGACTAACTTTAGATTAAAAAAAAAGACTAATTTTAGATTAAAAAAATCTACGTCACTAACCACATCAGCAAATAATAATGAGTTGGATACCACATCACTCGACACATTAACATGGTAACCATTTTCCCGGGTGCTTAAATGTTTAAAACTTTACATTTTAGGTATCAAAATGAAAGTTCTGAAAGTACGTTACCTAAAATAAGAATCAAGTTAAAGTACGTTGCGTTTTCATGCAATTTGTCCAAATATTTTTGTCTCAGCTTTTAATTAAAAAAATAATATTTAATCATAATAATCTTAAAACGCAATTGCTTCCGTAGCATAGTGGTAGTGCGTTCGCTTCGTAAGCGAAAGGTCGCGAGTTCGATTCTCGCCGGGAGCTTTTTATTTTTGTAACAATTAGTTGGGCCAACCCAAAAGTTCGGCCCAATAAAATTAGCCCAGCCCAACTCATGATTTAGGAAATGGGAAAAATGACCATTATACCATTTAGGGTGCGTTTGGTACACTGGACATAACAGGATAAAGATCACTGACCCATGTTTGACATGAATTTTATGTGGAACAAAGCATGTTCCACCCCTATCCCATGGAACATACTTATATTTTACCAATATAACCTCAAAATAAAACTTAATTCTTTTCTAAAACATCAAATATGTCTCTTTTTTATATTTTATTCATTCTTTAAATTTTATTTATTGTATTTTATGTTTTTTAAACTTTCATTTTACTGTTCTCAAAATATTATTTTTATACGGTTTCAATATTTTTATTAATTTATGTAATTTATTATATATAATAATAAAAAAAAATAATGTAAAAAAGAGATAAAAATAAAATTAGAAAACTATATAAACTTTTTATTTGGTGTTATTTTAATTGTTTTGACGAAAACTTCAAATGATATATTTTGTTATAAAAAATAATTATTCTATTATAATTTAATAAATTACATAAATTAATTAAAATAAACAACTCATCAGAGGTAAATTGGTCAATTTATGTGTTTTGTTCTGTTCAGTTTGATCTTATCAAATGTTGAACAATTGTTCTATCATGTCCTGTCCTATATTGTCTGGACACCAAACACACCCTTATGTATCGGTCGATATCAGTGGATTTGGTATGATACAAAGCTTTTTCAATATTATTTGCTGATTAATTATACTTGGTACGTTAAATTTTATATTGTATACTAATCGATTATATCTGATATCAAATTTTTTCAGGTAAAACAAGTAATTGTAATAAATAAACTTGTTAACATTCAAATGTTCAAACAAGATAGATATAGTTACAATGTTTAATATTTAATATATAAAAAAATACAAAAAACTAGTAAATAATTAAAGAAGTTGGTATCATGGTATGTTGGTATGCGACTTCCAATACTGTGTATCAACCAAGTTTGTATACTTGCTACGGTACTACCAACCAACTGTAGTTAGTAAGTTGGTAACAATTTAACTGGTATGGTTAGTATATACATTCGCTGGTTTAATTTGTTAGAAAACTATCTTCTAAAATACGTTATGACCTGAAAATGGTTCAAAAAACCTAGTCCTATATGAACATTGAGTTAGACCGTATATTAACCTGTTAATTAAGTGTCCTTGAACATATCCCGAAGTACACCTTTTTTCGTTATCTAAATCGTAATTCTAATGATTGAAATTCCAGAGGCTCGAAAAAACAAATACGTATACTTATGAGTCGGTTCTTGATTTTCAACGACGATGACTGAATTCGAAAGGGTGAAATACGACTCATTAAGATATAATATGAGAGAACAGGGTCTGTACATCTAACACTTTCATTCGAATAGATTGTCGTCTTTTCTCTTGTACTCTTGTTTCTCGTGTTCAATAGTTCGAGATTGACGTTGGTTCGGATCATGAACACTCCTAAAAAAAGTGAGATTGACGTTGATACGTGTGAGTATCACAGTTGTAGAAACGTTTATTTAGCAAGAAGATGGAGATTATTGATAGTTAGACACCTAAAAGTTCATGGTTAGGCAACTGCTTCAGTCAATCATGAACCGTCTTTGTAATTTGTATGTTATTATTTTTTTTCTTGATTAACCGAGATATCCAACCCGTTATGCGAGACGACTAATCCCAAAGTGACCATCTGCTTTGTACGTAGTCCGAAGTCACATCATTTGAACCTTTGTGACCACAAGGGGATTTTTATTCCTCCTTGAATTTAAACATGAGACCTCCAGACACACTTTTGACTTTTGGTGCCCAATCTCAAACCAATCAGACACCATCCTTGTGGTTTAAATTCATATGTTATTGTCATAAAGATAACTAATCCATTTAAAAATAAATTTTCGTAATTATTACATCTTTTTAACTAATTAAATGACAACTTAATAATATAAACATATTTTCTGTCAAACTCATCAATAAGTTTAAATATATTTTTTTGATTAACCTGGATATCCAACCCGCTATGCTCGACTAATCTCAGGGCGACCACCTGCTTTGCAGATAGCCGGAAGTCATCGCATTTGAACCTCCATGGCCACAAGAGGATTTTTATTCCTCCTTGGATTTGAACCTGGGCTCTTACTTTTAATTTTTGGAGCCAAACTCAAACCAATCAGGCACCATCCTTGTGGTTAATAATTTTAAATATTAGTGTTCATAATTAAGTGTTAAACTAGAAATTAAGTAAATTATATATCTATTCTTGAAATTGAATATCTGTTTTGAGAAAGACTGCAATAAAAACTGAACGTTTATTTTAAGATGAAATCAGTAATAACTTTTATAATAATAAATAATAATACAATTACGTATTTAATTTAAATCTAAAACAATGTCACGGATCGCAAATGTTGTATAGAAATATAGAAAATTTCGTATTATGAATCTTTTTAGTTTCAAACGAAAAACTTAATTATTTAAAATAAATAAAAAATATATTTTAGGGTTAAAGGTGCACCTCATCTCAGTACATTTTGATGCATCATCTCATCCTAATTTGTATCCAAGGTGGACATCGCTTACGCTTCTCATCTTAACTATTTCTCACACCATTCTTTGTTTATATATATGGTTGGGTACCGGTGAGAATGAAAGTTATGGTGAGAAGAGTAAGAATGGATCTTCACCATTGGATCAATTCAACACTATGTTGCACCTTGATGCACAGATCAATTCCCGTGATAAGCACAATTCATGGGTGGGGGTGACATTAAAAGTAATCAATGGTCCAAATCTTTTCTTACACTTCTTACCTTAACTCTTATTCTCACACGATCATTCATCTCTTTCTACATATGTACACACACCCGACATACTCCATAAGTCCTTGCGTTATCGGGATAATAAGGTAATCATCATTGATGACAATGAGTTTCTGATCGAGAAGGGGGGAGGGGGTTTGAAACATATTAGACGATTCTTACATCGACAATGAACAAAGACGATGCTCGATATCCATGATGAATAACTTCTCTAACTAACGTGACACGTCTTTAAACCACACTCCCATGTTAATTACTTGTCGTAGGCAAAATTCTTACTCCCATTAAAACTTTAAATAGATAAATCCTTACTCCGATTTCCTTACACAAACACTCGAAAGAGAATTTCTTGACGATTAACGAAATAAATGAGTAGAGGCTTAAGAGGTTTGATCCCGATTTTGAATCATTGATATCATTTTAGTATTATTAGGGGTTGTTTACCTAAACACTTACCCGTAAACGTTTAACGTTAAAATTCAATGTTATCGTTTACTTACTTGGTAAGATTCTTACTTGGTAAGATTCTAGTCTACCAAAACGACATCATATGTAACAACTTACCCAGTAAACGCTAACCGTGGTAAGAGTTGTCTCTATCACTTACCGCATAAGACTTTTGGTCCTTGCCTTCACTCTTATCGGGTAAGATTTTTGGTCTTTGCTATATTCATCCAGTGAGGTAATGTGACTTGGTAAATGCTTACCGCGAGTAAGCATTTGGTAAACGGCCCTTTGCTTTAGTTATATGAATTTAGATTGTCATACGATATTATTCAAAACACATACACATATAGGGTTAGGTTCCGGTGAGAATGACGGTTAAGGTGAGAAGCGTAAAATTGAAATTCCACTCTTGGATGCACATTAGAATAAGAAATGTCAAATCAACCCCATATCAAGTTCATTGATATATTTGAGATTAAAGGTGATCAA
>NC_037534.1:2459651-2465644 GCF_001531365.2 Cynara cardunculus var. scolymus | reverse complement strand
CCACTCATTTAATATAAATAGTTTTCTTTTTAAAATAAATTAAAGGATAATTTTGTAAATTGACAAATTGAAAACCCACCTCCCTTGAAACCCACCGCCCTAATTTAATAATATTGAAACCCACCTCCTTCTCCTTCCACCATCTATGGGGAACCAACCCCTTCCCACGGCCGCTCACCATCTCCATCAAACCAGCCTTTTCCCCACGGCCACTCACAATCTCCATCAAACCAATACAACCGATGCAACCCACTTATCCACCATCCGTTTTTTTTTTTTTTGATTTTTTAAATTAAGGATAATTACAACCGATCAAATGATAATTGTTGATGATCAAATAGATGCTCCTTATTTAGTTGTAGAAATGTAAAGCGTTGCATAACAACTGATATGTGTATATATCACCTTATGCTACATCTTTAAAAACGTCAAAATCTTAGGGTAACTCGTAAAAGCTTGAAACTTGACTTCTCCCTCATGCACATTACATCACGTTCAGCTTTTGATTTTATATTTTATGCAACATATAAAGGCTTTGGTTAAGTTCCTTTCTATCATCATCTTCCTCATTCCAATTACATACATACATACATATATATATACATACATACATATATATATATATATATATATATATTAAAACCCTATCAGCCTTTAAGCGGAAACTTCAAGTCCTTCTGTTGAGTCAGTATATTACCTGCAACTGTACTGCCATCTTTAAGCTTAATTTGCTGCTGCTTCTGCTTGACTGCTAGCTACATGTCTACTCCCAGCCAAGCTACTATATTGGATCTGATGCCTAATTCATCATCAGTCTCCTTCACCATAACACCTTTTTCGATTTCATAAAAACTAAACAACCCATCAATTCAATCCTCTCTCTCTCTCTAGAATCTATCAAAAATCCCAACTCAAACTTCTTCATGATAACGCCGATCAACAAAAACCCATATGTCTACTGTTCCACTAAATAGAAATTGAATCGACAAAAACATGTAGATAGGGGCTGTAAACGAACATGAACGGATGTTTGCTTGTATTCGTTCGTCTAATTTAACGAAACAAACATGGACGGTAAAGGAACATAATTTTTTGTGTTGACTTTGGTTTGTGTTTGTTTATGTTCGTTCATTAAAATGCTAAACGGACGAACGTAAATGAACGAATACAAATGTACTAAAAGCAACCACCATTACTTATTATTTCATTAAAAAAAACAACATAATAAAATGAAAAAACGGGATAAATGAGAGAGAGATAAAAAAGAATCCTAAAATTTAATTTAATTAGCAATTTTACACATATAAATATATTTATATATATAAACAAACCTACACGAAGGTAAATAAACGAACGAGATTATTGTTCATGTCCGTTGGTTTAAGTAAATGAACATAAACGAATTTCCCGTCAATGGTCATGAACGGTTCGATGAACATTCGGTTCATTTACGTCCCTGATCGTGATCACATCTGTCAATGAAACCAATATACAGTAGTTCAAGAAAGAGAAGGGTAAATATCAAGATTCTTACAATCAAAAGTTCAGGATGTATACAGGCTTTGTTTTCCTTTTTGGGGTATTCATTTATCATTTCGAAACCACATAAAGATGTAGATATCGTGATAACACATGGGAAAAATCTGTGAATGAAACCAATTAATGTAAGTACTTCAAGAAAGAGTAGAGAAAATATCAAGATTCTTACAATCAGAAGTTCAAGCTACAGGCTTTTTTTCGTTTCTGATCTGTATTCATTTATCGAGTGAACAAAACGAATTCCAAAACATACCATAAGACGAAGTCGTGGTCGATCTTATTAGTTAAGAACGTAGGCGAAAAGAGAATCATAAAAAAGAATTACGAGCCATCGAGGTTTGCACTTGGTTTTACGGGTGTTGATGTCAATTTCCCTTGTCGGGTTCATCTTCTTGAGAAGGAAACATCTTAGGGTTCATACTCAAGTGAAAAGGCCTCATCCCTTGATTGATTGTATATAGAGATGAAGATAAAGGATTATGAGAGCTTGAAGAAGAAGGGCTCAACATCTCTAAGTTTAGTTGTTTATGGTGATCGTGAGACGGTGGTGGGTAGGCAAGAAGTTGAGATCCGGATACGTTGATGTTGAAGTTAAGCGTATCTTCGTGTTGATGAGTTGCCATCGATCCATAGCTTCCGAATTGTGACAAAGATAAATTTGAAGGATTCCATTTGAGGATAGAACCAGTTTGCACACCATTTGTGAACATAGATGAATTACTAGATTGAAGTAAGATCGGCGCCCCATGATCATGATCGTTCTTGCTTCCCGGATAATCATCTTTCTCCTTAGATTTATCGGGATTCCAGTAATCCTCCCAATTTGTATTGGTTTTCAGCCGTTCAGAATTCTCAGGTATCTGAGGGGTACTAATCATACCAGGATGAGAAGCAAGATTGATCATTGCTTGAAGCCCTTGACCATAGTTCCCGGATGGCATTTGGAGAGGGGGGAGTTCATCGATTTCATGCTTAGCCACATCGAGCAGCCAATCAACAACTTTACTCGGTTGATTAAGCCCGAGTCGGTCTTGAAGATCGTACAATTGAATAGCAGTCGGAACCGATAGTCTCACTCGCCTATCCCTTAACCCTCTCACCGTACAAACTTTACTATGTCGGTCTTTCCCACCAAAAGCTCTTGAAACTCGAACGATTCTTGGATCTTTCAATTTTGTCCACGATGATGTCGTCAAATTAGGTTTAGGGCTAATCTTGCTACCATCTTTCGAATTCGTGCCTTCTTGTTTTCGCGTAACATCTGACGATTCTCTTAAATTCGAAATATTCATATCAACTGTAACTCATAATTAACTTGGATGTAATCCTCCCCTCCTTGCAGATACCGCAAAACATATAAATTTCTAATTGAATTCATAACAAAAACGCATTAGAACACACACAAATATATCTACTAAGCTTCAAATTAAAGAACACAAGATCTGATCAAATCCAAAACAATTAAGCTCGTTCGATCCACGAAACCGACATACAATAAGAAAAATTCAGCTGCACAAACGCTCAATTCAGCTATATTATATATGTATCAATCGATTTGAATCTCACACACACACACTCAAACACATTCTACTGAGTACGAAAGCTTCGAAGAGAAGAAGGAAGTTCCGAAAGTAAGAATGATCGAACACACACAGGGATTCAACTGCATATAAAAGAACTCAAAATCAGCTAACAATTCATAAATTGAAAACTTACTTGAGCAAATTAGATTTCTGGCCTGCAGTATAACTAACAGATGATGATCATGATCAGCTGGAACTGAAAGCTAAAAAGATCCCAAATTTCAGCTGTCGTTTTGCAAGAGCAGCCATAACCATAACCATAACCATGGACGATGGTGAAAGGAGAATTACGAAATGAAGATAAAGAAAGAATTAAGGGATGGTGGACTGTAGTTGAAGCGACCATATTGGCGAATGAGGAGGCATAGTAAAAGTAAAGATAAAAAGCAAAGGCTGGTAGGGTGCCACGGTATGTACCTTGAGGATCATCTATGGCGGTCAAAATCTTATCGGAGATGAATATCAATGGCATTGATGATCACGATGATAAAAAAGGGTACTTGGAGTAGTACGATTTAGGGTTAATTAAGGGTTGGAATTACATTGCCATGTAAAGCATGTTATCTAGGGTTTTGGTGAAGGTAAAAATTTGAAGTGAAAACAGCATAATAATGGTTGGGGGACCATTCTGAAATTATTGAAAAGTTGTGGGTCGTGCTTTATTGGAAGTTACAAAAGTTATGTAGGGTTGGATTCTTCGAGAAATACATTGTTTTTTTTCTTTCTGATCGAGAACGTGAAATTAATATTTTATTTTGCAGGCGTGCGAACTGTGAAAAATTTGTATCATTTATACAATATTAGATTCGGGATCATGTGAGATCAAGAGTTTTTGTTAAGACAAATTCTCAATCCTTGGATTATATCTACAATCTGAACATTTATAATCACAAAATTGTCATGAGACTTCTCAATAATCACAAAACTGTCACCGTGCAACTTTAGTCATGAATCATTAGCTTATAAAGTTGATCAATGAACATAAATTGGTCTTACGGGTCTCACGAAAAACCTTTGGTCTCACGTGAACCCAACCTTACAATATTATGTAACATTTTAATATGCATTAAAAAGGGGATGTTCATACATTATAAAGGTAGTTTCATTTGTTTCCAGAGCATTTCCAAGTCTCTAACATATTCGTTAAAGGGTAAATTGTATGAAAAATGCAACGTATTTTAACTTGATTCTTATTTCGGGTAACGTACTGTCAAAACTTTCATTTTGATACCTAAGATGTAAGGTTTTAAACATTTAAGTACCCGGTTGAAGCATTATCTGGTTACCATGTTGATGTGAATAGTGTTGTGATATCCAACTCAGTATTATTTACTGAAGCATTAACCGGATACCACATCACTTGCCATATCAACATGGTAACCAGTTAATGTTTCATCCGGAAATCCTCATACCATTCCGGAGATTGCCCTAATAAAATACGGCCAATATACCACATCAATTCGTTATGTATGGATGATGAGATTTCATTGATACAGAGCTAATTCTAGAACTAAAAGAATTCCATTTAAGCATCTCATTGCTTTAGTTGAAAGATTCCATTTGAATTGGAATCTGGTCATAGTGATACCACATCACTTGCCATATCAACATAGTAACCAGTTAATGTTTCATCCGGTTACCCGGATACTTAAATGTTTAAAACTTTATATCTTAAATACCAAAATGAAAGTTTTGAAATTACGTTACCTAAAATATGAATCAAGTTAAAGTACGTTACTTTTTCATGCAATTTGCTCTTCTTTAAAATGGAGATTTTAGGATTCTTATTTTAACAGATTTAAAAAAAATCTAAAATAGAGAAAGTATGAGAGAGGATAAAATTCGTTAAATTTGAAAACAAAAAATATTGTTGATTTATGAAAAAAAATGATTTTTTTTATTTTTCTACCAATATATAAAAAACTTTAAAATTCCATGTTTAACAATGAAAAATAATAATATTTTAATTAATGTTACATACTCTATGAGTAATAAAAGAATAAAGTAAAAAATAAATAAAAGGACAATCTTATTAAATAACAATCAATTTTTATAAATGTTTCAGAAAAATCAATTTTTATAAATGTTTCAGAAAAATCAAAATTTTAAATATTTAATTTGATCATCATCAATGCTTCTTACACCTTGAGTCATCAATTAAAAATTTACTAGAAGGGTACTCGTGCAATTCAGCGAGATACATTTTGATTTTAATATTTTATTTTATTCTTTATCTCAGAGGATCTTATAATATGGTCTTATGTAATTTTGAAAAAGCGATGATGTTTTTATTTTTTAATAAAATATAAATTTGAAAATATCATAAAAATTTGGGAAAAAAAAAATATCGATATAAATATCAAATTAACTATTTAAAATTCTCCATTTTTTGTTTAATTTTTAATTCAATTTTTTTATTATAATTTAATTTAGGTTCAATAACGAAGTAATTTATATTTGATTTAATAATATAATTTTCTTATAAAGATAATAATCAATTATTTTGTTAGAACTCGATGATTATCCTAATTATATTTTAGATTTTTTATATTTTAAAATGAGATGTTTATCCTCTATTTGATTATGTTTATCCGCAGTTTGTTACACGAATTCAAACATGGAGATTTAATAAGTTGTACTTATGCATAATTTACTTGTAATCTTGAATTTTAAGTAATATGCATCAATATACGATACTTCATACATAAAAAATGGTTTTTAAGAGTTTTTGTCAAATGCTTTATAATATAACTAGAAGCTTACTCGCGCAATGCAGCGAGATACATCGTGATTTTAATATTTCATTTTATTCTTTATCTCAGTCGATGTTATAATATGACTTTATGTGATTTTGAGAAAGCGATGATGTTT
>NC_037534.1:2450575-2456851 GCF_001531365.2 Cynara cardunculus var. scolymus | reverse complement strand
ATATGGGATGAAATCGGATATGGATGAATGAGTTTAAGAGTTTTTAAGAGTTTTTAAGAGTTTTTAAGAGTTTTAGCCAAATGCTTTATAATATAGTATAGATATAGGTAAGTCCTATTTTGAGAAATATCTTACGAACTCAATTTGATTTTAAATCTTAAATTTATAGTTTAATTTAGTAATTAAGATTTATATCGTACGACACAAGTCATAAATCCGTACAGCGAGCGTCTTTCTGGTAAGATTGATATTGTTGGCAACCAACTTAACGGAAATCGATAATGTTTTGAAAACCAAGAGTAAGAGGTTATACTTATTGAAATTTAATCTGATGATTTTCGTATTATGATGAAGTTTCTTGGGTCTGTTAATTAATTAAGTGCATGGCTTCTTAATCACGAGTTATTATTGTAAACATATAAAAAGGTTAAAGATAATACGTTTACATATGGATCCCTACGTCGTTACATTCCATTTAGGATTAGGAAAAGGCGTAATCAGACCTGCTTTATACATATCTCGTTATTTGAGACCCTATTCACCTTTTAGCTCACACTCACAAATGTGATAAAAATAAAGTATAAGGAAATAATAAAACTTCATGCACACAAGTTTCTTAAAGCATAATAAAAGAGTAAATGAATACTCAAAAAATGATTAGTGAGGGGCCGTCTACCTAAACACTTACCCGGTAAGCACTTATTGGTAAAATTCAACATTATAGCTTAGTTACTTACCGGACAAGATTTTATTCAATAAAACGCATTTTATGCAATAATTTATCCCGGTAAGCGCTAAGCATGGTAAGAGTCTTTGTCTTCACTTAGTGGGTAAGGCTCGAGATTATTGCATTTAATCTTACCAGGTAAGATTCTTAGTAATTGTCATATTCATCCGGTAAAGTAAGTGACTTGATAAGCGTTTACCTAGGTAAGCGTTTGGTAAACGACACCTGAATCACTTAAAAACATGAAAATTCAATACTTTGATATTTGATAGATAAATACTGAAAAATAATTTTTTTTTTATGAAAATACTTTTTATATAATAAAATATAAGGATTTAGACGATCTTCAACACTTGTGTGTGTGTGTGAGAGAGAAGTTATCTGAAATAAAACGATAACCATTATAATGTATTATTATATATTCATTTGAATATTTTGAAATATTTAATAAAAAAAATTATCCAACATTTTTGGATGTTATTTTTTATATTTAATTTCATTATAATGATTGTAAAAAAGTACTTGTAAATATGACATGATTTTGTATTTTTATTGTCTTACCTTTCAATTATCATTTCTTGTAATATTTTAATCTTTTTTTAATTAATTTTTTTTAAGTTTTTCATGTTACAAATGGATATAATTTACTTCTAATTAAATTAATTAGTACATAATTAATTTAATAAAATAATCCACTGTTTTATTTGCAGAAAAAAAAAATAGAAATTTTACACAATAAATTAAAGATCAAGAAAATGTCTTCAAAGAATGAAAAAGAATATTTAGGGACATATCAGAAATTTTATCTTCTTTGAATTTGAATTTAGACGTTGCCGAAGTTTTTCTGGTCATGGAAGTTCACATGCGATGACTCCCTGTTATTCGTGGTCGTTTGAGTGATTAGTCGATGCACATAAGTTGGTCTAAAATCCTACAGTTACAAAAAAAAAACGCTCATTTTGACAAGAATTGAAAAATAACCTTAACGATATGTTTTATGTTCGAATCCCACTTATCATTTCATCACAGTTAATATTCGGTTCTCACTACCACATCAAACGTGATTTTTTCGAAAGATTAGCATTTATTGTAAATAAGAGTCAAGTCATATATCGTTATTTCACGATATGTTTTATGTTCGAATCCCACTTATCATCTTATTTTGCTGAGTTGTTTGGTTGGTTTTTCATTAAGTCATGTATGGATAAAACTATATGCTTCAGTTTAGAATTAAAATCTCTAAAGAATTACATCCACCTCCACAGTTAATCTATTTTAACAATTCTACATCAGTTATATTCATAGACGGACCTAGAGAGGTGGTTAGGTGGCACGTGCCACCGTATTGTTCCTCCGTGGTAAAGTAAAAAAAAATCAGGTTCGTGAAAGGTGCAACTGTTTTATCATACATTCAGATATATTTTTATAGAAAATTACAATTTATAAACATTCAAGGGTTGGGGACCTACTTTTGTGTTGTAGGGGAGGGACCAACTTTTACAAATGCTTCTCTCTTCTTTAACAGACCAATTGTTGCTTTCTTTTTAAACCGTAGAGAAATTTGCATGGACCTCCATTTTCCCTTTTGGTACCACAACTATTTCAATCTTACAATTCACACCCTCGAACTTCCGAACATTTCCCTTCTTTTTCAAACCGTAAAGCAACTCGTACACACGAAATCTTGAAAAAAGACTCGAACCCGTGATCTAAGACTCGTACCGATGCAGATCAAAAGAAAGAACACGTATATCCGAAACATTGGATATTGACTCGTTTCATAAGAAATGCATGTCGGGGGTAAAATGGGAATAAAAAAAATGGGGATGGGAAATATGGTCTTTTCATTATGGTTTCTAATCTCAAAGTAAAACTAGAGGGGTGTGGGATGATCAGGAATGATAGAAAACATAGCTTTTTTGTGGGGGTGTTGACAATTCAAACATCATGCTTTGCCTTTGGCTGTGGAGACATCACAAATTAAAGTTGTATCCTCAAATTTCACTTGTACCAAAAGTTGGGAAGATGACCAAATTATATTTATATATATATATATATATATATATAGAGAGAGAGAGAGAGAGAGAGAGAGAGAGTGTGTATGTGTGTGAGAGAGTGTGAATGTGAGTGTTTAGTTGGAGTTTGATAGTGAGAGAAATGGTGAGTGTGATCACTTTCATCTGGTAGCAATTGCTTAGGGTTTTGTGACAAGAATGGAGTTTAGGTTGAAGATTGAATGGACTATTCCTAGTCCTACTTAACAATAACAGAGAAAGAGACACAACAAAACACTCAGACTGCCATTCAGCTACCTGCACTGCCCACATGCCAGAAGGATACTATCATCCATATTAATTCATTACCACACACATTCATTCATTCATTTATCTCTCGCTCTATATATTATATACACACACATACATATACATATAGACTTGGGATCACGTGATACCAGCTTGTTTTCGTGATACCCGTAACACCACTTTTTCATACTTGAACTTCACAACAAAATGTTGTGAATGTAACATTTACAGTGTTTTTGTTGTGAAAGTTCGATTATTTTTACTTTTACAACGTTTTACTGTGAAGTTTCAAGTGTAAAAAAAATGGTCTCACGGGTTTCACAAAAACAGGTTGGTCTTACGTGAACCCAACCCTATACACACCCATGCATATATATATATATATATATAGGGTTCACGTCAGACCAACCTGTTCATGAAACCCGTGAGGCCACATTTTTACACTTGAAACTTTACAGCAAAACATTGTGAAAGTAAAAAAAAATCTAAACTTTCACAACAAAAACATTGTAAATGTTACTTTCACAATGTTTTTCTGTAAAGTTTCAAGTGTAAAAAAATAGTCTCACGTGTCTCATAAAAACAAGTTGATCTCATATGATCCTAAGGATATATCTAATATATTGTATGATTATCTTGACTCTCATCTCTAACTTGAATTGGGGTCCTTCCAAAATTAGGGTTTCACAATGTCATCACCTTTTCTCATAGCACAAATTAATTAATAAATCTACAAAACTGTAACACTTTAAGTTCATTATTTACAAGTCAAAACATATCTCTCTCCACATATATATATATATATATATATATACACACACCCACACACACATATAATATATATATAGAGGTGTGTTATTATACAACCTCTACCATTTGTACAACCAATACAACTCAATCTCAACCATCTATTTAATTTGATGAATATGTAATTTCATAGAAGTTTTGATTGTTTTCTAATATAAAGTATTGATCATAATTAATGAACCATATTCATTTTCTATAAATATTTAAATCATAATAAATGAACTCTCATCATTTCCATAAATATTTCAATTTATTGGGTTGCATTGGTTGTATAAATGCAATGGGTTGCATTTGAAACAAACTATATATATATATATATATATATATATACATCACCTGTTAGTATATGATTATTGACAGTATATATACATATTTTGATGAAATTTTGGAGATATCATACTGTAATCTTTTGTCTGAGAAAAAAGGATTCCATACAGCAATATTATTAAGCTGAACTTGGTGATCTTTTCTCTGTGAGAAAGCATAATTGATCAACTTCCAGTTTACCTTCTCTTTAATCTTCATTAGTTTGCATCAAAATTAGGGTTTCACAATGGCACCAGTTTTTCACAGAGCTCAAATTTATAAAAGGTACAGCTTTAAATTAATCCATCTTGTACAACTCAATTAAGCACTATTAAGCTGCTGAATTTGGTAACCCTTAATTATTTCCTTAGAGAAAAAGGATTCTTTTAACCATAAAATATTTATATACCACAAATTGCACTCATAAATATTTCTTATATTTGATGTGATTAAAACTGAATCTCCAACAGATTCTTTAAAATTAAGAAAACATGAATTTTAGATAATTTTTTTACTCCAATATATATTTTAAAACTTTCTTGAAAATTTAGAAAGTAAGAAATAGAATGTGAATTTTTTTTCAAATGTAAAAGAATTTTACATAAAATAGGTCAAATAGCATGAAAAAGTCATGTACTTTAACGTGATTTTTATTTTGAGTAACGTATTTTCAAAACTTTCATTTTGGTATCTAAGATTAAAGTTTTAAACATTTAAGTACCTGGGTAACCAACCGGTTGAAAACTAATTTTGGATTAAAAAAAAAGAATAAATTTTAGACTAAAAAAAATCCATATCACTAACCATGTAAGCAAATAATATTGAGTAGGATAGCACATCACTTGCCCTATCAGCATAATAATCGGTTAATGCTTCAACTGGTTACACGAGTATTTAAATGTTTAAAACTCTACATCTTAAATATCAAAATGGGTGTGAAATGACTTTTTTGTTAGTTTTTTAATATATTCTATTCACTTTATAATTATAACTGATGTTGTAAAAAAAATAAACAAACAGAACCTACAAAATGGGTTATTGCAACAATTACCATTGTAAAGTTTTATGTAATTTAATGGGTTGTTTGGCAGTTACTTAATGGTTTGGTGCAGAATGATTAAGTGATTAGAATGTTTAAGAGGTTCTCATGTTAGTGCAAAATGAAGTATAATTGTTTGGTAATTATTTACAACAAAATTAGGGCGCTGAATGGTTAATGGATGGTCAGGATACAAAATCATTCAAAAAGTTTTAGAACCATTAAAAGACAGATTTTTTTTATCAAACAAAATTCACTTATTAACGATTCAAAAGTTGTCTCTTAATGAAACTATTAAGAGATAAACAAAAACCTTAAGGTTATGCAATTTACAAAACTAGGGTTCACATATATGCCACACCTTTTACATGGTGAATATATAGAAATTTACAACCTTAAGAATAAAATATATAAATTCTTAAGACTAAAAGTTTATTATATAATAAATTAAAAATTATATAAATTTCAAAGTTATAGAAGAATTCTTTAAATATGTCATTAGCACTAAAACTAGATGTTAGCATATATATTCAACCGGTTATCCGAGTACTTAAATATTTAAAACTTTACATTTTATGTATGAAATTGGAAGTTCTGAAAGTACGTTAAAGTTAAAGTACGTTATTTTGTCATGCCCTATTTGTAACATCAAATTTGGTATAATGGTATTTCACTATTTAAAACATCTCCAAAAACTATATTTAATAAAAGATTTAAGAGATTTTTATGCTCCAACAGTTATATTATAATAATAAAAAATTAGCGAATTAGAAGAGTTTTATACTCCAACAACTACATTATATTATATTGGATGATATAATTTATTTCTAGTTAGGTTTAAAACGATCTTATTTGCATGTCATCCGAATTCATTCGGTGTAATTTGATTTGATGTGAGATATATATATATATATAGACTTGAGATCATGTGAGACCAATGGTTTTTCGTGAGACCCGTAAGACCAATTCTCAACCCTTAGATTAGATCTATAATCTGACAATCTAAACATTCATAAACGCCACAAGATTTCTTAATAATTACCAAATTGCCACCGTGCAATTTAGACCGTCAGATCATTAACTTATAAAGTTGA
>NC_037534.1:2438295-2449925 GCF_001531365.2 Cynara cardunculus var. scolymus | reverse complement strand
ATCAAAAAAAAGTATTATATGAAACAATTTCACAAGATTAAACAATTTCATGAAAAAATTTCATAAGATTAAACAATGAAATCGACGGATGAAGATGGTTTGCACGGTTTACACAAATAAGAACGGTTTTTATTTGATCACTCCTATATATATATATATATATATATATATATATATTGTGTAAATGCGTAGAGTGAGAGAATATGCAGTAAAAAGAAGTGCAAGCAAAACAGTAAAATGAAAGCAATGGAGAATAACATGCGCAACAGTAATGGCGTATGTACTTGTACATCACTGTACAACTCAAACAGCATGCTTTATACTGTTCCAAAAAGACCATCCTAGCCCAAGAATGGGCAACTTACATGTGCATTTGGCATGCAAAACGAAACCGCACATAACAAAAGCTTGTCCCATGTTTGGTGTTGCGCCACAATTTGACCAGACATGACAGGACAGGACATGACATGACTGATTGGAACAAAAATGCACTTCTTTTGTCCCCCAAAATAGATGGAACAAAAACCAAGGAGATAGACAAGATAGGTAATTTACTAAACTACCTATATCAATTAAAACCCTAAAACAATCATATCAACCCGCCTATCTCTCACTTGACACTCCAATCCTGTCTAGGACTGCATAACAAACGCACCCAACATGCTATCAAAGCATCTTTACTTTCAAAAAAATGCGCACAAGTAGTTCAGAAGATGCAGCATCGTCACAATTTTGATATTTTTTGTGTTATAACGATACAACTGTAATTATTTTTTCAACGAAGTCGTATGATGGCATAAAATCACAGAAAGATAAAAAGGGAAACACGAAAGAATGCAACCGCAAGAAAAACTACCCAATAAGAAACAACAACGTTCGATTTATTGGTGGCAGGCAAGTCATTCCTGAGTCCCGCAAGATTACCTGGTAAAGACAGMATAAGAATGTGATTAATTCAAGGCAAATAGACCAATATATCCTCGCCCAAAATATTGTACACTAAAAATTAAACCAAACCCAATAAATCCCACCCGGAAGTGAGGTTTTTCTTCCCGGGGGTGTGATGTACACAGACTTGACCTTTACCCCAAAGAGTAGTGCGGCTGTTTGTGTGAAGACCCCGGGTTTGTGCAAAGTGTGCGAAAAGAAAAGAATAAAGCTTGCTCAATAAATAAACAAATATAAATGCAGAAATATAAAAACGGGTCTGAAA
Source organism: Cynara cardunculus var. scolymus (assembly GCF_001531365.2). Lineage (NCBI taxonomy): Eukaryota > Viridiplantae > Streptophyta > Magnoliopsida > Asterales > Asteraceae > Cynara > Cynara cardunculus. The sequence goes on along the minus strand of NC_037534.1, from coordinate 2,448,712 downwards.
TAAGCAACAACATTCCAATAGACAGATAAACAAACAGACAAGCAAAACACTACAAGAAAAACATTACTATAAAATATGGTATAATGAACATATAGCAAATGTAGATAACAATTAGGGGTGTATAGAGGAGTTGAGCATGGCTCATGGCTTGCCAAGTATATAAATGAGGCTTGGTGTCAGCTTGCCAAAGGCTCTAGCCTTGGCACGGTTCATAAGGGCTCGTACAAAATTTAGTATAAACCGGTCAATAAAATTACAAAATAAAAACAAACTAAACATAACCAGTTAAACCCACTAGAAGTAGGGTATGGGTGAGATGCACGTAGACCTTACTTCTATCCCAAAGAGTAGAGTGGTTGTTTCTGTGAAAACCCCTGACTTGTGAAAGTTACAAAAAGAACCAACTACTAAGAAGTTGTAATTGAAAGTGTCCATGAAAACAAGACCAGTGGGCTAAATAAATATAAATATAAACTATACTATGGTTCATATTAAGCTCAACAGTATGAATGGGCTCACTCCTTAGGCTCACCAAGCTGCTGAGCTCAAGCCATACTAGACTTGAGCTAAGCTCGGATAGTCACCTCAGCTTTGTTAGCAGCTTAACGAGCTTAATGGAACTCGCAGCTTATTCGGTCAGCTATACATGACTGTTTGGTAGTGGCTTAATGATATAGAAAGTGGCTTACTCAATAAGATTCTAGGCGGAAGCTTTATGCAGAAAGACAAGTTTTTTCCAAACTTGTCATCCCAATTAAAAAACATGTTCCATCCATTTATGAAAACACCCTCCCGAACAAAAACATTCACAATATATACAAACAGATTAATCCACACAGACAACTTTATTCATACAAGACTTAATGAAAAACCAACCAAACAGCCTCTTAGGCTCACCAAGCTTTTTGACCAGTCAGTTTACAAGTCTCATGAGCGAGTTCGTCATGTTTACACCACTAACTACAATTAAGTTATAGATATTTCAGATCGGATTCCAGTATAGAACTGCCATATGCTAAAAATGTGTTGCAAATTTCAAGAAAGGAAGAGATTAGACACAAGTAAGAAAACAAAACTGACCGATAAATCATATGTATGAACCATATGTGTGATGCTTACATTAGCCTATGATAAACCTATTCCAATAGGCAAAGGGAAGGCTTGGCCACTATGGTATTTTGTTCTTTGTTAGTCTATTCTGACCGCCATGGCAAAGCCATTTTGCTCATCAACTCCGACAGCTACTTGAAACGAAATAATATATATAGGGTCATGTTCATGGGAAAACCGCAAAAAATGAAAAACTAAGAAACACCATGGTAAGCACCGTTCATGTGGACGATATGCACATGTGCATACAAGTAATCTGCAAGCAATTTGTCCCGTATGCACATGTGCATAACATGCACACATGCATAAAATCCAAAAAATAGCTTGTATGCACTTGTGCATACGGGACAAATTGCTTGCAAATTACTTGTATGCACATGTGCATACCGTCCAAATGAACTGTTACCATGGTGTTCCTCAGTTTTTTCATTTTTTTCGGTTTTCCCATGAACCTAACCCTATATATATATATTACTTCATTTCCAGTAGCTGTCAGCGTTGAAGAGCAAAATGGCAGTGCCACATTGGTCAGAATAGACTAAAAAAGAACAAAATACCATAGTGGCAAAGCCTTCCCTTTGCCAATTGGAATAGGATTATCATAGGCTAATGTAAGCATCATATATATGGTTCATACATATGATTTATCGGTCAGTTTTTGTTTTCTTACTTGTGTCCCGTGTTGAAGAACTGACTGAAGGATCTGCACACTCAAGTTAGCACACACACTTCTACATGAGAACAGGAATAAAGAACACAGATGGAGCTAAATGCTTTGCCTTTTGATTTCTGATCAAAGAAAAACTTGCATCACAAAAAGAAAGAAAAAGCTATTTATATCCTACTTCTGGCTAAGGAATAGATCCAGTGCTAACTTATTTGCCCAAAAAAAATATGGACTCCACTACGTCCATGATGCCACCCCTCCAGACTTGGTCACCAACTTGACTAAGTCAGAATTACATCCAACATCCCGTATGCACATGTGCATAACATGCACACATGCATAAAAACCAAAAAATTGCTTGTGTGCACTTGTGCATACCGTCCAAATGAACAGTTGCAAGGACCTAGGGTGTTCTTCAGTTTTTCATTTTTTGGGGATTTTCCCCTGAACCTCCCTCTCTCTCTCTCTCTCTCTCTCTCTCTCTCTCTATATATATATATATATATATATATATATATAGGAGTAGTAGTTGCTCATGCAATTTCTATGGTAGGACCAGGGTAGCAGACTATGGGTAGGGATCTGTAGCCACTAGCCAGGGCGAGGGGAGAGGTGTTGAGGGTATTTAGAGGGTGAGAAGGGGAGAAGGGTAGTGTGGTGGAAGTTAGGTTGTCAAGGTCTTCAAAAAAACGGCCTCTATATCCCTCGGGGTAGAGGACCCCACCTCTGTGTGGGATATACCGGTTTGGTTTTATAAGAGGGGTAGTTGGTCATTACACAAACTTTCAACTACGATGACTGAAATCTGCATTACACTGTTGTACCACGTTTAAAAATGTATCAGGTTCATAGCTCCACAGAGAAATTACCATTCTTTTGTCATCTTTTTCTATCAGGTGAGTCCATAGCTGACGATATCTGCACTGCACTGCCAAATGTTTGTTCTTTATTCTATCTAGGGAGGAATCACAACAAGCAGCAGTCAGACACAATACCTCGATATAACGTCTTTCAGCTAGGCTGCCAACACTACAGGGCTACAAACCCTAGAACGTCAAAGATAGGTTTTTCCATTAGGATAACTGAGTTCGACCGTGTGGTTCAGGGGGTAGGTTGCATGGGTCGATGTTTCAAATATCTTTTTTAAGTACCGATGGTTTTAGGGCTCGACCCAGGATTCAATACGTTGTTTCTAATGCTGGTCGCCCAAACTTCTATTTCACGCTTCTAAGTTATAATGATCTAGATATATTTCAATGCAAGGGAATAACACTCGATTCCCACTAGGCCTGCAACTGTCATTTACATCTAAATCCAGCTGGCAGTATACATTTCATGAGTTCACCTATATCGTATCACGCTTGTGATTGGTTGAAGTGTGAAGTGCTGAACAACCAAACACAAAATTATGTCATTGATGCAGTTGCAATAATGTTCGAAATTTGTCACTATATCATTAAGCCCATGCATTCCAAAATCCTCTAGCAAAAACTTGCGCACACACACTGAATCTTTCCATTGAAGAAACCCAACAAAAAGATGCTAATGGGCTCCATTTTCAGTTAAACAAAATGGCCCAAGACAACAATTTTGGTTTACACAAAATGACCAAAAACATCAATTTTTGCATCCTTCTGATGAATCCGAGCCTTGTGTGCCTCATGCCTGAAGGGATAAGATGTCAAGGTGTGCTCATGAAAGCAGATAGGCCTCAAGCAACACAAGACCCAAAGTTTCACCACAAAGACCCTCACACCTAGCAAGACAGGGCCTTTGGGCTAACAATATCCGGGTTACCACTAGAGCCTAGCCTCCCAGGAGGTCAGGGTTCAAAACCTCACCAACCGTGAGGAGGGTGTGTGAATTCATTTGCAGCATATAAAATTATATATTTTAACAAATAATAAGGACCATGTGGTCTCTCTTTCCCAAACTCTCGTTCCTTGTCTTGTTCTCGCCACTGCTATCACAATTTTCTTTTTCATATCAGAGGTCGGTCATAGGATCTCAAAAAAACTTGATTGAATCAGAAAATTAGAAAACGAAACAAGAAAAAGAAAGAGACATGAAGAGAGTGGATAATAAGAAGCCATCTGGACAGAAAAGGTTAAACCCCCAGCCGGAGGTGGGTATTTTAAATTTTTGTAGTTAACAGATCAAGTCGGTTTGAAAAGGATTCAAATTTTCAAGTCAATGAGAAAATGATCCATCTATAGCAGAATGATATCAGTAGGGCTCATACAGAAATGAAACTGTAAATTAAAGTGATGGAGTTTTTATGGTATATAATAGAGAAGACGAAAAGATAATTATGCTTTTAGCTTCTCCAAAGAAAGACATAAATGACTCTTTAGAAATGGAGAAAAATAGACTGTATGTATATATATTTTATGCATATACACACATAATGTGCATGGTGAAATGTCATGTCTGAGCTGCACAAGATTGCTTTTATAGAAATGTTGTGTCAGCATCGGGACCAACAGCAGCTTATAGTGTGTCAAGATGAACGGTGATGTTCTTCAACTCCTGAAGAGAATTACGTTGTCTAAAAGATACAAGGAAAAAAGTTAAGAAGGGAGTTATTGGAGAAAACTGCACTCCTCAGTTCACAATACTCGCAACAAAAACTTACAACTCAAAACTGGAAACATGATGTAACTAGCACTCAGACTCCTTGTACTTCTACTTTTAGATAATGACACTCCACTATCTTTGTCTTGTGGAAATGAAGCTAGCATAAGGATTTTCATACACGGTATGTTTGCACGGAAAAGGGTTCGAGATTTGAAACTTGACATTTAAGTAGACAGATGAAGATTGCAGAATAAGATCATAGGCTCACACAGATATGAAACTATGTATACAAATAGGAATGTCTATAAAGAGTCATGTAGGAATTTTATGTGATACAGTAGAAGAAGACCTGATAAAAGAAGAATTACACTTTGGCTCAGAAAAGAGAAAGACACAAGCTGACTCTTGAAAAACCGAAGATAAAATACATGATACATCTTCTGAAATCTGAATACACACATATTTATGTGGGGTGATAATATGCATGATGAATATTTGAATACCATGTTCAAGCCATAATGTCATATAAGACTACTTTTAAAGAAATTTCATGTCAGCATGGCCTGTGAAGTCAGCACTGCAACGACATAGTACAAATATAGTTTGTCAAAGGTTACAGATGGTTTTCTTCAATTCCTAAACTGAATTGGGTTCTGTGTAAAACGCACTCTTCATTTTAAATTTTCACAACAAAAAACTTACGACTCAAAACTGCAGATATAATTTGGTAGACAATAAGGGATAAGGTAAAAATAGCACACAGACACTTTATACTTCTTCAGATGATGACCCCCCACTACGCTCATCTCTATGAAAATAAAGTTGAATCAAAGCATTTCGAAAACAGTATGTTTGCTTTCGGCAGTTATCAATCAGCACAAATGCCAACCAGTTTTATGTACTAAATACACTATGAACAATGTTCCATTTTTTGGTTAGGGCACAAAATTTTAATGATAAGAAAGTCTACATCCTTTCTTTTCGACACATGATGGGTAATGAAAAAGCAGTGAATTTTAACTTAACTACGTGTGAGATTACTTCTCATCTTACCCCAGAGCAAACGACAATGAAATGGCAACATACAGTTTTATGTGGGAGCAGAATTTGTCACAGATCGCATAATTTTGAAGCAATAGACAAATCACCATCTTGGGAACCTAAATCGACTTATGCTTCCTTATGTGAACAGTTTGGACCACTAAAAGCTTAAAACGGGAGTTGTCAGGGTCTGTCGACTCAAGTGTCTCATAAAAAGTTGAGTTCCTATGGCCATAGCCCACAGGAGCTGAGGTGACGCAGTGATATCATTCGAAAATTCCCCTCTCCTCAGCCTCTTTAAAGAAACTCCTAATCATCCACATGACAGATATGTTTGACATGAAGAGAACACTATTCATGATCAATTATATACAACGTATTATATTTCATGCTTCCTCCATCCCAAAAAATGCAATGTTTGACTTGACAGATTGTTTAATGAGAGCCTTTGACCTACCGGAACTAGAATAACCACAGGAACCTAGCCACTAGGGTGCTTCTGGTACACGGGACAGAACACAGGAAGACCATCTAATTCTCCGGAAAGGATTAATTGAAAGCCTCTAATTGTTTCTGCTAAACCAACATTATTGTTCCACGTTTGGCGCAACACTAAATTGGGAAAAGACTGCAGGATGGGACTGAGTGGGACAAAAATGCATGTTTTTTGTCCCACCAAAATAGGTGGAACAAAAACTAGGAAGATGTGAAAAGATTGTAGTTTACTAAACTACTCATGCCAAACTAAAACTCGAGAACCTTCCACAATTCTTTTAACTCCCTACCTCACCGTTGGTCGACCAATCCAGTCATACCAAACATACCCTTATAGATCTATACCTCTATAAGCCAAAGCAACAGTGAACCATAAACCTTCTCCAATTCCCTTTTAGCAAGCTCTAGCATAAACACATCCAAATCATAGCACAAAACTTGCTCTATCAAATCCAACCAATATCGATTTTGGGGTTATGAATACCGTCATCCATTTGCATTTAAGAGCCAACTCCAATGACAATGTCAATGCGTTTGACCTCAATTTCAATAGTAAAAACAACAACCACATACCTATGATTCATCATCCATCAACTTACTTGATCAGTATGACAGCAGTTTCTTTAATCTAGATCCATTAGCTATAGCACGGTTAATAACTACAATCAAATCATTCACTCATAGGCTCATAGCAAAAGTTTGTGGACATAGGAACCCCCAACCTTAGGCAAATGAGAATCACAGTTATACAATGGACGAACCCATAAAGATGTAACTTGAAGCAATTCATCTACATATCTTTTCCATTTCCACAACAATCTATTAAGCAGGCAATGTTATTAATCAAGATTCCAAATGACAACAAAACCTCAAGTACATTGGATCGGTTGAGGAATTGGGATTAACTTGCTGACCTGATTACTTAACATAACCTCCACCGCACGCATTGTAATCTTCTTCAATTGCCTTCGTCAAATAAACCGGAGGTAAATCACTGACATCAACCGACTTCTCCTTCATCGCTTTGACGACATCATCTTTCTTCAGCACGGTGCGGCGGATGGGCGGGCGGTTACGGCGCTGATCACGGGAGAAGTACTTGATATCGAACACGGTCTCTGGATTTGAAGTTGGGACGATGGCCTTCGCCGGTTCAGTGGCCGGACAAAACGGCCGGTAGTCAGTGGCACGAGGCAGTGCAGACTTGTATTCCGGTGACGCACATGGACCAGTGATTTCCCATGGCTTCTTGATGTAGCGCCTTAGGGTTTGAACGAGGGATTTGCCTGTAGATGCCATGGCCGAAAGTCTATGGGGAACGATGGCGATGTAGGTTTTTCTATGGAACAAATCCCATTAAAGGGGAATTATAGAAGTTTGGGGGTGCGAATTGTCATTATCTAATTCTATGGGGGTGTAATAGAAAATTGAAGATTGTATAATTCAAGTTTGGGTATATGGCATAAACAGTCCCTGAAAGTATGTTTGCCTTGAGAAATAGTCGAACATGAATGTTCATGCAAATACTATCAATCTTAGGTACGATTTCAAGTTAAAAGTCTCGGTTTTTAATGCTCGTGTTTCGAAATAGAAGCCTGAAATTTACCAGTTTCAGCAGCATTTTTTTGTTGTTGGGTAGCGTTATTAAGTTGTTAAAACGTGTCATTGGGTTTTAGGATATTAAGTTACCTCGTCTCAAATTGAAACTCGTTATGATATCAGTTATTGATCAGTATTTGAGGGAGATTGTATAGGTACGTTTTTTGATCGTTTGAAAAACTTGGGTGATAAAAAGTTCACGTACACAAAACACAATATGTGTAATGAAAGGCTATGGAACGGATAACAAATGTTATTATTTATAGCGATTCACGTGTGAAATCATAAATCTCAGACCTAAAAAGCAATGTATAGTCCAGAGCTCGTTTGAAGCTGTAAAGCATGGAAAGAGATAGTTATGGGATCAATTATACATTTAAGGAACGAGGAGGACTGGTTTAGATGTATGAGGAACATGTTTAAACACACTGTGTGTTCTTGACACTGAGGCGGAGTTTGTTTCTTAAGAGATGTTGAAGTCTGAAGTCTGATTTCACTTCTGATTTATAAGAGGTGGTGCTGAAGTCTGAAATATGGATCAGTAAGACTGTTTGTTTTTACCTCTGAAGTTTGAAATATAAATCGGTCAAACTAGTGCAAAAATATAGAAGATAAATAATTTGTTACAAATGTATAAATGATAAATATTTTTGCTAATAAATCTCTTCCAGTCCCTGAAATATGAACCATTTTGGTAGAGGACGGATTAGGATTAACAGGTATTAAGGGATACGTTTACGACTTAAAATTTTAAAGGACATTTAGAGCTTTTAAGCTCTTATTTAAAAAAGCGCGCTTAATACCCAAGCGTCTGAACAAATCAGATTTCAAAGGTATTAAGAGATAATTTTGAAAAAAACAAACAGACCCTCAATAAACGAGACGACAAAAGAGAGTTGGTGTATAACCCCAATACAAGTGCAATTGTCATACTAACATACGAGAATAAAACACATGAGAAAAGCGAGATTTTTTAGAACACCAGTAGAACAGAGGGAGCACGACAGACTGCATCAAGTTCAAGAAGTTAATCATCATCATCAAGGTACGATTTTGTTTGTTAAATACGTGTTTAAGGGAATTTCACGGACTCGTTAAGCTTAAGAGCATACTATTACTAGCGACGTATTTATAAACAGCAGATACATTTACGTGTGCCTAAACTCACTCATCATCATGTTATTCAAGTTGTGTCGGTGCATTTGCTGTTACAATATTATGTATGTGTCGTATTTTTCGGGTTTTTGATGATTTGAGAAAACATCTATCATATTAACGAGTTATTTTAGCATTATTAATTTAAAATTTAATGATATTAAATTACGAAAATACAAAACCCACATGTAATCCATCCTCAAAAAGTGTGTCGAGAAGACGAGATTTTAGATGCTTCTGGTTGAAGAACACTTTGGAGGATCACTTGATGCTACTTTCACCATGTTTTAACGAGTGAGCGAAGTTGTCATGTTTGCAAAAATTCAAAACATTATAAGTTTTAATAAAATACGTGTTTTTTATAAAGTCGTGAATTCTATAGATTCGTGTATTTTATAAAATACGTTCTTCTAGAATACGTGCTTTTGTTTAATATATTGCTTGCCTTTCAAAAATAATTAATTATATTTTTATGACATATACAGTTATACACAAACATGTGTCTCTTACGATTATGTCTAAAATAATTTTTGCATCATTCATGTCTGTCCATTAATCAAAATAGACTGGTTCTGACCGACCTGTTTTTTATAATGTTTACAGAAGCTCGTTTTACTGTCAGATATTCCCACATGTGAACAACTATAATTCAATAGTAATGCCCATCGCAACTCTTGGCAAAATTAATGGGTTGGGTGACGAGTAAAGGGGTAATTTTCAGGTTAGCATAAAATGCGTTGGAGCATCTCCACAACTATGCTATAATAAAAGAATTTGATGATTTATGAGAGTTACGTGTTCCAGTAGACTCTTGAATATGTTTTTTATAATTTTTTAAAATTAAAAATCAAAATACCTGGAAAAAAAAATATTATATTTAATTTCAACAAAATTTCTATTTTAGAATTTCAACATCTATTATATTATTAAAATATTATATAAATATATCATCTCGATACATATTTTTTATATAAATTATATTAAATAATAATAATTCAATATCATTAGTAGGTATGAATATAAAATTATTTATTTTTTTACAGATAAAGTTTTAAAAACATCTCTAAATTTGAAGATTTCTCTATTTTAAAACACAATATAAAAAATCTGTTAGATTAAAATAAATAACAAAAACCTATTTTATCTATTTTAAATATATATTAAAGATGCTCTGAACTTAGGGAAATTAATTAAAATAACTATTTCTAAACTTTGGTGTCACATTTTAGCAATTTCTCTCCCAATATTTCAAAAATGTCACTACCTCTGTAAGTGACAACTCCTCAACTTATGGAGAGGTCAAAGTGTAAAAAAAAAAAGTTTTTAAACTAGGTCTACAAGTCCGGTGCATAAATTAGTCCAACACTTGCAAACCTATATCTAATCAATAGATTTGGTCTCTATATTTGCGGATCTGGTTCAGAAACTGTTTTATTACATTTTTTTTATTTATTGAAAGATAAATAACTACGAGATGAAACCAAAATCTAAAAATAACTATTTTATTAATTTCCCTTAAAACTTATAAGAATGGTACTCGCGTAATATAACAAGATACATCTCGATTTTAATATTTCGTTTTATTTTTTGTCTTTGTAAATATTATAAAATGGTCTTATGTGGTTTTGAGAAATCGATAATATTTTTATTTTCAAATAAAATATAAATTTTAGAAAATATAAAAGTTCTAGTTTTCTTATGCAATTTTCTTTAATTTAATTTTTTATTATAATTTAATTTAGATTTAATAACAAAATAATTTATTTTTTATTT
>NC_037534.1:2410191-2438155 GCF_001531365.2 Cynara cardunculus var. scolymus | reverse complement strand
TTATATTTTCAAGAATTTATATCAAATATTTTATAATATAATATAAATTAAAAAAAACCTATTTAATTTGGTACATATTCTCAAAAAGGGTTATTTATTTACGAAAATCTTATGGGTAAGTTCAATTATTATAAAAAAAAAATAATAACAACAACATATTATTGATGCAAGTTGATGGGTGCTTAGAAATATGTCTATTCAGACTTTGACACGTATGTATCTTATGAAACAAACAAGTGGAGGCCATGACAGCTACTGACCACCAAAATATCAACTTGGAGGTGATGTGGGACCCACATACCTTTTTATTTTATTTTTGTGGATTTTATTATAATTTTTTTTAATTAATATTTGATAAACTCATAATCATTCAAAAAAAAAAAAAAAATGTTGTTAAGTAAACTTCATATATATATATATATATATATATATATAAAGAGAGAGAGAGGAAGATGACCAAATGAGAAATTTGGGAATTAATCTCAACCATCTAATTATTTTAATTGTATTATAATTTGAGATCATTTTTTTACATTTGAAACTTCACAACAAAACATGATGAATGTAAAAAAAAAAAATTGAACATTCGCAGCAAAAACACTATGAATGTTACCTTCACAACGTTTTACTGTGAAGTTTCAAATGTTAAAAAATGGTTTCACAAAAACAAACTGGGCCTCACATGAATCCATCTCTCAATGTACGTTTTGAAATAATAACAAATCAAATATGCTATTGCTATGATTTAGTTAATTCGTATCTTTCATGTCAATTTGTCAAATGTGAAAATACTTTTTCTTATTATTGAAAAGCTAATTTATAACTTTTTTGTTGTTGGAATATAACTCATGCTTATTACCAGTTAATATAATGGTTATAAACTAATGTCCATTAAAACGTTTACTTGGTAATTATCGATAAAAGTCAACATTGTCATTTAACTTATCGCATTAAATTTTATTCCATTTAAAACGCATTGTATGCAACAATTTACCCGATAGGAATTGTCGCTCTCAGTTACCAAGTAATACTTGCGATGACTATCATCGTTTTTACCATACAAGATTCTCGATTTTTGTCATACTCATCTGGTAAGAAGAGTAATCCGATAAAGACTTACCGAGCCATTAACTCGAGTCCTTTATATTAAATTCAATATTAATTACTAGTTGTTTTAAAGTTGGTAAAAAAAAATTAGTATTTTAAAAGTTTCTATAAAATATTAGAGGTATTGAAAATGGAAATTTGTACAATATTTATATTTTTTTAAGTATATAATATTTATATACGACAAATAAACTAACACACTCTCCTTATCTTTAATGATGTATGAAACATTGACCTTCTAAAAAGCCAAAAACTCACATACTGTTACGGAAAAAACCATTTTGTTACAAAATTTATATTTTGGATTAAACAAACCCCAATTGATGAACAACTTGTTGAATTCTATATTGAATTTTAAATATTAACTTTTAATTAAAATATAAAATAATTATTGAAGTGGAATGAAAGATAAACATGCCTAATATTGAAATTTAAAAATTCCCACTTGATCATGTGTTTTAAAAAACCAAATGGATATGATTGGACCAACTTGAAAATACAGATATTCATGTACGGTCAGATACGAAATTCAAAAAAGTATCATTAATATATCATATTCTACGCAGAAACATAAAGCGCAAGCAGTAAAATGCGTTGAATTGGGCATGGAGCCCGAAGTCCCCGTGTGGTAATATTTTTCTACAAATAAGTATTTATTCAAACCACGATTTTGTTTCGCGTAACGATTACACTAATATATAGAATTGCCAGAATACCCAGATAGAAATATAACAAACAAAAACCACGTCATGTTAAAGAAAAACGTACATTGTTTGAAGTACTGATTAGCATAACAAAGTTGTTTTGGGAAAATGACTTGTTTTAGGGAAATGGTCACGAGTCTTCGCAGGCGAACCTTGTCATAAGGGTTTCGGTAGCGTCTGGAAATGAATATGAGAAGGATATTTTTTTTGTTTAAAGGTTTTCCTACACCCAAACTAACTAAATGTTTTTGGTCATCAAATAGGTCCCTAAATACGTTTAAGGATTAAGGGGTTGTTTGGCAGTTGCTGAATGGTTTGATGCAGAATGATTAAGTGGTCAGAATGATTAAGAGGCTCTCATGATATAATGCAAAATGAAATATAATTGTTTGGTAATTGTTTACAATGAAATTAGGACGCTGAATAGTTAAGGGAGGCTCAATATACAAAATCGTTCAGAGGGTTTTAAAAACCATTAAGATGCAGATTTTTTTTTTGCCAAATAAGATTCACCTCTTAGCGATTCAGAGACGTTTTCTTATAATTTTGTGTTGTTTTGAGAGATCGAAAGTGTTATAAATTGATTATATGTTTTATCATTTACAGAATATAATGATGTATTAGTAGCCTAGTAGGTCAACATCTGTATGTACTCAGATGATTTTATCATTAGGTTATCATTTAGTATGAAATTAAACATTAAACTTTTAAGAAAAACGTATAGTGATTGAAGAATGATCAAGACTTTAAGAGGTTCATATACTTTAATGCAAACTGCAATATTCTTTGTCAGTATTTGTACGTCTCATATTTAGAAAATGAAAGCTGAAGGACTCAAACTCAATGTTGCTCTCGTCCAATGGGAACTCTCGGTTTGATTTTCCGTCTGTATCTCAACAATCCATGTTTAACATGTGTTAGTGTCATAAACCATATCAATATATGCATTTATTCCAAGTTTGAAATTAAAAAAACTGAAGGGTTCTCTCTTAAACCATGAGCTGCTTTCCATAAAATAATACCCGTTAATATTATCAGACTGTTATTGATCTTCAGATCAAATTAGAACTAGAATCAGAGGATCATGTCGAGAATTTGTGTAAATCAATTCACAGCTAACAATTGACGTGATTTTCAACTTATGGACAACGAATTCGAGAGAACAAACAGTTGCTCAACCTCAATCAGACCTCCACTCCAACTCAACAGACCACTGCTTTAATTAGAGTTACATATCTGAACTCCCTCTGGATATGCTGAGTTTATTTGGTGTCTTGCTCGAGGTGGTAATGATCTACAACAGAGAAACAAAAGTCAGGACTGATTACCTACGAAACGTGAAAAAACTTGAGAGAGTCACAATAGCAAAAGTAATGGGGAATTAAATGCTTTTGTATCATACCAATGCATGATCATTGATAATTTTCATTTGAAAGTTTATACCAAATAATGGACAAATTGCATGCCAAAAATAACGTACTTTAACTTGATTCATATTTTGGGTAATGTACTCTCAAAACCTTCATTTTAGTATATAAGATGTAAAGTTTCAAATATTTAAGTATATGGGTAACTGGTTGAAGGATTAATCAGTTACCATGTTGAGTTATGTGATATCCACCTCAGTATTATTTGTTGAATCATTAATCGGATATCATATCACTCGTCACATCAACATGGTAATCGATTAATGTTTTAACTGATTATCTGGATACTTAAATATTTAAAACTTTACATTTTAAATACAAAAAATAAAAAATTTAAAAATACATTGTTTAAAACAAAAATCAAGTTAAAATTCTTTACTTTTTCATGCAATTTATTCCGAAATATTTAATAACATGAAAATAAAATATTAATATTATTTTATACAAGGTAAATGATTTAAAATTAAATTAAACCGGACCATAATTACCGGCGTCGAATGGTTTTCCAGGAATCACATATCGACACGTGTCGAGACGGTGCGTGCTGTCCTTTTCCAATCACCAAAAGCAAGGAAAGGACAAATTCACCAGAAGGAATAGATTGACACGTTTCATTTTCTGGTTCCTCCACGTCACCACAACATCGCCTGACAGCTAATCTAGTGAGAGTAAGTTAGAGAGAGAAAGACAGAAAGCTCTTTAAACAGACTCTATGGGATTTACTATACACGTGGCGATGACTCATACATATTTATTATATAGCTACGTGTCAAATTCCGATACGTTTTCCAAAACGCTAGTTTCGGCGTTTCTTTTCGTTTTGTACTTACGTGGGTGACTCTCCCACCTCCACGTGTCAACCCGTCCATCGTTTTCATCGTTCAAGGGTACTTCCGTCATTTTATTTTCTCCATATATTAAAACCCTCCCCCTTTTTCTCTCCTCGTCTCACATTCTCCCCTTTCTCTTTCCTTCGCCGGCGGTGGAAAATCTCATTATTTTCCGGCGAAGATTCTTTCCGATTAGGGTTTCTTCTACAAATACTGAGATAAATCTCGTGATTTTGTTACAATTTCTGTGGATGATTGTTTAAAATTATGGCGAAAACTGGAGATTCAAGCTTTCCTAGGGATTTGTTGCAGAGATTTACGTGCGGAGGCCATCGTTTACCGGTGAAACCAAAAGAGGAAGCTCATGGACGGCCGGAGAAGGTAGAGCTGAGTTTAGGTTTATCATTAAACGGTAGATTTGGGATGGAGTCACAAAAATTGGTGGTTAATGATGATAAGAACGATAACAAGCTATTTCGTGCTTCATCTGTGACCGATTTCGTTAATATTCCGGTGGATGTGGAGTTGTCGTTGTATTCTCCGTTGACGAGGACGTGTTCTCTTCCGCCGGAGACGGAGGCGGAGTGGAGGAAGAGGAAGGAGTTGCAGTCGTTCCGGCGGTCGGAGGCGAAGCGGAAACGAGTGGAAAAGCTAAAGAATGTGAGAGTGGTTAATCGGAGGAATTTGGTGAATGGAATTGAATCGATGGGGAGGGGATTGAAACAATCGCCGCCATCACCGGCGCCGATTTTGTCACAGGTTTCAATTGGGTCTCAGGGAAGTGGTGGCTCTTCTGGGGTCTCCGATTTGGATAGTCAACCTTTTCAAGGTAAATTTTTACTTCTTCCAGAATTTATATTTCTTATTTGTTATTTTAATTTTAATTGTATTTATTTTTCCATTATATTCATGCATTGCTTATTGAATATGATTGATTTGGATATCATACAATACATGGAGAGATGGTGTTTTTTTTATTGTAAAAAACTGGACTTTTATAAGCTTATTGAATAAGCCACTTTTTATATATTATCAAGCCAATACCAAACAGTCATAGATCATTGAGTGAATAAGTTTTGAGTTCGCTTAAACTCATTAAGCTGCTAACAGAAAGAGAACTTGTTCGTTTTCGATAGGAAAGTCGTCTGAATTTCGTTTTTTGAATATTTTTTCGTTAGTTACGAACAAAGACGCAAGCGAAACGCATGAACAATCGAAGCCGAAGACCCAACTCAAGGCACATTACATAGACCATCACATGATGCCCTGTGTTTCCACGAAAGGAGATGGTCCCGACGGCAAGAAGATCCAGGGGTTTTTGTACAGATACGGAAAAGGAGAAAATGTTAGGATAGTATGCGTTTGTCATGGTAGCTTTCTAACTCCAGCAGAGTTTGTCAAACACGGTGGTGGAGGCGAAGTCGAGCATCCGCTAAGACATATCATCGTTGACTCGTCTTCTGTTAGCTGATATCCGAGAATCCTTTATTTCGGTTTTTTTTTCTTCATTTGTGAATTTAGCAGTGGCATGAAATGTCATTGCAAAGTGTAAAAACAGTTTAGAGGACGGTTTTATGTTTGAAAAACAAACGTTATCAGAAAGTAGAGATGCCTAAAAAATTCTCGTTTTCGTATGCTTAGATTTGAATCTAATGTTTGTCGATTTCAACGAAATGACATTTTAGCCCCTTGAAACAAAAAGAAAATGACATTTTGGCCCTTGGTCTTTGATATTCTATTAATATTATATACATAATTTTAATTTCAATAGAAAATAAAATCAATGCCCCTCATTTATTTGGACTTACCGGAAAAACTTAACGGCCATAAAAGGAGGGACAAAAATCGTTGCGAGGTGTCAAACACGAGGGACAAATCTGTTCAATCAACATTTATCGTTTCTGTGATTTGTAGTTTTTGTAAGGTGTTGAGATTCTTTTTTTTTATGTGAGAAATTAATTAAAGTAGTCGTTTTAAGACTTTGAATTCATCTTTTAGCTAGGGGTTGTAAACAAGTTGAGTTTTAAACGAGCAACTCGAGCTCAAAGTCGTTTATTTCAAACTCGAGCTTAATAATTATCAATCAAGCTCGAGTTGATCTCGAACACAAAATAAATATTTCTTAACGAGTCAAGTTCCATAACACCAATGTTCGACTCAACTCTATTAAACTTTACAAGTCAAGTCGAGTTGAACCGAGCCGAGCCATTCGAGCACACTTTTTAGAGGCAAACATATTTATATGTTTACAAATTGTATAACCAAAATATAAAAATTATCGAGCTTGAGTAAATAAACAAGCTAATCGATCTCGAGTTCGAGCTCATAGACAAGCGTCGAGTTTAAGCTAAAACATTGAAAAATTATTCAAGCTCAAGCCCGACTTTGAAAAGGCTAAATGAGCTCGAGTCGAGCTGGAGCCTAGTATTATTTTTTCGAGTTGAGCTCGAATAACCTCCTATTCAATTCGATTGGGCTCATTTACACCTCTACTCTTAGCCATTTTTCTCATAATATTTCAAAAAATTCAGTATCAGTATCAACATCAGTATTGATATCAATATCAGAAAACATGTTTAAAAAAATCGAGTATAATTGTAGTAAGATCCCAAATAACATCTCCACTTGTTTGATTTCCTTCAAGAACCAATAGAGAAACATACGAGAATCGTTACACGTATATTAGCTTATAATAGAATCATTTTCACCAACAAAACCTATTCTACAATTTACACCCTTAAACCCTTCAAAACCTAAAACAAAACAACAATGGCGGCGGGGGCGGCCCCGCCTAACACGACGGAGGTTGCAGTTGTTTCAACCTCCGTACCACCTGTTTCATTGTCGGCCGAGTCGACAACGAATCCACCGTACAAACAACCGCCAAATGCAGCACCTCCACCAGGTCGTCGTGCGGGCCCGCATCCCACAACCCCGCCGTAAAAAACTCCTTCGCCCGCCCCTGCCGTAAAAGCATACACGCCCACGCCACGATATTGAACCCGTTCCCGTAAGACGAAAACGACGGGTCCAACGCCTTTTTATCGGAAATCAGCTCCAACAATACGACCCCGTAACTGTAGACATCTGCCTTATCGGAGACCCGACACGTCATTGCGTATTCTGGCGCCACGTATCCGAAAGTTCCGGCGACCCCGGTGGTGGCGTGGGTCTCGGAGGTCCCCAAAAGCCGAGCCAAACCGAAATCCGACAAATACGCGTTGAAATCATCGTCGAGTAAAATGTTGCTTGGCTTCACGTCACGGTGAAGAACCCGCGGAACGCATTGGTCGTGGAGGTACGCGAGGGCTCGAGCGATATCGAGTGCGATTTTGTGAAGGATTCGCCAATCGACAGCTCGGATTGATCGTTCTTGGATGAATCGTTCCAAATTCCCGCCGGGCAAGTAATTGTATATCAAGAACATTTCGGTTTCGCTGGCGTGATACCCAATTAGAGTCACGAGATTCGGGTGGCGGAGCCGCCCTAATGTCTTGATCTCGGCATCAAACTGTTGCACTCCCTGAAATCTTCCGACGGCTAGCCGTTTTATTGCCACCAAGAACCCCGGTGAGATCTCCGCCTTATAAGTAGCTCCGAAACCTCCATTTCCAATACAGTTGCTAGCATTGAAGCTGCCAGTGGATCGAACCACATTCTCAAACGTCAACGGGACCCCAATGTCGGTGAAAACCGTAACCTCCTTACGAACAGACCCACGACCGCCAGCACCGGATTTCGGCCGCCATTTGGTACAGAAGAACAGAACAATGAGCGCTAGCAGAACCGAAAATATAGCAGAGGCGGACGTTATGGAAGCGATCTCGATCGAGTTGAAGCCTCGGCCTCCCTTTGGTGGCGGAACCGGAGAACCAGAAAGATTAGCAAAATCACCGCCAGTGGGCTGATCGAAAGATGAAGTCGTTGGAGATATCCTACACGATTCCAAATACGGGTTTCCTAAAACACTGCTGCATTTCACCAAATTATCGTTCAACGGCAACGGGCCCGATAAGTTATTGAATGAGACGTTAAAATTCGATATCGATTTCATGCTCGAAAAACCTGCAGGAATATGGCCAGAAAGCTTGTTGTTGTTGAGCAAAAGAACTGTTAAATTCCTCAGATTCGCAAGATCTTCCGGGATCTCTCCGGATAAAGAGTTTGAAAAAAGTTCAAGAACTTTCAAAGACCAAACCTTTCCGAGACCAGAAGGAATCGGACCCGTTAAATTGTTGCCCGATAAAGAGAGATTCTGGAGATCCTTAATCTTGTTGAAAGAAACCGGTATCTCTCCGGTTAACATATTCTGACTCAAATTCACTGCAACAAGCGAACCCAACTCCCCGAAACTAACAGGAATCGTCCCTGATATATGATTCTCCGAGACATCCAAGAAAGTCAAACTCCGACAAGTTTGACCAATGTTTGATGGAATTTCACCAGATAACGCGTTTGAGCTCACATTAATGATCATCGCTTTCAATTTCGCACAATTTTCAAATAGCATTCCAGGAAACTTACCAGTAAGCTTGTTTTCGCCGGCAAGAAAAACATAAACCGTATTTTCCCCTGTGATTCTGATCGGCATAGAAGCCAACCCGCCGGTAAAATTGTTTCCGGCAATATTATGGATTATTGCAAGATCTCCAAGGTCGTTCGGAAACACCGGCATTAGGGTTTTCGATCCAAAATAGCGAAGGTATGGCACCGATGGATTAAAGGGTTCACAAGTACCGTAACTGAAAGTGGGCATTGGACCGGAAAGACGATTACCACTAACATCAAACACCCGCATACAAGAAACAGGAAGTTTACCGCTGATCTCTCCAGTCAACTTGTTCGAGCTCAAATCAAGAAACCGCAACTTCTTGCAAATGTCAAACCCTTTCGAGATTTCACCGGTGAAAAGATTCTGAGCAAGATTCACCATTTCTAAGCTCCCACAAGAACCCCAATTGTCTGGAAACTTTCCCTCTAAAGTCGTTCTAGGTGCCCATAACAGCTTCAGCTTCGGGAGAGTGGTGATTTCAGATGGCACGGAACCTTCAAAGTAATTGAACTCGTCTTCGGGAGCCAATTGGGCCGGCGAAGAATTGTCGCCGGATAAAGAAACATCGGGAATCGGATTTAACAAGTTGGAGAACACAAGGATGGAAAGATTCGAACAGCTTCCAAGCTCCGGTGGTATTGCACCGCTGAGACTGTTTCTAGAAAGATCCAGAACTTGTAGTGATTCAAGCCGGCCAAGTTCAATCGGGATTTCTTCTTGAAGCAAATTGGAATACAATAAAAGAGATTGTAACTTGGTACAGTTCCCTAAGCTTGCCGGAATCCCTCCGACCAAAAGATTGCCGGAAAGTTCCAAATGCTCAAGATTACCACAGTTGTACCCAATCTCCATAGGGATGTTCCAGGAAAACTGATTAAATGACAAATATAACCCCCTCAAATCTCCAAATCCATCAAGAAATTTAGGAATAGAACCATTCACACGATTTCCGGCAAGATTCAAAACCTGTAGGTTCTTGAATTCCGATACAGAATCCGGTATCTCCCCTGATATCTGATTAAACCCCAAATTAAGAACCCTAATTCTTCTCAAACCACTGAAATGAGGCTTTAACTGCCCATCAATCAAATTCCCTTCGAGATCAATCACTTCCAATTTCTCCATACCCCAAATTTCATCAGGAATTTTACCACTCAAATCATTGAAAGGAAGCGATAAAATTCTAAGTTCCGAAAGCTTCGAGATCGCAGATGACAAATTACCGACTAATTTAGCATTACGATCCACACAATTTTTCCTAATTCCAAATCCATACAAAGGAAACTGATCATATTTATAACAAGTAAAGAAGCCAGAGTTACCTCCACCGGTGATATTAAGAGCCACTACTCTCGAATTTGACCCACATGTAACTCCGATCCACGAACAATAATCCGAACTGCTCCAATTCCAGCTCATTAACACTCCTGAAGGATCCGAAACTGAGGTTTTGAACTCAAGAAGCGCCGATTTGTCTGAATCGCCGCCGAAAACGGCGGATGAAGTGAAGATGAACCAGATAGAAATTGATAACAGATTTAGGGGTTTCTGAAGACGACCCATTACTGGAACCCTTTATGAGGGTTCAAGAATAATTGAATCTAGGGAAAGAAGAGCTAAATTGAAGATCTGAGATGTGGAAAACGGGTTTTGTTCAAAACCCTAACCCTAAAATTGGTGTTTGGGAAGAGAGCATAGAGAACATGGAGAGAGATTGAACAGTGGGAGTTCATTGAGAAAACGCGTTTGTAAATTTGTTTTTAACATTTAATTCATTTTTTCTCCTTTTCCATTTATATATCTAACCTCTCTTGTAAATCATTTCATAAAAACTTTTAAAACATTTTTTATACATAATGTATTATTTATTAATACATATTATTTAAAATTCAAAATTACAAGTAAATTATATACATGTATAACTTATTAAACTTCATATTAAAATTTGCATAACTAACTGTAGATAAATATAATCAAATACATGATAAAGTTTTCATTTTAAATATATCTAAAATATAATTAGAATAATTATTGAGTTCTAACAGAATACTTATTTATTATCTTTACAAAAATTATATTATTAAACAATTTTTTTTTACTTCATCATTAAACTTGAATTAAATTATAATAAAAAAATTGAATTAAAAAATTACAAAAAAATGAGAACTTTTATATATGTTTTAATTTTTATGATATCTTTAAATTTATATTTTATTAAGAAAAACATTATTGTTTGCTTAAAACCACATAAATTCGTATTATAACATCGATAGAGACCAATTTTTTTTTTAACAAAATATTTAAAAATTGTTAATTATTAACATTTTTTCAATGTTATGGTTTGACAATAATTTTTTGTTGGATGAAAATGAAAGGAAGTGTTTTCGGGTTGGGTCGAAGTATTTCAAACTTGCTTTCGGTCAATAAGAGAACGTATATGTTTTTCTGGGTTGTGAAATTACGAGGTGCCTTGAAAGATTAGGGATAGTTTAACAGTTGCTAAATCGTTTGGTGTAGAATGATTAATTAGTTAAGAAGCTCTCGTGATATAGTGCAAAATAAAATATAATTGTTTTGGTAATTATTTACAACGAAATTAGGACGCTGAATGGTTAATGGAGGCACAAGATACTAAATCATTAAGAGGATTTTGAAACCATTAAGAGGATTTTGAAACCATTAAGAGGAAAACTTTTTTTTTTATCAAACAAGATTCACCTCTTAACGATTCATTCAGAGGCAGCCTCTTAATACAATTATTAAGAGGTAAACAAAAAACCCTTATTGTTATAATATTTTTTTATAATTAATTTTATCTCTCAAAACCAGTGTTTTAAATGAAAATAAAACCATTTAACCCTTAGTATATTAATATATTTTATTTTTATTTTAGTTTTTATAATTTGCTAGAATTGTGGTATTCGTCTCTATGATTTATAAGCTGTAGATTTCAATCATATGATCTGCAATTTATTGCTATTTTCGTCCTTATACTAATATTTACCTTGAAAGTATAAGGGATCAAAACAATACAGAATTGTAAAGCACGGAGACTGAAAACAACAATAAATTTTAAATCATACGAATGAAAATAACAATCAATTACAAACCATAAAACGAAACTCTAATTTCTAAATCCATATGAACATAAATTGCAGTTTCTAACAAACCACAGGGACAAAAAACATGATTTACTTTAAAAATTAAATGATTTTTTATTCATTTTAGAGAGGTTTATTATGAAAACATCTCTAACGGTTATGCATATAACTTCTTTTAAAATAAAATATATTTAAAATCAAAATTTCTGAAAAAATTACATCAAACTTCCTGGAAAATTTAGATTTTGGATGAAGTTTTCAAAACCAGTTCACAAATCAAACACATTTTTAAAAAAAGTAAGTAAATACGAGCTTTAGATAGTGGAGAAGAAAAAGAGCGAGTGGACAAATATTCGTTCTCATTCTCTTTATTTCATGTGACGGATCAGTGTTGTCGGAAATTTTTTAGGGGGGGTGGATTTCATTATGTGCATTAGAGAGATTTTAGATAAGTTTGGGGGTGTTTGTGCAAATATGATTTGTTTTTAAGAGTTTAACCCAAATGTTTTATCATACAGTATAGACATTATTTATATCCTTGTTTTTTTTACTGGTGGTAAAGAATTAAAATACTGATTCTGTCTCCTATATAGATATTTTCTACATTTAAAGACCTTTATAGTTTTTTAACGTACAAATATAGCATAGTTGTTAAAACATAAAACTCTTCTAAATCATCAAGATTGCTATTATAATATTGCAAAAAGTGTTCATTATGTGGCTGTTTCGTAATTGCTAAATTGTTTGATGCAGAATGATTAAGAGACTCTTATAATATAGTGCAAAATGAAATACAATTGTTTGATAATTATTCAGAATGAAATTAGGGTGTTGAATGGTTAAAGGAGATCTAAGATACAAAATCATTCAGAGAATTTTAGAATAATTAAGAGACATACTTGTTTTTTGTCAAACAAGATTCACCTCTTAACGATTCAAAGACTGGCTATTAATGAAACTATTAAGAGGTAAACAAACAACCCTTATAATATCTTTAATAAAATACTTAGATCACCAAAGTCAGTAAATTTCAATTTCCATTTTTAATAAAAAAGACATTTAATTAATGCCCTCTCTAATATAAAAAGAGTTAATTATATTTTTGTTTTTATGGTTTGTTAATAATTTTGATTTTGTTCAAGAATTGTGATTTCTGTTCTTATGGTTTGTTTAGAATTACATTCTTTAAAACTTATTTAACAAAAATAAATTCTAAGGTTCAAATCTAAGGAGGAATAAAAATCCTATTGTGGTCACGTAGGTTCAAATGCGGTGACTCCGGGCTATTTGCAAAGCAGGTGGTCGCCTTGGGATTAGTCGGCTCGCATAGCGGGTTGAATATTCAGGTTAATAAAAATAAATAAATAAATTCTATGAGTGTGAGGTTATTAGACGAATGATGGTATGAGAATATGAGTTAAAATGAGAAGTGTAAAAAAATTTGGACTTTTACGAGCCATTTACTAAACACTTACCATGTAAGCGCTTGCTGATATCACTCACTTTACTGGTTGAACATGAAAAAAAACCCCGAGAATATTAAGCGGTAATAGGCATACAAGCACTGAGAGTCTTACTCAGTAAGTGAGGAAAAAGACTATATCCGATAAGTGCTTACCAAGTTTAAGATGGTTACCAACAATCCATTCTGTTTGTCAATAATGTAAGACGAAAATCAAAGTGAGGGTGATGCTTCATGCCGTTAAACGCTTACTGGGTAAACATTCAGTAAACGGTCTCTTAATCACTTTTAATCTTAAACCAACCCATGATTACGCTTTAGAAAAGAAACGAGTCGGTGTTTCTCATTAATATTGATCTAATGGAACTCTTCAGTTACAAGTTATTTAAAGATGAAAATCTCTTCATGTCCTTATCACCATTAGGGATGCTCATGGGTTGGGTCGATCGGGTTGAAGACATTTGAACAACCTAACCCAATGCTTATGGTTTGGAAAAATCTTAACCAACTCAACCCAAACCAAAGTTCAACTCAACCCAACCCAACACGTACGGGTTGGTCGGATTGATACTTTGGTATATTAAAATATTCTTTAAACCTTGAATATGTTATTTCTCTATTCATAATTTCTTTTTTATCATCAACCATTTGATACAACTTATTCATATTTCTTACGTATATTACATTCAGTTAATTTTCTCAATATACATATATATATATATATATATATATGTTCACAGTTACTGAATGAGTTATATAGAGATATGAATAGATTGAAAATATGTGTATATGAAAAACATACATGATAGTGTAATTGTCTAATGTATATATTAATAGAAATTCAAAAATCATATTAAATTCAAGAAATAAAATGATATCGGGTTTATCAGGTTAGGTTCAAATAATAGTAACCCAATATCAATTCAATACATATGGTTTGACAATTTTATAACTCGATTACACATCGTTTTGCTTCAGATTAAATTATTTCGCGTTGGATTGGATTGATCGGGTTTTTAATCACCCCTCATCATCATAACTCTCATTTTTCATCGGAATCAAACATGTGATCATTATTCTTATTATTAAAATAAATAAAAAGTAAATTCAATTTTGGATTTTGCTAAAAATATTATTTTAATCCATAAAATATAAGGTAGTGTATTATTGATGTGTTATGTGGGGACTGGGGAGGTATGGTGGGGCCCACGAATACTGCTGCTTGATCGTGCAATGCCTTGACGGACCGTCGGCTTGCAAACACAAAAAGGTTAATGGTCCCGGTTCGGTACCTTAGATAACGGCTCAGCCGGTTAAGATCTCATATCCAACGGTTTACAACTATTCTCTCAAGTTTCAAGTAAGAAAAACCCACCAACCGGCCCATGCGGTTCGGTCTAGAAGCCCTCGTGTCTTGTCTTCTTTAATTAAATGTGGACCCCACCTCCGTATATATAGAACATAAAAATTTGGACCTTTATTTATTGTGTTTCATACACTTATTAGGGATGCTCAAAAATCCGACCAACTCGATCAATGCGATCCAAGCTAACGCGAAATAACTCAACCCGAAGCAACCTGATGTCTAATCAAGTTGTAAAATTTGTCAAACCGTAGGTATTAGATTGATATTGAGTTACTATTATTTGAACCCAACTCAACCCGATGAACCTGACATCTTTTTATTTCTTGGATTAAATATGATTGTTGAATTTTTATTAATATATATATATATATATATATATATATTAGACAATTACACTATCATGTATGCTTTTCATATACACATATTTTCAATCTATTCATATATCTATATAACTCATTCAGTAACTATGAACATATATATGTAAATTGAAAAAATTAACTGAATGTGATATACGTAAGAAATATGAATAAGTTGTATCAAATGGTTGATGATGAAAAAGAAATTATGAGTAAAGAAATAATATATTTCAAGGTTAGAAGAATATTTTAATATACCAAAGTATCAACTTAACGAACCCGACTAACCCGACCAACCCATATGGGTTGGGTTGGATTGCACTTTGGTTTGGATTAGGTTGAGTTAAGATTTTTCCAAACCGCAAGCATTGGGTTGGGTTGAGTTGCACTTTGGTTTGGATTAGATTGAGTTAAGATTTTTCCAAACCGCAAGCATTGGGTTGAGTTGTTCAAATGTCCTCAACCCGATCAATCCAACCCACGAACACCCTAACGCTTACGTCCGCACTCCCCCGAAACAACCATAGATGTTTGAATTTCTGACCTCCTAAACAGACAAAGTTTCACATACCCTTTTGGTTAAACTTTTAACTTTGATGTCTTCAAAATTCCATTGCTTATACATTTTATATATTTTTATTAGTTAATGTAATATATTATATATAAATAATTAAAAAACATAATTATAAAAATGTATAAAATAAAACTGGAAATTTCATAAAATTTATATTTTGTGTGTCATTTTATTAGTTATCATGTTCTGTTATGCTTTTTTAAGTTATTTTATCATGTCTGGATATCAAACACATCCTAATAGTATATTCTCGTAATATATTTTGATTAACGAAAAAAAACCCGAATTGCTTTCTAATAGTTATCATGTCCTGTTATGTATATTAAGACGTAGTGTATTCGATTACTAACAGTTGCTTTTATTTAATTCAAACTTGAAATTTTAAAATGTTGCACGCATTTTAAGATAACTTATAAATCTGAGTTGAAAAGCAATACATTCTGCTTAATACATTGTTTTTAAGAAATTTCCTGAAATGTTTTATTATACAGTAAAAATGTACAGCTTGTGTACATATACGATGTAACATGATGCAATTTTTTACTGTAAATCGGTAATGCAATGCTTGCATTGAAAGAATGAGGTTATTTTTAGCTGATAATTAATTTATGAAGTATTTTGTTGTATTAATTTATGAAGTATTTTATAGGAGGTTTGATACCTTTCCTATCAAACGCGTTTTAAAACCGTGAGTCCGGGTGTATGGACAAAGCGAACAATATTTGCTATGGTCTCGGATGTTACAAATGGTATTAGAGCCGAGAACTGGATTGGTGTTCCAACGAGAACGTTAGACTCCAAAGGGGGGTGGACTTTAAGATCTCACATTGGTTGAAATCTTGAACAGGAGAGTGAAAATTGTTCTTTATAAGGGATTTGATACCTCATCTACCAGATGCGTTTTAGAACCGTGAATTTGGGTATATGAACAAAACGGACAATATTTAGTATGGTTGACCTATGATGTTACAATACGTTCGAATGCATTAATCCAACTTCATCCCATTGCGAAGAAGATTAACAAAACAGTTTCCTCCGTGAGGTTTATTTTAGCAATATATGAAAAGGAGAGGGACTGGATATGTAATAAATTTAAAATGGAGGGGTAAAAAGTGTATATATGAGGCTAAAGTTTTTGTCCAGCCGAAAAGGGTAAAAAGCCAAATACAATGAACTGATTTCTCAAGGTTGCCCGGACCTTATCCTCTCTCAATCGACATCGACTGACGTCATTTATGACGTCAGCATTACAATGTGTTCCAGAAGGAATTGGAAATTAAATAATAATTATTTTTAAAACATATTTAATAAAAATCTAATATTAACCGTCGCGTATAAAAATTAACGTTGTGTTCTCGTGTATTTTTTACGAAAAAAAGTAATTAAAAAAACAAAAAAATAATGGTAATTTTTTTTATTAACCTGGATATCCAACCAGCTATGCGATACGACTAATCTCAAAGCGATCAACTGCTTTGCAGATAGCTCAGAGTCACCGTATTTGAACCTCCGTGGCCACATGTGGATTTTTATTCATCCTTGGATTTGAACCTGAGACCTCTTGGTACTTTTGACCTTTAGAACTAAGCTCAAACCAATCAGGCACCACTCTTGTGGTTAGTAATTTCCCTTTTAAATATGAGAGAAAAATGAACAAACGAAAAAAAAAAAGATTAAAAGAATATTTCTGGGAATCCTACAAGATCTGTTCGTTCTTTTTTATCTGACAGATGGTCAGTGGAAACACATAAGAACTTTTGGATGGAAATAGAAACGAGATGGTTGATTCGATATTTTCCTTGAGAGGTGTCGGGAACAATTCGAAATACCTCGAGTTTTTTAAAACCTGGGTTTTACATATCTCTCGTTATTTGGGACCCTTGTAAATATTTATAACCATCAATTACAACCAGTCATGAAATAAATAACAGATATTTTTGCTAAATTAACGTCTTTCATTTCATTTTTCTTTTACTCAAAAACATGAAAAACTATTTTGTTTCGATACGTTTCTGCTTTCTCAAGAACATAAATGAACTTTTTTCAAATACAAGAACACAGTGTTGTCCATACGACTGTGGATGGTCTTTTTTTTGTCTGAACCTGGATAATTGGTTATCTGACCTAAAAATTATTTATCATGGGGTCCATCTTTGACCAACGAAGTAGTCATGATATTGGGCTTGACTTCTTGTAACTTGGACTCTTCTTGGGCTTGGGCTTCTTTGGCAAATTGATCGAGGGTCTCGTTCGTTCTTTTGCTCATAACTCTTGTCATTGGTCCAACCATGTACTCAAAAGCATTTTCTGATGATGATTGTTTGAAACCATCCTTGATGAAAGATGCTCCTTAGACTTTGCTTAAAAAAATAGCAACGCATAAAAAAGTAACAGTCCAAACCAAAAAGGCAGGCGTTTTTCTTTAGTTCAGTATAGAAGTTCAAGCACAGATCTAGATGAAAACGAACAAGAAAACTTGGTCGAACGTTGTTTTTTCACGGAACGACTGAAACTCGTCAAAAAGATCTAGATGAAGCTGTATTTAGTTGAATGCACGTCTAGTCCATGGCTCGAAAAGTACGTGTTGAATTTCGATCTATCAAATTAGTGGTTATGCACTAAAGTCATTTCCGAAATGACCCAACTTAAATCAAAACAACAACCAAGCAAAAGCTAGCATTTTTTGTTTGTCTTTTTGTGGGTTTTTGGTTTTTGAACAAAATGGTATAATTTTACTCATAAAACCAGTTTTTTTCGGTATATAATATTTACATACGACAAATGCAATAAATAAACCCACACGCCATTATCACATTTGATGATTTTTGAACTCCTGACCTCCTAGGAGGCCAAAAGCTAATATACCGCTAGGTCAAAGACCATTTGGTCATAAAACTAGTTGTTATAAGAGCAATCACAAGTTTTTATAGAAACCCAAATGCTTAACAATAATGAGTTTTTGGTTACATTTTATTTTTGTTATTATTTTTTCAGTTTTATTGTTTTCTTAATCATTTTATTTTGTTTTAATAACTCTATAAAACATATAAATTAAAATTGATATAAAAAATATAAATTAATTGTTATAAAACACATTTATAAATTTTTATATAAGTCTCTGTATTTTATTTTAATAAGTTTAACTTTTAATTATCTCTTTATATTATTTATACAAGTTTTTGTATTTTGTTTTAATAAATTTAACTTTTAATTGTCTCTTTATATTATTATGCATATTATTTTTCAAATACTTTTATATATACAAATTAAATTTTACATTGTAAAATATATTTTCTGATTATTATTTGATTTGTATAAAGTTGCACTTTTTGTAATTATTATTGAAAATTTGATTTTTTTAAGTGTTCTTTTTTGTTATGACCAAATCAGATTCTTAATAGTAAATTTTATGTGCTACTGAACTTTTCGTTATTTTCATATTCTCAAAAAGTTATCGTAATCTTTAAAAACGTCTCCAAAAGTTCCGCCCCATCAACCACGTCCCAAAATTACAATGTTATTTGCCAATTACACCCATAAATCACTAAATTGGGTAATTAAAAAAGCTATAGAAATTTCTACTGATTACCTTGGGAAATTCCAGGTTGAAGCGACACATGGAAATGAAGATAACGTATTAGTAATCAACTTTGTGTTCATTCTTATGTTTAATGTTTTGAAAACTTAGGTGTCATTTACTGACCAAATGTTAGCATAGCCTTTGGCAAAATAGTTAAAACTAAAAACACACACCAAAATATGCAAGGAACATAACCATATATATAAATAGATAGATAGATAGATAACATCGTTTCTGATAATTCATGAAACGTAACTATATATATATATATATATATATATATAGCCACTTTTCTGATGATTCAAGAAACAAAGCCATATATATAGATAACCTCCTACGACATAATACATGCAACATAGGAATTAGCCAAAACTCCATCCATCTACCTACCAAACACCACATGGCTCTTGAACTGCAAATTAGTCTACCTATTTGAATGAAAAACAAAACAAACTACCTTAAATTCATTAGTTGGGAGGGAGATTGCATTCCAGTTCTAACACCCGCCCATGAGAACCAACAGGGCCGGTCCTAAGATTTTTTATGCCCTGTGCGAAAATAATAAAAATGCCCCTAAGTCTATTTTTTTTAAGCCAATTAAACAAAGAAACATACGATTTTTTAAAGAGTTTAGAACATATTCAAGCTAATTGTCTCATCCCTATGTTGATTTTAATTAATTATAATAAAAAATACAAGGGGGGGGGGGAATAAAAACCAAAACCTCGAATAGAAAATATAGAATGATAAAATGATAAATCTTGGATTAAGATCATGCTTCATTCTTTTCCAGTTTTCCCTTTTCCAAATTGAAATTAGCAAAATAGAAACTTTATTTCAATATATGGACTATAACTAGTTTTTAACTAAAATGGTAAATTACATCCAAATTACATTCATAATAAACAAAAAGTAAAACTCAAAAGTTACAGGTCTAACGACTAAAAGCTAAGGGTCTATATGTTAGCAACTTAATAAGCTTAATGGAACTAACAACTTATTCGCTCAACTATGAATGACTGTTTCGTAGTGGCTTAATGATATAAAAAGTAACTTATTCATTAAGCTTCTAAAGGGAGCTTTATATAGAAAGCCAACTTTTCTTTTTTCTAAACATGTCCCTTCCAACTAAAAAAACTCTCCTTACATCTACGAAAAAACTCTYCCAAACAAAAACTTTTTCAACTTATACAAACAGATTATTTCATAYAGACAACTTTATCAATATAGAACTTAATAAAAAGCCAATCAAACGGCCCCTAAATCTAATGCGGTAATGCCAAACYTCAAAGTAAACAAAAGTCAAAAGACARTAATAAAWTGTAAATTCATAATCTATGAATCTGTTCATTACAAAGAACAAGTGCCCAATAATTAAGACAATATCACAATATGTTGTTAATATTGTGCAGTGTGCTCCAGCTATGTTGATACAGTGATGCGTTCATGTGCATCRAAAATTTCAATTCTYAAATATTTCAATATGCAAGAGGAAGACTCATTATCAAAATGACAAAAGCCCCTTCGCTTAGCCTAGWAGGTCAGTAACCCACACGACCACATGACCCAACTTTATAATAATCAGTTAGAAATTTAGATTTTTTTTGCAAAAAGATTTAAATATTCATAAATCATAATATGAATCTCACAACAACTCGAAAAGTTCAATCAACAGTAGAAATCAATCGTTCGAGATTTCCATCTTTGATTTCTTGAATCTAATTTCATGATCGTTAATCGGCTGGAAAGAGATTTCCATGCCTTGAAAATCGAATAGTCGAACTTTGAAGAACAATATAAATTAGATTGAGTTGTTGGAATGATGACTTAAACCAATTCACGATGTGCATTCAATATTCATCACTACTAGGCCTTCGGCCTATTTTTATAGTTAAAACTCAGTTGTTCAATTCCCAAATTATTAAACCCACTAATAGATGACAACTTGATGCCCTTTTAGGCTTTGATGCCCTGTGCGGCCGCATGGGCTGCACATGGCCAGGGCCGGCCCTGAGAACCAATTACCGGGTTCGTCACTCTATATGATGATTTAAAAACATAAGACCTGACACTTACTCGACGTGCCTCAATGTCATCGATATCATGCAACAACTTCTCTAGACGTTGTGTCCCGAATACCTTCTTAATATTCACAAACCCTTCATAGCTCAAATCTAATAGAAAACGTGACCTAAATACACAATCATTTGTACACTCCTTCCTTAAGCATATGCAAGCCCCACAATGATTGAGAATGAGATTCAAATGTTCGTGTTAGACTCCTAACTGGCCCTCTATTCTTTAAATCAGTCCTTCGGAGCCTCACTGGGTCTTTAAGCCTTCGTCTGGCTTCAAACTCTAGGGATAAAATGAGTTATGGGCGTTGCGTAGCTGGACATTCTTTAATCATCTGCTTAAAGTTATTCACACCCAAAATCTTCGTGATAAAGAAAAATGGAATGTTGTCTCTGAGCTTGGAAAAAATGATGGATACTAACATCCATCAGAACCCTCCTCGCTATTCCATATACACATCCCACACCTAGTTGTAGTCATGATTAACCACAGGTTTAGAGAGCACTGTGAAGGTAGTAGAGCACTTGAGAAGAAGATATAT
This sequence comes from Cynara cardunculus var. scolymus, assembly GCF_001531365.2. Lineage (NCBI taxonomy): Eukaryota > Viridiplantae > Streptophyta > Magnoliopsida > Asterales > Asteraceae > Cynara > Cynara cardunculus. The sequence goes on along the minus strand of NC_037534.1, from coordinate 2,416,479 downwards.
AAGATTTAATATTTGAAATTAAACATAACCATATATATAGATGATACGTACTAAGTATTTAGTACGTAAAGTACCTTTTTACTCTCTTTTAGATATGTTATTTTGCTTTCATATCCCAACTTTGAGTCATTTTATCTCTTTTATCTGTTTTTATGCTAAGAAGATTGTTGAACCTGTTTTAGTGGATTTTGGTCTAAATTGATCTTATTTTGGACAGATTGGAGCAGGTTGATGCTGTGGGAATGTGGTAGCATGACCTGATGACTGATAGAGAAATGGACGAGACTTAGAGGTGATTGACATGACTTTGGAAGACATATGAAAGCCTTCTAAAGTTGAACTAGCTGTATTTTGATCAGATTAGCTGGAGCTTAACAAGACTAATTGTAGTTACTTTCTAAATATTAGTTGCTTTTATGTACTATTTAGTTTCCTTTGAACTAGTTAAGTGTGAAATGACCTTTTTGCCCTCACTCCATCCTTAGTATAAAAAGGGTTGTGGAGAGGAGTTTCAAACACACCTCATCTTCATTTTCTACACTTTTCTCTTAAGTAGTTCTCCCAACTACTTGGAGAATAAGTTGTTTTCTCAATATAAAAAATATTTTGGTTACATTTCAAGTTCTTTAATTGCTTTATTTAATCGCTTTATTTATATTACTGTTATTTATATTCCGTCTTTTATTTATTTACGCTTACTTGCATTTTATTTCCGTCATTTATTTATTTACGCTTTCCGCATCTTTATTATTCCGTCATTTATATTCCGTCATTTACTTTCCGCATTTATTTTATGTCTTTACTTACCGCACTTTATATTTCTTGTTATTTATTTTTTGTCATGAGTAGCTAATTTTATTAGTTCGGGTGTATGACGAAAATGATGAGTTTTTAAACCAAAATATAGTCGATCCTTTCATGTAACAACGATGTTTTACTTTTTCATTTCAAGTTTTATAAAACCAATGACACTTCTTGACGAGTTGATCACTTTGAAAGTGTTAAAGTGTCGTGGACTCTAAACGGAGCTATTGTTTGCACGTCAACTTGGATGATATGGGAAGTAGACTTGAGAGAGTTGCTAACAAAGAGATTTGTTGTCTTTATTTTCTAAGTTGTTAATTCTCGACGGGTTGATCACTCTGAAGTGTTAAAGTGGAATGGATTCAGAGATGAACCATTCAGGACACGTCAACTTGAATGATATGGGAATCCACTCGAGAGAGTGATTTTTTTAACAAAGAGATTTGTTTATCCATATACTTTGAAGACACCATTTGTCACTTTTATTGGTCTGGATACCTCATAGAGATATGAGTTGAAAGCTATAATATCAGTGCATTGGTGAAGTCCGAGAAGAATACCTTCAAAGTAATTGGTAAAAATAGTTGTTACTGATTGACTGCTGTAGCAATCTGTCAGCATGGTTTCATGCTGTAGCATTTTGACAACATTGGTCGACTGAAAATAATTTTTATCTCACCCGAAAAGTCATACACCCTAGCTTGCTTTATTATTCTGTTATCTCCTGTTTTTAGTTGTGTTAACTCTGTTCTAATCAAAGTCTTCGAATTCGCCTTCTGAAATCATTTCATTAACTTTACTTTCTTTTAAACTTTTACTACGATCCATGTGGACGATATCCAGTACTTGTACCACTTTTATTACTTGAAAGACGATATTGGGACTATTTGTATACTTGCTTTTAGTCCTGATTGTTGTTTGTGGCTGTGGTGTTTCCACACCGATCAATAGATAATCTTCTTTTTAATGCTTCTAAAAAACATAAAAAAATATATAAATAGTCTACTTTTTGATGTTTCAAAAAACATGACCATGTATATAGATAGTTTCCTTTCCGATGATTCAAGAAATATGATCATATATATTGATAGTCTCCTTTCTGATGATTCAAGAAACATGACCATATATATAGACAACATCTTTTCTGATGCTTTCAGAAAACTTGACCATATATATAGATAGTCTCAATTCCGATGATTCAAAAAACATGACCATATATATAAATAACCTCTTTTCTGATTCTTCCAGAAACATGACCATATATATAAATAGCCTCCTTTCTGATGATTCAAGAAACATAACCATATATATTGATAACCTCATCTTTAATGATTCAAGAAACAAAACCATATATATAGATAACCTTCTACGACAGAATACACGCAACATATAAATTAGCCAAAACTCCATCCTCTACCTACCAAACACAACATGGCTCTTGAACTGCAAATCAATGTACCTGTCCGAATGAAAAACAAAATAAAATACCTGAAAATTCATTAATTTGGGAGGGAGATTGCGTTATAGTTCCAACACACGTCCATGAGACCCAGTCACCGGGTGTGTCACTGTATATGATGCTTTATAAACATAAGACCTGGCACTTACTCGACGTGCCTCGATGTCATCCATCTCAGCAATAGCTTTTTGAAACGTCGTGTCCCGAATACCTTCTTAATACTCACAAACCCTTCATAAGTGACATTAATAGAAAATATGGCCTAAATACACAATCATTTTTACACTCCCTCCCTAAACATATGCAGGCCCCGTAATGATTACGCATGAGATTCAAATGTTTGCGTTGGACTCCTAACTGGTCTTTAAATCAGACCTTCGGAGCCTCTCTGGGTCTTCAAGCCTTTGTTTGGCTTCAAACTCTAGGGACAAAATGAGTTATAGGCGTTGTGCAGCTAGACATTCTTTAATTATCTACTTAAAGTTATTCACACAAAAAATCTTCGTGATGAAGAATAATCGAATATTGTTTCTAAGGGTGGAAAAAGTGACAGATACAAACATCCATCTAAACACTTCTCTCGATTCCATATACACACCCCACATCTAGTTGCAGCCATGATTAACCACATGTTTAGAGATGAGAAGGAAAAAAATTGGAGGTAAGAGAGCATTATAGAGATAGTAGAGCACTTGAGAAGAAGATATATTAGATTTAACTTTTGTTATGAAATATAACCATATATATAAATAGGCTTCTTTCCGATGTTTCTAGAAACATGACCATATATATCAATAGCCTTGTTTCTGATGTTTCAAAAACATGACCATATAGAGAGAACTTAATAAACCATGTTTTTAAATGTAACCATTTATTATGATATTTTTACTCTTCCATCTTTTTACCTTACCAGATAAATATAGTAAGTGACATTAACCCGGTTAGTGTTTATCAGGTGTGGTTTTGATGGACTAATATTTTACTCAGTAAGATAACTAATAGTGTTAGAGTTTTATCGACTAACATTTACTTAGATAGTTAAAACTAAAAGACACACAAAAATAGGCTAAGAAAAGCATAACCATATATAGTCTGATGATTCAAGAAACAAGCACATAATAGAAATCTACCAAGAACACATATTTCTAGCATCAATGATCAATTAAGCCCTCTCCTCCTAAATCTAATCGCCTATAATAAACCTTTATGTCTTCAAGCAAGCCCTTTTCAGCCGCTTCATGGATCCTGCAATGCCAACAAAAATCAGTCCACATCAATTAATCAATGAAAAACAGAATAAAACTAGTTAAATTTTTTACTACCTTACTAGTGAAGGCCAAAAGGTTATCCGACGTCTCACTTCTGTTTGCAGTTCCCTCACCAGACCATAACACCCTGTTACCAGGTAGTTCACTCGGTAACTTACTTCCCAAACATAAGAGGCCACAATCTGTCGACGTACCTCACCGTCATTCGTCTCATGCAACAACCTCTCAAAATGTCGTGTCCCAAAGACGTTTTTAATGTTCACAAAACCTTCATTAGTCATATTTCCTGCAAAATATGGCGTGAATAAACAATCTCGACCGCACTTCTTACGCAAGCATATGCAAGTCGAGCAACGACGAACTATGGCATTCGAATTTCCTATTGGGAGGTTTAACTGCTCATCTAGTGCATGAATGGTTCCTTCGGAGCCTCTTCTCGGATTCTGAAGCCTTAGCTCTTCTTCAGAGGCTAGTGAAATTATAAGTGGTCCGTGCTGCTCAACCGGACATTGTTTAACCATTTTCTTCAAGTTTTTGACACTGAAAATGGTATTGATAGCGGTGAATTGCTTCACACTCTCTTTGGTGGTAAACAATGGCGCATAAAAGCATTGTTCAAGACACGACTTCTTATGGTGGCGACACACCCAAAATCCGGATGTAGCCATTGTTAACCACAATTACCTCCAAATTTTCTTTCTTCTCATCTCTAAAACCTCTTTCACTCTCTCTCTTAAACTTTATACTCTACCTACACCGCCTCTTTCTCTCATTTCTGTTTCTTTCTCTTTCATTCTCTCTCTTAAACTTTATACTCTATCTCTAAAATTTCTCTCATTGTACTAAGGGAATCGAAGTAACAACTATATATTCAGATTCCAGTTTTCCAACCCTTTTTAAAGGTATAAGTTTTTTTCGTTTTTATTAGAGTGTTTATGTTAGGGTATTTGAGGTTAGTTTATAATTATGTATATTGTTTATATATGAATTAGTATTTGCAATTTATGAATAAATACATGTTTTGAAATGATCAATTTAGCTAAATTGATGTAGAAAGGAAAATGGTAAATTATGGATTCAACATCGTTAGATTGGGTATATAAGATTAGACGCACACCAAGTGTTCGGTTAAATGTCTAAAAGAAAAAAAATAGTATGATCAAATTTATTATGGTGTTTATTATTTTATGATATGTTTAGAACATTTAAATATTGCAAATCATTGAAGTTGGGATCATAAAAGTGAGTTGGGGAAAATATGGAAATCGGAATTTTGGAGAGCTTTAAATCCAGTACATAGACAGTGTATAACTCACAAACTATAAGTCGGAATTAGCTCGTAATTTGCAGTTAGAAAGACCTTACTTTATACTACAACTTTCATGAAATGCACACCAAAATAGGCTAAGAAAAGCATAACCATATATAGTCTGATGATTCAAGAAACAAACATATAATAGAAATCTACCAAGCACACATATTTCTAGCATCAATGATCAATTAAGCCCTCTCCTCCTAAATCTAATCGCCCATAATAAACCTTTATGTCTTCAAGCAAGCCCTTTTCAGCCGCTTCCTGGATCCTGGAATGTCAACAAAAATCAGTACACATCAATTAATCAATGAAAAACAGAATAAACTAGTTAAATTTTTTACTACCTTACTAGTGAAGGCCAAAGACTTTCCAATGTCTCACTTCTGTTTGTAGTTCCCTCACCCGACCATAACACCCTGTTATCGTGTGATTCACTCGGTAACTTGCTTCCCAAACATAAGAGGCCACAATCTGTCGACGTACCTCACCGTCATTTGTCTCACGCAACAGCCTTTCAAAATGTCGTGTCCCAAAGACGTTCTTAACGTTCATAAAACCTTCATTGGTCACATTTCTTGCAAAATATGGCTTGAATAAACAATCTTGACTGCACTTCTTACCCCAGCATATGCAAGTCGAGCAACGACGAACTATGACATTCGAATATATTATTGGGAGGTTTAATTGCTCCTCTAGTGCATGAATGGTTCCTTCGGAGGCTCTTCTCGGATTTTGAAGCCTTAGCTCTACTTCAGAGGCTATTGAAACAATAAGCAGTCCGTGCTGCTCAACAGGATGTAAACAATGGCGCATAAAAGCATTGTTCGGGACACGGATTCTTACGGTGGCGACACACCCAAAATCCGGATGTAGCCATTGTTAACCACAGTTACCTCCAAATTTTCTTTCTTCCCATCTCTAAAACCTCTTTCACTCTCTCTCTCTCTCTCTCTCTCTCTTTGTCTTAAACTTTATACTCTACCTACACCGCCTCATTCTCTCATTTCTCTTTCTTTCTCTTTCATTCTCTCTCTTAAACTTTATACTCTCTCTCTAAAATTTCTCTCATTGTACTAAGGGAATCGAAGTAACAACTATATATTCGGATTTCACTTTTTCAACCCTTCTTAAAGGTATAAATTTTTTTCGTTTTTATTAGGGTGTTCATGTTAGGGTATTTGTGGTTAGTTTATAATTATGTATATTGTTTATATATGAATTAGTATTTGCAATTTATGGTTAAATACATGTTTTGAAATGATCTATTTAGCTAATTGATGTAGAAAGAAAAAAAGGTAAATTATGGATTTGTAACACCCGGTTCTTTTTTTTTTTTTTTTTTTTTTTAAAAGGGGGGGGTAAGGTTAATTGTACTGTGATGATTAAAAAGGAGGGGGGGGGGTTGTCAGCTACTTCCTGACCTACCCTTTCCATCACAACCT
>NC_037534.1:2402952-2406566 GCF_001531365.2 Cynara cardunculus var. scolymus | reverse complement strand
TGGAGACTGATAGAAACCCCGTCTTTAATCTAGATTTGGAATGTTCTAGATTAATAGGTTGTTATTTATCTTCTCGATTAGCCGGATTGTAACCGCCATATTATTCCTTTTGTTGGATAAATTTTATTTTTGCTCTGGGCTCTCAGCGATTCGGATTATGAATTTTAGGGGTGTTACAGGATTCAACATCGTTAGATTGGGTATATAAGATTAGACGCACACCAAGTGTTCGGTTAAATGTCTAAAAGAAAAAAATAGTATGATCAAATTTATTATGGTGTTTATTATGTTATGATATGTTTAGAAAATTAAAATATTGCAAATCATTGAAGTTGGGATCATAAAAGTGAGTTGGGGAAAATATGGAAATCGGAATTTTGGAGAGCTTTAAGTCCCGTACATTGACAGTGTATAACTCACAAACTATAAGTCGGAATTAGCTCGTAATTTGCAGTTAGAAAGACCTTACTTTATACTACAATTTTCATGAAATGCACACCAAAATAGGCTTAAGAAAAGCATAACCATATATAGTCTGATGATTCAAGAAACAAGCATATAATAGAAATCTACCAAGCACACACATTTCTAGCATCAATGATCAATTAAGTCCTCTCCTCCTAAATCTAATCGCCCATAATAAACCTTTATGTCTTCAAGCAAGCCCTTTTCAGCTGCTTCCTAGATCCTGCAATGCCAACCAAAATCAGTCCACATCAATTAATCAATGAAAAACAGAATAAAACTAGTTAAACTTTTTACTACCTTACTAGTGAAGGCCAAAGGCTCTCCGACGTCTCACTTCTGTTTGCAGTTCCCTCACCCCGACCATAACACCCTGTTACCGGATGGTTCACTCGGTAACTTGCTTCCCAAACATTAGAGGCCACGATATGTCGACGTACCTCACCGTCATTCGTCTCACGCAACAGCCTCTCAAAATGCCTCGTCCCAAAGACGTTCTTAACGTTCACAAAACCTTCATTGGTCACATTTCTTGCAAAATATGGCTTGAATAAACAATCTTGACTGAACTTCTTACCCAAGCATATGCAAGTCGAGCAATGACGAACTATGGCATTCGAATATCATATTGGCAGGCTTAACTGCTCATCTAGTGCATGAATGGTTCCTTCGGAGCCTCTTCTCGGATTTTGAAGCCTTAGCTCTGCTTCAGAGGCTAGTGAAACAAAGAGCGGTCTGTGCTGCTCAATCGGACATTGTTTAACCATTTTCTTCAAGTTTTTGACACCGAAAATGGTCTTGACAGCAGTGAATTGCTTCACACTCTCTTTGGTGGTAAACAATGGCGCATAAAAACATTGTACGGGACACGGCTTCTTATGGTGGCGACATACCCAAAATCCGGATGTAGCCATTGTTAACCACAGTTACCTCCAAATTTTATTTCTTCCCATCTATAAAACCTCTTTCACTCTCTCTCTTAAACTTTATACTCTACCTACACCGCCTCTTTCTCTCCTTTCTCTTTCTTTCTCTTTCATTCTCTCTCTTAAACTTTATACTCTCTCTCTAAAATTTCTCTCATTGTACTAAGGGAATTGAAGTAACAACTATATATTCGGATTCCACTTTTCCAACCCTTCTTAAAGGTATAAGTTTTTTTTTCGTTTTTATTAGGGTGTTTGTGTTAGGGTATTTGAGGTTAGTTTATAATTATGTATATTGTTTATATATTAATTAATATTTGTAATTTATGGTTAAATATATGTTTTGAAATGATCAATTTAGCTAAATTGATGTAGAAAGAAAAAGAGTAAATTATGGATTCAACATCGTTAGATTGGGTATATAAGATTAGACGCACACCAAGTGTTCGGTTAAATGTCTAAAAGAAAAAAATAGTATGATCAAGTTTAGGATTGTAATCATTAACCTTCTTTGTGGTGTTTAGTATGTTATGATATGTTTAGAACATTTAAATATTGCAAATCATTGAAGTTGGGATCATAAAAGTGAGTTGGAAAAAATATGGAAATCGGAATTTTGGACAACATGAAGTCCAGTACTTTGACAGTGTATAACTCACAAACTGTATAGCCTGATTAATAAATGAAAAATAGAATAAAACTTGTTAAAAAAATTTACTACCTTATTAGTGAAAGCCACATGCTCTCTGACGTCTCATTTCTGTTTGTAGTTCCCTCAGCCTGTTACCGGGTGGTTCACTCGGTAATTTGATTCCCAAACATAAGAGGCCACAATTTGTCGACATACCTCACCGTCATTCGTCTCACGCAACAACCTCTCAAAATGTCATATCCAAAAGACTTTCTTAACGGCCGCAAAACCTTCATGGGTCACATTTCCTGGAAAATATGGTTTGAATAAACAATCTTGACTGCACCTTTTACCCAAGCATATGCAAGCCGAGCAACGACGGACTATAGCTTTCGAATCTCCCATTCGGGTTTTAACTGCTCCTCTAGTGCATGAATGGTTCCTTCGAAGCCTGTTCTCGAATTTTGAAGCCTTAGATCTGCTTAATAGGCTAGTGAAAAAATGAGAAGTTTGTGCTGCTCAACCGGACATTGTTTAACCATTTTCTTCAAGTTTTTGACACTGAAAATGGTCTTGATTGCTGTGAATCGCTTCACACTCTCTTTGGTGGTTAACATTGGCGCATGAAAGCATTGCTCAGGACACGGCTTCTTACAGTGGCGATACAACCAACATCCGCATGTAGCCATCATTAACCAGACGTTTTAGAGATGGGAAGAAACAATTTTGAGGTAACTGTGGTAGGGTATCAAAATATATACGCACACACACACACACACATATATATATATATACATACATACATATATATATATATAATATTAAGTTAGAATAATTAACTTTTTCATAATATAGTTGGCATTCATGTTGAGGTAATTGTGGAGGTAACTATGAAGATAATTGTGGTAGGGAGAATAAAATATAAAATATATATATATATATATATATATGAAGATAACTGTGGTAGGGAGAATAAAATATAATATATATATATATATATATATTCTTACGAAGTGGGTAATTCTTTCAAAAACTGTATCTTTCAAATAACAACTATATATAACTGGGTGGTTTACTTGGTAAATTGCTTCCCAAACATAAGAGGCCACAATCTGTCGACGTACCTCATCGTCATTCGTCTCACGCAACAGCCTCTCAAAATGTCGTGTCCCAAAGACGTTCTTAACGTTCACAAAACCTTCATAGGTCACATTTCCTGCAAAATATGGCTTGAATAAACAATCTTGACTGCACCTCTTACCAAAGCATATGCAAGCCAAGTAACGACGAACTATGGCATTCGAATATCCTATTGGGAGGTTTAACTGCTCCTCTAGTGCATGAATGGTTCCTTCGGAGCCTATTCTTGGATTTTGAAGCCTTAGCTCTGCTTCAGAAGCTATTGAAACAATAAGCAGTCTGTGCTGCTCAACCGGACATTGCTTAACCATTTTCTTCACGTTTTTGACACCGAAAATGGTCTTGATAGCGTTGAATTGTTTCACACTCTCTTTGGTGGTAAACAATGGCGCATAAAAGCATTGTTCGGGACATGGCTTCTTATGGTGGCGACACACCCAAAATCAGGATGT
>NC_037534.1:2396035-2402937 GCF_001531365.2 Cynara cardunculus var. scolymus | reverse complement strand
CCAAGCATATGCAAGCCAAGTAACGACGAACTATGGCATTCGAATCTCCTATTGGGAGGTTTAACTGCTCCTCTAGTGCATGAATGGTTCTTTCGAAGCCTCTTCTCGGATTTTGAAGCCTTAACTCTGCTTCAGAGGTTATTGAAACAATAAGCAGTCCGTGCTGCTCAATAGGACATTGTTTAACCATTTTCTTCAAGTTTTTGACACCGAAAATGGTCTTGATAGCGGTGAATTGCTTCACACTSTCTTTGGTGGTAAACAATGGCGCATAAAAGCATTGTTCGGGACACGGCTTCTTATGGTGGCGACACACCCAAAATCCGGATGTAGCTATTGTTAACCACTATTATGTACAAAATTTCTTTCTTCTCATATCTAAAACCTCTTTCACTCTCTCTCTCTCTCTCTCTCTTAAACTTTGTACCCTCCCTACAGCGCCTCTTTCTCTCCTTTCTCTTTCTTTCTTTTTCACTATCTCTCTTAAACTTTATACTCTCTCTAATATTTCTCTCATTTTACTAACGGAATTGAAGTAACAACTATATATTCGGAATCCACTTTTCCACCCTTTCTTAAAGGTATAAGTTTTTTTCGTTTTTATTTGGGTGTTTATGTTAGGGTATTTGAGGTTAGTTTATAATTATGTATATGATTTATATATGAATTAGAATTTGTAATTTATGGTTAAATACATGTTTTGAAATGAACGAATTACCAAAATTGATGTAGAAAGAAAAAAGGGTAAATTATGGATTCAACATCGTTAGATTGGATATATAAGATTAAACGCACACCAAGTGTTCGGTTAAATGTCTAAAAGAAAAAAACTAGTATGATCAAGTTTAGGATTGTAATCATTAATCTTCTTTGTGGTGTTTAGTATGTCATGATATGTTTAGAACATTAAATATTGCAAATTATTGAAGTTGGGATCATAAAAGTGAGTTGGGGAATAAAAATAGTTAAATTTTTTACTACCTTACTAGTGAAGGCCAAAGGCTCTCCGACGTCGCACTTCTGTTTGCAGTTCCCTCACCTTGTTATCGGGTGGTTCACTCGGTAAATTGTTTCCCAAACGTAAGAAGCCACAATCTGTCGACGTACCTCACTGTCATTCGTCTCACGCAACACCTCTCAAAATGTCATGTCCAAAATACGTTCTTAACGGTCGCAAAACCTTCATAGGTCACATTTTCTAGAAAATATGGCTTGAATAAACAATCTTGACTGCACCTCTTACCCATGCATATGCAAGCTGAGCAACGACAGACTATGGCATTTGAATCTCCCATTCGGGTTTTAACTGCTTCTCTAGTGCATGAATGGTTCCTTCGAAGCCTGTTCTCGGATTTTGAAGCCTTAGATCTGCTTAAGAGGCCAGTGAAAAAATGAGTAGTTCGTGCTGCTCAACCGGACATTGTTTAACCATTTCTTCAAGTTTTTGACATTGAAAATAGTCTTGATAGCGGTGAATCGCTTCACACTCTCTTTGGTGGTAAACAATGGCGCATAAAAGCATTGCTCGGGACACGGCTTCTTACGGTGGCGACACAACCAACATCCGCATGTAGCCATCATTAACCAGACGTTTTAGAGATGGGAAGAAACAATTTGGAGGTAATTGTGGTAGGGAGAACAAAATATATATGTATATATATATATATATATATATATATATAATATTAAGTTAGCACAATTAACTTTTTCATAATTTAGTTGGAATTCTTGTTGAGGTAACTATAGAGGTAACTATGAAGGTAACTGTGGTAGGGAGAACAAAATATAATATATATATATATATATATTATTACAAAATGGGTGATTCTCTCAAAAACTATATCTTGCAAATAACAACTATATATTCAGAATCCACTCTTCGAACCTTTTTTTATGATATAAGGTTTTTTTTCGTTTTTTATTAGGATGTTTATGTTAGGGTATTTAAGGTTAGTTTATAATTGTGTTTATGATTTATATATGAATTAGTATTTGCAATTTATGGTTAAATACATGTTTTGAAATGATTGAATTAGCTAAATTGATGTAGAAAGAAAAAGGGTAAATTATGGATTCAATATTGTTAGACTGGGTATATATTATTAAACGCATACCAAGTGTTCGGTTAAATGTCTAAAAGAGAAAAATTGTATGAACAAGCTTAGAATTATAATCATTAACCTTCTTTGTGGTGTTTAATATGTTATGATATGTTTAGAACATTTAAATATTGCAAATCATTGAAGTTGGGATCATAAAAGTGAGTTGGGAAAAATATGAAAATCGGAATTTTGGACAACTTTAAGTCCAGTACTTTGACAGTTTATAACTCACAAACTGTAAGTTGGAATTAGCTCGTATTTTGCAGTTAGAAAGACCTTACTTTATACTACAACTTTCATGATGGGTCAAAAAGTCAATTATGATTCTAAGTGGATCTAAATAGTGTGTTTTCAGGGCTGTTTGCACTTTATTCAAGATTAATTTGTTGTTTTGTAAAAATCATATAAAATAGATGGATGATCCAAATGAGATGATTCAAAAACTAATAGACTTGCATGATACAAAATTACAACTTTCATTTAGACAATATAATCTGGATTGGTTTCTAAGTAGAGTAAAAATGTTTAAAAAAAGAGGGACAAAAGTGGTTGGATAAAAAGAGTATAAGACTAAGTTTTACGTTTGAGTTTTCGACGTATCTGGCTATCCCTCTTGAAGTCAACGTTGTTTAATTACATTAAGACATAAGTAATTTTATTATAATAATTATGTTATGATTTTTATGCTTTGTAATAGTAACCCGTTTATGCATTCGTTAGGCACGCGGACAAGTCAAATTTGATCGTGAATTTTCGTTTGATCATGCGTTAATTGTCAAATTCGGTTAAGGTACGGACCTTACTTGATACGGGGATAGCCATTTGTATAAGGTTTCCGAATCGAATACATTGGTTCCAAATTTCTCATTGTGCTCATCAAACTTCAAGTTTACCTACTACGGTACCGGAGTGAATATGATCTCCACCAGGGTACCAATGAAGCCGGCCATTAATGACTAGTTCGAAGACCAGAAGCGGGTCGTCTAACAAGGCATGGGATTGGTGCCATTTTTTCTCTTTGAGGCAGACCTATTATTTAGCCTTTTTGCAAGGTCAATCTTCCTCCTAGGTATAATTGCCCCACAGGAGACAAGGAACGAGGCCACGATGGAAGAGATCAAACACGGGAAGCGAAGAAAAGGGGTATTCGGGAAGCGACTAGTTGCTTCTGGAGAAGCTTCTAGAAGGTTGATGGCAGCTATCCTGCTCTGTCAGAGATAATTGGAATGGAATTGGTGTTGGTTTTGATTGCCAGTGACGTACGACCTTCTGTGTTGTTATTGAGTTTTTATTTCCTTTCAAAATATGATGTACATTTTTGTTTAGAACATGGATCATTTTGATTGTTTGACTTGTTAGCTTGCAACATTTGTGAACCATTTTACTATAGACTTAATATTGGGGGCACCGGTATTGAGATGTTTTCATGGTGGCTAAAACGATAATGACGTTCTCCATTATATAATCCTTAAAGGTGGACTTGATTATGTACCGGTCGAATAGAGGGCGTATGGATTGATCCTCGGAACTGTTATCGGATAATAAGTTGTGGTCATGGTTAAGTCCACATAAAGGATTGTCGTGTTGTGCTCGCACCCTTTTCCTTACTCATGCCCGAACAGACTAATCATCATTTAGGAACAACGTGTCCTCTTGATGCGGTTTGGTCTTCGGACCCTTGACATGCCTTCGGGGCATTTTGACTTTCTTTTGAATTATCACTTACCGTTATAAATTGTTTTTGAACTTATTATCTTATATTCATTGTTTATTTATTATAATCCGTTCACTGAGCACTAAGTTCAGTCGATATTTTCTTGTCCTCGACAGATACATGACTTATCAGAGATTTTGGGTGAGAGCTACGAAGATGACAATACTAAAGATATCCCAGTACGTCATACTTTTGTTAACTTTTGATGACCAATATAGATATACTGATAATTTGGGACCGTATTTTGAGACACGTTATCTCTATTTGTAGTTATATAATTATTTTTGGATAAATTTTATTAGCTGCTTTTTTTTTAATATAATGCGTTATTTTTTAAATCAATTACGGCATCTCCCATCTTTAACCACGCAAGACGGGGGTGATACAATAAGTGTTTAGTATTAATCTAAATTTTTTATTAAATCTATCAAATAGTTAGATATTTTTTTAAATTAATTGTATTTAAAATCGGTTAATATTTGAAAATGGTGGATTAAATGCTTAAAATAGTGATGAAACTTAATAATAAGTGACAACCATAGTGATTAAAAGAGTAAATCCAACTTCGACAACTAACCATGGTAGAAATCAGAAGGCGAAACCAGACTCTCAACGTACTCGACGCCATGCATAAGCATCTTATTAGTATTTGTGAAAACGTTGTACGAGCCTTTTGATGGGTCGCAAAGCACGATTCGGTGCAGTCCATCCATCACAACAATTCTTCCGTCTTCCAAGATACAAAGAGTTTTGAGACATTTGTAGTCGTATTCCCAAGAGACCGCGAACGAATATTCCTTCGACCACGACTCGCTCGCACCGTGTTCCTTCATCACCCACACATCGAACCCGTTAGGAATAGGCTCGATCAAGCAAAGGCATCCATGTAGCCTACCCAAACCATACGTTACGTAAACCTCACTTTGGCGGGGTGGTACATTCAAGATCAAAACCACCATCTTCTTAACATCGAGTGCCACAATCTTCCGTTCATTCAAATGTATCGAAGACCAATGCAGAAATCCATTTAGAAACACACCCACGGTATTGTCAAACACAATACCTCCCAACCTTGAGTTTGACATCGTCCATGAACCCTTTTTAAGACTGAAGACCTCACAATAATGGGGTTCACCGCGGCTGCAACCATATTCCGTATGCCAGATAAAAATTTTTGGGTCATCACCATGAACGAATCCGAATAAATCACCAAAATTGAGTAGATTACAACATGGAGGAAGTGGATCCGGAAGTTTTTGGGTAGCACCGGTTAAAGGATTGTATAGAACCAATTTATTCGTATGAAAACCATTTTCACGGGCCAAAACGACGATCCCATTGAACGTTCCTAAAGTTAAGACGCGTCTATGTCTTCTTCCGGTTTTGATCGGAAAAGGAAGGGTGATCATGGAATGGGGTTTGTTGTCTAAAACATTAAGATGTAAAGCATTAAGATGTGAGAATGGGCCTGAAAGAAGGATCTTTGGACACGATCTCGAGTTGATAAAGTAGGGATCTGAAATCAGACTGTTCCAATGCATCGACACACATCTGAACCGCATTAACCGATTTGGAGGAAGTCGAGAGAGTATGCTGCGAAGAATATCATCCGATATTTCCATCTGGAACACAAAACACAAAGTGAAACTACAAACGTCAGTAGTTTTCAAGGCTGCTGAGACGGCCCATGGGTTAGTCGAGGTACGTACAAGATGACGCGGACACCCACGTTTAACAAAAAAAAAAAAACAATTAGTAGTTTTCTTCGGAAAAACATGGGTATCCAGGCCAACGACCATCAGAGTCTTTGCACGTGAATCTTCATTGCCATAAGGGTAAAAATGGTTAAGAACCTTTGTTCGTTTTGGTTTAATGTTTTTGTGTGACACCAACTTGTCTATAAACCTCGAAATCAAAGCGTTGAAACGCATGGATACACATCTGAACCGCATTAAGGTGTTTACAGGAAGTCGAGAAAATATGTTGTGAAAAACATCGTCGTTCGATATTTCCGTCTCATCATGTATCTACAAAACAAATAACCCATCAAAACCGAATGAGATTCGAGTTAAACGGTTTTTGGGATATTCGAAAATTCTGAGTAAAACAGCATTAATAGTAATAGTAGTAATTAATTAATTAAGAAGCTACCTTTGTTCGTTTTGGTTTATCATCCGTAGCAGGTATTGAATGAAACCCAACAGCAGCCCTCTTGTGTGCCATCGATCTCAACTCATTGAACCTTCAACATATGTATATATATATATATATAATAAACCCTAGAAATAATCGGAGAAGAGAAACCGAAATTTATGTGTGAAATTACAAATAGTAGTTGGACTATTTCTTATTAATTTGAAAACATGGTAAAGAGAACCTGCATTAATAGTGGTATTAAATTATAAAACAAAGTAACCCGAATAGTGTTTATCAGGTGTTGTTTTAATAGACTAAAAAACTTACCCGATAAGATAATTAATAGTGTTAAAAAATTTATCGACAAACATTTACTTAGATCGTTAAAACTAAAAGGCACACCAAAAATATACTAAGAAAAGCATAACCATGTATAGCCTGATAATTCAAGAAACAATCACAAAATTGAAATCTACCATACATACACATTTCTAGCATCAAGATCAATTAAGCCCTCTCCCCCCTAAATCTTGTTCCCCATAAGAAACTTTCATGTCTTCAAACAAGCCTTTTTCAGCAGCCTCTTAGGATCGTGCAATGCCAACACAAATCAGTCCACATTGGTTAATCAATGAAAAACTAAATAAAACTAGTTAAATTTTTTTACTACCTTAATCCCTAAGGCCAAGGGCTGTCCGACGTCTCACTTCTGTTTGCAGTTCCATCACCCGGGGTGGTTCACTCTGTAATTTGCTTCCCAAACATAGGAGGTCACAATCTGTCGACGTACCTCACCGTCATTCGTCTCACTTAATATTTAGAAAGATGAATATAGTTCATTAATTATGATCAATACTTTATATTAGGAAATAATCAAAATTTCTATGAAATCACATATTTATCAAATTAAATGGACGGTTGAGATTGGGTTGTATTGGTTACACAAATGT
>NC_037534.1:2381542-2394565 GCF_001531365.2 Cynara cardunculus var. scolymus | reverse complement strand
CCTCTATATATATATATATATATATATATATATATATATATATATATATATATTCGACCTTGTTTTTTTTTATAAAACAGAGCTAACGACAAAAGAAACAAAAACAATATACCTCAAAACTACATAAGGGCCAGTCCTGAGAATTCGGATGCTCATGGCGTAAAGGAAAAAAATGCCCCTAAATGGTATCATAGTAGATTTTTGTGGGGGACATACCTTAAGTTGAGGGCAATGAGACCCTTAATATCGGTTACAATTATTTCAATGAAACCATTCAATTCCCAATTCCTTGACCGACTTAAGATATCTCGATCTTTCCTACAACTCACTTCATGGAACCATTACTTGAGAATTCGGAAACCTCACAAACCTACAAAATCTTTCCCTTTGAGTTAGACCCTTCGACTGAAAACCTAGATTGATTGTCTAATCTTTCTCATTTGCAACACCTTCAAATGAATGGGATTTCCCTATCCA
Source organism: Cynara cardunculus var. scolymus (assembly GCF_001531365.2). Lineage (NCBI taxonomy): Eukaryota > Viridiplantae > Streptophyta > Magnoliopsida > Asterales > Asteraceae > Cynara > Cynara cardunculus. The sequence goes on along the minus strand of NC_037534.1, from coordinate 2,394,088 downwards.
TAACCAACAACCATGGTGGTCCAAGATAGTGATTGTTAGACATGAAATCTTACAGACAACTTTCATCAAACACTTTGTCTGACTCGTCTAATTCTTACATGACACTAAATACGTGAATAATGACATTATTCACATATACATCGGAAGTGAAACCAAAATGAATCACATGTGCAATAACCCCTAAATCCACCCGAATAAATATGACTTTATCACATGTGCAATAACCTCTAAACCCACCCGAATCAATATGACTTTCCCATCTAGCAGTAGATAAATATTTCAAATTTATATCATCAATAATTTCTAATAATATATCCATCTCTAATCTCTTTGCAGAATTAAAAAAGAACAATCCAATCTATTATCTAATTCTAAACTACAATCAAAAATTAAATAAACCTAATCACATGATAAACAAATAAACCTAAATTAAACTAAAGTCTAAACTCTAGATATTAAACAAATAATGAAATAAACGTAATCTAATAAAACAAACTACTAAACTAGAGTCTAGAAACATCAGTACATCACAAATCACAATATCACATGTTGACACAAATATATATAAAACATTATAAATCAAAATTAGAAATTTCAAATTTACCAAAAAATCGCAGCTCGAGCCAGAGCAGAGGGCAGTCGGGGCATAGAGCTAGATACGAAATCTCACTCGGTGTCTCAACTCTCACAGACAAGTTCGAAAGACGAGAGGCCGAGAGCCAGGGAGCAGAGAGATGAGACGAGACGAGTTCGACTGTTTGAGCGAGAAAGCATCATAGCAGGAGATAGAATTCAGAAACGAGAGCGTAAGGTGGTGTTTGGTTCGCAGATTCTGGAGAAATCTGATGGAATTGGAATGTTGAATTCCTTTGACCAGATTCATTTCCTTCGTTTGGTTCATTCTTTTCAGCGGAAGGAATTTTCAGATTCCTATGAATTCCATGGATAAATGATTTTAACATTTCTTAGCAACTACATGGTATTTTGATGGAATGTAATTTCTATCTTCATTATACCAAATATGCCCTTAACCTAATATACTATAATCTCATGAAACTCAATATGACCATCGTCGACCACCTCTCGACCACAATTGATTTGAACCACTGCCGACCACTACCACCAATCTGAACCACCACCGACTACCACTGATTTGAACCACCGTCGACTACCACCACCGATCTGAACCACCGTCGACCACCACCACTGATCTGAACCACTGCCGACCACCACCACCGACTACCACCAGTTTGAACCACCGTCGACCACCACCGATCTAAACCACTATGGACCACCACCGATCTGAACCACTGATGACCACCATCGATTTAGTAACGTCGTTTGGCTTATGATTATATTTGGGTTGTGTATTTTATATTGTTTTACATATTAAATAATTATTTTATTGAAGTATTTTTAGTTTTAAATAAATTAAAATTTTCAAAAAAGGGCATTTTGGTCATTTACCAAAATTTTATTCCAATTCTAAAGCTACATTTAGTGAACCAAACAGAAAGATTCCAATTTCTTAACAGATTCCATTCGAAAGTCTGTCAACCAAACAGGTGGTCAAACCTGATAACATTTCATTCCAATTCCTTCAAAGTCGAATTCCTTTAACCCATTTCATCCAAAAACATTCTGCGAACCAAACGCCACCTAAGAGTATTTGTTTCGTTCGTGAAGCCTAAAGCGAGGCCGTGAAAGAATGACCCCCTTGGGCTTGGGCTTGGGCTTGGGCTTGGACTGTGTATATAGAGCAACAATGTATGCAAGGCACGTACCAAACTTTAAGCCTAAATGAACCTATTCATACACCGTTGGACTGATGATGCCCTTGGGGCTTCTGCTGCCATGGGCGATCCCTCCTCTAGTCTATAGTCAGGGTCGGCCCTTGTCTACATTCTACATACATTTAAAATCGGTCAATCATTATTTCAAAATTAGAAGGGTACTCGCGCAATGCAGCGAGATATATCTCGATTTTAGTGTTTCATTTTATTCCGTCTCTGTAGATGTTTTTGTGTAATTTCTTTAATTCAATTTTTTATTATAATTTAATTTAGATTTACTAATGAAGTAATAATATAATTTTTTATAAATATAATAATTAAGTAGTTTGTTAGAACTTAATGATTATCCCAATTACATTTTAGATTTTTTTTTCTTTTATATTTAAAATGAGATATTTATCCTCTATTGGATTATCTTTATCTGTAGTTAGTTATACGAATTTAAACATGAAGCTTTAATAAGTTGTACTTACGCACAATTTACTTGTAATCTTGAATTTTAAGTAATATGCATCAATAAACAGGACTTCATGCTTAAAAGATGGTTTTTAAGAGTTTTTTCAAATGCTTCCTAATATAGTATAGATAATAGATTAAATGTATCTTATCTATTGATTTTTAAAACTTGCTTTTTACATTTTTTCAGTCTACTAGTTACGTATCCGTACAAAACATCGAAATGTAAAATTTTAATGTAAACTGATATGGAAAATAAAAAAAACTCCACAACTGATGGGTCGTTTAAATAACGTTTGTCAAGTCACATTATCTTACTGGATGAATATGAAAAGAGCTGAGAATCTTACCGTAATTGCAAGATAAGAACCGAGAGTCTTACCCAGTAATAGAGACAAACTCTTACCATGGTTAAAGTTAATATTTGAAAATGGTGGATTAAATATATATTTAGCTACTAATTTTTTCCTCATACATTAATATTAAAGACCGATTTTTTACATTTTTCAATATACTATAATGGTACCCGCACAATGTAACGAAATACATCTCAATTTTAATGTTTCGTTTTTACTTCTTTTTTTTGTCTCAGTCGATGTTATAATACGGTTTTATCTAGTTTTGAAAAAATGATGATGTTTTTATTTTTGAATAAAATATAAATGAAGATATCATCAAGAATTAAAAAAAATATTGATATTAGTACCAAACTAACTATTTAAAATTTCTTTTTTTTTATGTGTTTCTTTAATTCATTTTTTTTATTTTTGGTTTAATAATATAGTTTTTTATAAAGATAATGATCAAGTATTTTGTTAGAAGTCAATGATTATCCTAATTATATTTTAGATTTCTCATATTTAAAATGAGATATTTATTCTTTATCCGATTATGTTTATACGCAGTTAGTTACATGAATTCAAATATAAAACTTTAATAAGTTATACTTGCATACAATTTACTTGTAATCTTAAATTTTAAGTAATATGCATCAATAAACAGTACTTCGTGTATAAAAAATCGTTTTAAAAGTTTTTATTAAATATTTTATAATATAATATAGATGATTAATTTAATATATGAAATAGGAAACATATACCAATGCCTATTTGATGTGTTTATGATCTTTAAATGTCATAATAATTATTTTGAAGACGCACATACTTATATACACAAAATTATTGACTTGTGGATGGTGATGTATTGGATTCCGGCTTATTATTTTAGTTAGCTGTTGGTGTCAGGGTCAGCTTGTGCAATTGATCCCAGGGGCTCTAAAGAACAAACATGAAAATTCTCAGTGATATTGCAGGACTCGAATCGCTGACCTCTGATACTGGAGAATCTTCAAAGCCCCAGATATTATTGTCAGTTTAGCTAATCTGACCAAGTTAAACTTTCGAATGAGAAATGGACCTAGAAAAGTTTTAAAACAATTACGTTGTTTGACTATAAAAAAAAAAAACTATGGTAATTATTATGGTGTGTTTGATGTCCAGACATGATAGGACATAATAGTATTGCATTTACTTTACAAATGCTTAAAACAGACGAAACTTAATAATAAGTGACAACCAAAGTGCTTGAAAGAGTAAACCCTTGTTTACTAATCTCTTACCACCTCTTACCCGAATCAGCACTTAAGCAAAAAAAAAATTGGTAAACGGTCCAGACTTGGAAAACTAAACATGGAAGAAATCAGAAGGCGAAGCCAGAGTCTCAACGTACTCGATGCCATTTCCATGCATAAACATCTTATTAGTATTTGTGAAAACGTTGTACGAGCCTTTTGATGGGTCGCAAAGCACAACTCGGTACGGTCCATCCATCACAACAATTCTTCCGTCTTCCAAGATACACACAGTGTGGAGACATTTGTAGTCGTATTCCAGAGAGAACGTGAACGAGTATTCTTTCGACCACGACTCGCTGACACGGTGTTCCTTCATGACCCACACATCGAACCCCTCATGAATAGGCTCGATCAAGCAAAGGCATCCTTGTAGCCTACCCAAACCATACCTTATGTAAACCTCACTTTGACGGGGTGGTACATCAACGATCAAAACTACCATCTTCTTAACATCGAGAGCCACAATCTTCCCTTCATTCAAATATATCGAAGGCCAATGCAAAAATCCATTTAGAAACACACCCACGGTATTGTCAAACACGTTGCCTACCAACCTTGTGTTTGACATCGTCCATGAACCCTTTTTAAGACTGAAGACCTCAAAATAATGGGGTTCACAGCGGTTGCAAAGATATTCCGTATGCCCGATATAAATTTTCGGGTCATCGCCATGAGCGAATCCGAATAAATCACCGGAATTGGGTAGATTACAACATTTATAAAGTGGATTCGGAAGTTTTAGGGTAGCACCGGTTAAAGGATTGTATAGAACCAATTTATTCTTATGATAACCATTTTCACGGGCCAAAACGACGATCCCATTGAACGTTCCTAAAGCTAAGACGCGTCTTTGTCTCCTTCTGGTTTTGATCGGAAAAGGAAGGTTGATCATGGAATGAGGTTTGTTGTCTAAAACATTAAGATGTAAAGCATTAAGATGTGAGAATGGGCCTGAAAGAAGGATCTTTGGACACGATCTCGAGTTGATAAAGTAGGGATCTGAAATCAGACTGTTCCAATGCATCGACACACATCTGAACCGCATTAACCGATTTGGAGGAAGTCGAGAGAGTATGCTGCGAAGAATGTCTTCCGATATTTCCATCTGGAACACAGAACAAAAAACACAAAGTGAAACTACAAACGTCAGTAGTTTTCAAGGCTGCTGAGACGGCCCATGGGTTAGTCGAGGTACGTACAAGATGACGCGGACACCCACGTTTAACAAAAAAAAAAAAACAATTAGTAGTTTTCTTCGGAAAAACATGGGTATCCAGGCCAACGACCATCAGAGTCTTTGCACGTGAATCTTCATTGCCATAAGGGTAAAAATGGTTAAGAACCTTTGTTCGTTTTGGTTTAATGTTTTTGCGTGACACCAACTTGTTTAAAAACCTCGAAATCAAAGCATTGAAACGCATGGATACACATCTGAATCGCATTAAGGTGTTTACGGGAAGTCGAGAAAATATGTTGTGAAAAACATCGTCGTTCGATATTTCCGTCCCATCGTGTACCTACAACACAAATAACCCATCAAAACCGAATGAGATTCGAGTTAAACGGTTTTTGGGATATTCGAAAATTCTGAGTAAAACAGCATTAATAGTAATAGTAGTAATTAATTAATTAAGAAGCTACCTTTGTTCGTTTTGGTTTATCATCCGTAGCAGGTGCTGAATGAAACCCAACAGCAGCCCTCTTGTGTGACATCGATCCCAACTAATTGAACCTCCAATATACATACAAATATATATATATATATATATATATATATATATAATAAACCCTAGAAATAATCGAAGAGAAACCGAAATTTATGTGTGAAATTACAAATAGTAGTTAAAGACTATTTCTTATTAATTTGAAAACATGGTAAAGAGAACCTGCATTAGTAGTGGTATTAAATCTATACTATATTATAAAGTATTTGATAAAAAAAATTAAAAAATATTTTTTATGTATGAAATACTGTATATTGATGTATATTATTTAAAATTCAATATTACAAGTAAATTATGCATAAGTACAACTTATTAAAGTTTCATGTTTGAATTCGTGTAACTAACTGTGGATAAACATAATCAAATAGAGGATAAACATCTCATTTTAAAATATAAAAAATATAAAGAATAATTAGAATAATTATTGAGTTCTAACAAAATGATTAATTATTATTTTTATAATATAAATTATTTCGTTATTGAATCTAAATTAAATTATAATAAAAAAATTGGATTAAAAAATTACAAAAAAATAGAAATTTTAAATAGTTAATTTGATACTAATATCAATATATTTTTGTCAAATTTTTATAATATCTTCAAGTTTATATTTTATTCAAAAATAAAAACATCATCGCTTTTCAAAATTACATAAGATCATACTATAACATCGACTGAGATAAAGAATAAAATGAAATATTAAAATCAAGATGTATCTCATTGCATTGCGCGACTACCCTTCTAGTTTATAAAAAAAATATTGTTTTGTTTTGTTTTGTTTTTTTAAATTCTTTTAGTACAAAATTTTTATTATAATTTAGTAAAAAAATATAATTTATTTTAGTTTTAATGATGGTTTATTTTATATTTTTGGATGAACGATACTGTGAGAATAGGAGTTAAAGGTACGAAGCATAAAAAAATTGAACTCTTCATCACTTTTAATTTCATCCCTACCTATGAATTTTGTTTTCCACAAGAATTAATCTGGTGCATCTCATTAATATTGATTTTCAATTATGATTGATTCAGCGGTGGAGATCTCTTATTACCCTTTCATTCATTCTCACTGAAACTCAACCTTAATCTTCTATAAATAGAGTGAATTGTATTTTCGGTTTTTTGTCTATGGTTGTTTTTTTGTTTTCGTCTCTACAATTCGTGAAATACATTTTCTATTAGTTTACGTGCACCGACTAATCTCCCGGACGACCATGAATGGTCTGGAGTCATTGTAAGTGAACCTCCATGACCACTGTATCCCCCTAAAGTGGATAAGATATTACACTTCATCTCCTTAGGTTATTCTTGTTGAAGTGTGACTTTTGTTATCGAAGATATTAAAGATTGATACAAAATAAATCTAGTATGACCGTTGAATCATATTACCGAGTGTCACTCACTTTTTCGGTGAGTATGACAAATACCTGGAATCTTATCTTGCAAGGACATGGTAAGAATCTAGAATCTTATCTGCTAAGTGAAGGAGAGGACTTATCGGGTAAAAAACACTTACCAACAGTTTATTTTAGGGGTGAGCATAGGCGGGTACCCGCCCTATTTGACAGGTCCCGGAACCGGCGGTTCTTGAGATATTAGAACCAGAACTAGAACCGATTAGAGCGGTTCTTGAATTTTTGGAACCGGAACCGCCGGGAACCGGTTCCGGTTCCGGGTACCCGCTTCCTAAAATATTAAATTTTGTTATTTTGAAATAAAAAATAAAACATTGCCAAAACACTTAATAAATAAACAAGAATACAGATTATATGGAATAATGGTTACAAATATTGTTTAACGATTACAAGACTAATAGTAAATGTTGAAAGTTTAACGATTACATACTAGAATTGTAAAGGTTCAAAGTTTAACGATTACATACTACGAATCTAATCAAACACACAATTTGAAAAAATACGATTCATTTTATCTCAAATTCTGAATCTAGAGTTCTTGACCTAATTTAAATTTAGTATTAAAAAAAATTATATTTTTAATTGAAAATTACCGGGTACCCGCCGGTTCCGGTTTAGAGTACCTGCCGGTTCCAGGTACCCAGTCCCGAAAGCGGTCCAGACGGGTAACGATTCCGAAAAATTGAGAACCGGAACCGAAATAATTCTCAATCGGTTCCGTATTTTAGGAACCAGAATCACTCATATCGGTTCCGGTTCCGCAAATGGGTACCCGGTTCTGTTGCTCCCCCCTAATTTATTTAACAACCAATAAGTTAACTAGATTGGTGCTCTTTCGAGTAAGCATTTTAGTAACGACCCCTTACTTTTGGATTATAGAGGAGCGAGAAAGGCAGAATAAACAAATTAATGAGGAAGAATCTTAACGATAAGTGTTAGTTGTGGTAAAGAAACCACTACATGAGCGAGGAGGAAGGCACGACGAGACTTGGTCCATGCGACACGTGATTGATAAATGCTTATTTATGTCACCAATCTCAAAAATTACCGACACCAAGTAGAATGTCAGTAAAAGACACTTACCAACGGTCCATTTGCATTTAACACGTATCATTAAATTACAATAAAACTACAATTACAATGGTTAAAAGAAACTTATTCCAGCCATTTGATCAACCCATCACCACCTCTTCATCTTTCATCAAGATTCAAACAACCCATCAAATTTCAAGAGTACCCATTTCTTCAAATTTTGAAACTTGAATCTGCAACATAAAAGAAGATGAAAGTAAATGGTCATTGGATTAGCAGTATCCGCGTTATCGAGAGAGAGTGTGTGTGTGTGTCAGGTTCATACGGGACAGTGACAAAATAATAATAAGAAAACAGTCGAATTACATGTGATTTTACAATAAAATCAAGTATAAAATCACAAGTGATTCACGCGACTTTGCACGAACGTCGCAGGCAACGTCGCCCGCACAAAACTTTACATTGACCGTTAGTGTAAAATCGCATGTGATTTTGCATGTTTTCGTGTTCTTTTGTTTGGTTATGGATTGTTGTGGATCAGACTATATATGCATGATGAGGTTGTACCTTGTGCTGTTCTTTACTTGTACTGGAGGGTTGTAATGGATGAGATGACTTATTGGATCTGGTTCTTGCAAGTATGCCCTTTGTAACTGGGGACATAATCAAATCAGTAGGACTCATATACCTGCAAATATCAACCAACTGCTTAATCATTCAGCTGTATCTGATTACCAATACATCTCAACCAACAAAATAAAAACAGTATTTACTGCAAAATTAAGATTTAATTACATTTCTGGGTATTTGAAAGCCTTTGGGACGATAAGAGGAGTGGGAGCAACGGTGGCCGGAACCAGAGAATTCAACGGCGGCGGCGGTGGCGGTGGTTGTTGTGGCGGTGGAGATTTGGGAGATGTTTGATCCATTGATTGATTGATTGTTAAGTGGAATAAAAATGGTGGTGGGTGTGTTTTTAGATGGTGGGATGGTGGTGGGACATGGCGGTTAAAACAACCGTCCAATTTTGTAGTCCACGGCGGCGTGTGGTGGTTTTGTCGTTAGGTTTCAAAATTCTCAAGGATAAAGAAATGAAAAGAGTAAATTACGTTTTTAGTCCCTGTGGTTTGTTGAAAATTTCTATTTTCGTCCTTATAGTTTTGGAATTATAATTTTTATATGTATGGTTTATAATTCATCATCTTTTTCGTTCTTATGATTTAAAATTTATTTCTGTTTTCATAGCTATGGTTCACAATTCAATTGTATTTCGATTCTTTATACTTAAAAGTAATGTTTTAACCTTACAGACGAAAATAAAAATAAATTGCAAACTATAAAGATAAAAACCGAAATTTTAAAACCATAGGGACTAAATCCGAATATAAATTTTAAAATGCTTATAGTATTCATCATCTAATATTTTTTTGTATCTTTGTACATTTTATATTAAAAAAATAATTATTATTATAACAGTTATATCAGATGTAAACAAAAAAAACACAAAAGCAGTCGTTATACAAACTTTATGTATCATATATTAAATTTATAGAACTGGGCCAACCCTAAATGATTAGACTCTATCATAATATAATGTGTTAGTTGTTACCTGATATTTTAAATGGATAAGTTAACAGAATAAGTCTTATTTGATCTGTGTCCTATCAGTTGTCAGCATTACTCTACGAAAATACTCAGATCACAAGTCCTTCGTGAAAAGGTAAGTTTTGAACTCCATTTTCGTTAGATGGTACCAGTATTTATCTGTAAGATGCATCAATTTCTGTAGTAAATTGGTTCTGTTTGGTTTAAATATATGTGACAATTAAGATTTGTTTGGTTGGTTTTTCATTAGGTAATATATGAATAAGATTGTATATGTGGATTAATTTGTTTGTGTAGAAGTGTAGATTGAGAAGATTTTTGTTTGACAGAGTTTTTTCATAAATGGAATAAACGTGTTTTTTAATTGGAAGGGACATGTTTAGAAGGGAAAAAAAGGTTTTCTGCATAAAAATTCTCCTATAAGTTTTGCTAAATAAGTCATTTTGTATCTCATTAAGCCACTACCAAAAAATCATGTATATATAATTAAACTGTTAACAAACTAGAAGGGTACTCGCGCAATAGAGCGAGATACATCTCTTTTTAATGTTTCATTTTATTCTGTCTCCGTCGATGTTATAATACGATTTTATGTGGTATCGAAAAAACGATAATGTTTTTATTTATTTTTTGTATAAAATATAAGTTTGAAGGTATCATAATTTTTTGAAAAAATATATATATCGATTTTAGTATCAAATTAAATATTTAAAAGTTCTTGTTTTTTGTGTAATTTCTTTAATTTTATTTTTTATTATATTTTAATTTAGATTTAATAATGAAGTCATTTATTTTTGGTTTAATAATATAATTATTTTATAAAGATAATATTTAGCATTTTGAATTCAATGTTTATTTTAAATATATTTTAGATTTTTTATATTTAAAATGARATRYTTATYCWGWATTTRATTATGTTTATCTRTAGTTAGTTACATAAATTTAAACATGGAGTTTTAATAAGTTGTGCATTTGGAAAAATTACTTATAATCTTGAATTTTAAGTAATATGTATCAATAAACAGTATTTAATGCATAAAAAATGATATTTAAAAGTTTTTGTCAAATATTTTATAATATAGTATAGATATGTTCTAATGTCCTCTTAATTTAAATTTTAAAATAACAGGCTGGAAGAAGTTTTGGGCCTGACAGTTGAAATTGAAGCCCAAATTAATATCTACTTGTTTATATCTATTTAAAAATCAAAGAAATAGTATTTTACGTTTCTAGTCCCTGTTGTTTGTCAAAAATTGCTTTTTTTGTTCATGTACTTTTAAAACTATGAATACCATCCCGTTGGTGTATAATTTATTGTTGTTTTAGTCGTTATGATTTACAGTTTATTATCGTTTTTGTACTGGTGGATTACAATTACACGAAAGGGGTAACGATCTGGGCACTGTCTCGAAGAGAGGCTCGGTGAAATAGACATGTCTGTGAAGATGCAAACTACCTGCATCTGGACAGAAATACCCTAGTAGTTGTTGTGTTGCTCATTCTTAAAAAAGCAATATTTAGCCTGAAAAATGAAAATAGCAATGAATTACAAATCATAGAAACGAAAACCATAATTTTGAAACCACACAGATAAAAATCATAAATTTTAACAAACCATAAAAAACGGAATTTACCCTAAAAGAAAATTAAAAAACGAACTTAAGTTACATATAATTCATTGAGAAAAAAAGAGTAAATTTCATAAAATGTTCTTGTTGTTTGTTTGAACTCTATCAGTTATTATTACAGTTGCGAAATTACAATCAACCTTAAAAAGATGTAAAAATCAGGTAAACTGTTTAAATTATAGTAACAATTGACGAAGTGTGAACAAACCAGATAAAGTATATAAAAAAATTAAACTGATCTTCTTTGAATTAATTCCCCAAACACCGGGCTACCTGCAAAGTGGTCATCTTGAAATTAGTCGGCTCATATAGTGGGTGGTCGTTCTAAAATTAGTCAGCTCATATAGCGGGTGGTTGTCCTAAAATTATTATTTCCGTCCATATGTTTTAGAAACTACAATTTTCGTTCATATAATTTACAACTGATCGTAGTTTTCGTTCACACAGTTTACAATTCATTATTCTTTGCATACATCATACTTAACAGTTAACAGTTAACAGTATACAACTGACTGATTCAGCCTCATGGACAAAAACCAAAACTTCAAAAATGCAAGGATGAAAAATGGAATTTTTAACAAACCACATGGACTAAAATCGTAGTTAACTCAAGAACAATAACTAATCACATTTTCAAGCCGATTCTCAAACTAGACATTCTTTATGCAAATGTTGTATATATTTGTATAAACCATATTTTTCTGATAAAAAAATGAGCATATGCATAACACAGATTACAAATTTGTACCAAAGGGTTTTTGATCTAGCGGTATGTGAGTCGTTGGCTTTCTATAAGGTCAAGGGTTCAAACTTCACCAAATATGAGGAGGGTGAGTGATATATAAATATTATATAAAATATAAATTTGTATTAAAGAAGAACAAGGTATAAATAAATACGATGATTGGATGGGTCAGCAAAAGCAATTCAGTAAATATTGTATATAACTTGGACGCAACGCATTCCTTCCTACTCTCATTATGAGATTGCATCTTTAATATTGTATATTAAATTTAATTAATTAATTATATTATATTATATTATCTATACTATATTATAAAGCATTTGGCTAAAACTCTTAAAAACTCTTAAAACTCTTAAAAACTCTTAAAAATCTTAAAAACTCTTAAACTCGTTCATTCCTAAACGATTTCATCCTTATCCGATTTCATCTCATATCTGAATTCGTGTAACTAACTGCAGATAAACACAATCAAATACAGGATAAACATCTCATTTTAAATATAAAAAATTTAAAAT
>NC_037534.1:2325211-2379318 GCF_001531365.2 Cynara cardunculus var. scolymus | reverse complement strand
GATATTAACATTGATATATTTTTTTTCAAAATTTTATTATATTTTCAAATTTATATTTTATTCAAAAATAAAATCATTATTGCTTTCTTAAAAACACATAAAATCGTATTATAACATCTATAAAGACACATAATAAATAGAACATTAAAATCGAGATTTGTCTCGCTGCATTGCGCGAGTACTCTTCTAGTATATATATATATATATATATATATATATAGATGAATGATCGTGTCATAATGAAAATTAAAATGAAAAATATAAGGAGGGGTATGGAGGTTTATCAGTTTTAATCTTAAATCCACTTATGAATTGTCTTTGATATGGAGATTGATCTGGTGCGTCTCATCTTAATAAGCATTCAAATGTGGAGATTTCTTCTTATGTTTTTCACCTTAACTGTTATTTTCACTGGAACTCAACCCTTGGATCAATCGTAATTGAATGTCAACACTAATTAGGGTACCGAGATGCATCAGATCAATACTCTTCTAAAACCTAATTCATTGGTGGGTGTGAGATTAGAAGAGATTAAATGTTCAGATCTCTTCTTACGCTTCTCACCTTAACTGTTCTTATCACACGATCCTTTGCTTATGTGTGTGTGTGTGTGTGTGAGAGAGAGAGAGAGAGAGAGAGAGAGAGAGAGCGTTAAATCAAATGAGGACAAAAAAGAGGTTGAGAACCATGAAGACTGGTCTAAGCCTGATTTGGTTTTGATCCTGTGGTCTTAATTGAAATATGTTTTTCAATAGGAAAATGGCATAATGGTCATTTTCATAACGGATATTCACCAAATGAAACACACAGAGATTCACCAGATAAAACACATATTCACCTCATGAAATTAACCGCAATTTTCATAAATATGTTGTTTCACCTAATGAAATCCAAACATAATGTTCATGTATATGTTAATTCACCACATGAAATCAAACACAAATTTCATTTGTAATTTATTTTCAGTTTTTCACCTAATGAAATCAAATATAATTTTTGTCTATATGTTATTTCACCTCATAAAATAAAACACAATTCACCTCATGATTTGTATAAACCAAACCCTAAACCTTGAATTATTGATCGAAACCACCAACATTTGGTGGCTCCGAGGGCGGAAGCACAGTGCCGGAAACGGTAAACCTTCCATGAAGCATCACCGCGTTTCCAGAAGGATCAACAGAAACACCTCCTTTGGCGAAGCATCTTCGAGAGGCGGTGGAGGTAACAGTGCATCCTCTGGTGTGAAAGCCACAGACTTCAGGGCTATTGGGTTGATGGAGAAATCAGCGGAATAAGTTCCATGTATGAATAACTGAATTTGAGCTCAAATTGGTTTCCAATCGATCGATCATATGGCAAAGGAGTTTGAAGAATCCACGTCGTATTCATCGGGAACAATAATTATGAAATCGAAGTTAGTGATCATTGCTTCGTCAAATGCTTTGAAGATTCATATTCAAAGGAATCACGAAGAGCAGAGGGGGAAAAGTCGAAAAGAATATGTCGACAAAGAAGGCGAAAGCGGTGAACATATCGGATATCTTTGATCCCTGTTGTTGGGAGATTCTGCCAAGCGACGGGTCTAATGCACATTACTTTCATGTGTTTGAAGATGATCGAAGGTTAGATCTGGAAAAGAGAAGGCGATATCTGATAAAGAGGAAGGTAGATCTGGAATTCGATTTATCAACATAATAATCTGAAAATAACTTCTATTTGCAAAAACAGATGCACCAATACCCAACCAAAGGGCCACTACGATACCAATCAAAAGAAAAAATGACGTGAAAACGCTTTTAATTTGCCATTTATTCAATAATCAGTTTCATATTTCACTAATATTATAAAAATGTCACCATGTTTAATAACCTTTGATTAAAACCCTTTAATGACTGAGATTAGTCCCCACGGTTCTCAACCTTATATATATATATATATATATATATATATATATATATATATATATATATATATATCTATATATATATACTTATATATATATATACACTTTACAATGATCAAATAAAAGGATTTTATTTTCTATAAGTAGGCCAGGTAACACCCTAAGGGGGCGTTTGGTTCGTAGAATGGGAATTCAATTGAATTGGAATCCATCAAATGAATTTGACTTTGAGAGAATTGAATGGAATATGATGAAATTTGACCATGGCTTGTGATTGCGTTTGGTTGCATGGAATTGGAATGAAATTCTTAACAGAATTGGAATTTTTTTTATTTGGTTCACAGAATTCAACTTCGGAATCGGAAATTAAATATCAACAAATGACATTTTATGATTTTTTTGTCATTTTTTTAAATTAAAATTACCATTAAACCAAATTACATTATTAACATCAGATAAAATTTGAAATTGTTCACTTATATTACTAATATCTGAAATTTGGATGAGGGCTAAGGAATTCGTAGGAAAGGAATTTGAAATCCTTGGTACATTAAGTGGAATTGTGAAATCAGTGACCGAATGAATTTGTAGGAATTGAAAGGATTCTTTCGCTTATAATATGTGAACCAAACATCATATTTGGAATTTGGTCAAAGGATTGAACATTCCAATTCCTTTCAATTCCACCAAATTCCCATGATCCAAACAGTCCCTAAGGGGGTGTTTGGTTCACAGAATGTAATTTGATGGAATTGGAATCCATCAAAGGAATTTGACTTAGAATGAATTGGAATAGAATTTGACTATGCATTTGGTTGGTAGGAATTTGAATGAAATTTCTCAATAGAATTGGAACAATCGTATTTGTTCGAAATATCTCACCCGTCGGCCCGCCCACACCCTACCAACCACCATGTTACTACAGTCGTCATCACAGCTATCACCCCTACCCAAACCCCGCCCCCACCACTCATGCCCCACCTTTGCTCCATAGGTAGGGGTTGTTGAGGGCAGGATGGGGCGAGGCGGTGGGGGTGGGGCCAAAGTGGGGCAGTGGGTGGCTGTGACGACTACAGTGGTAGGGTGGTGGTTAGTGGTGGGTTAGAGTAGGGTAAGGTGAGGCGGGGGTGGGGGCAGGGAGGGATGATGGGGTGGGTAGGGGTAGGTGGCGGGGTGGTGGCTGTGACGATGATAGTGGTGGTCGGGTGGTTGGGGCGTGTGTGGGTATGACGATAACAATAGTGGCATGGTGTTTAATGATGGGTTGGGATACGGTGGGGTGCAGGTGATTGGCGGTTGTAAGGGCTACAATAGTGGTGTGGGGGTGGGCGGTGGGGATGGGTGGTAGATGTGACGACGACAGTGGTGGAATGGTGGTCGAGTGGCTGGGAGGGGGTGGCTATGACGGCGACAATAGTGGCATGGTGGTTAGTGGTGGGTTTGGGTGGGGTGGGGGTGAGTGACAGTTGTGACAATGACAATAATGGTGTGGTGGTGGGGGTTAGGTTAGGGGAGTGACAATACGGTAGTAGCATGATCGTAGTAGGGATGTGCAGTCAATAACCGGGGGTGGGTGGGTGTGATGACAACAATAGTGGCATGATGGTTAGTGATGGGGTAGGGTGGGTGAGGGCGACAGTAGTGGTGTGGTGTTGGTGGTGGGGGTTAGGGGTGGGGCATGACGAACAATAGTAGCGTGGTGGTGGTGGGTGGTGATGAAATTCAATTCCTTCCATTATGTCAAAGAATGATGAATTCATTAATTTGTGGAATTCAATGGAATTTGAAGGATTACATCCATTTCAAGAAATGAACCAAACAAAGGAATTAGAATTTGGTCAAAGGAATTTGTCGTTCCAATTCCATCAAATTTCTTCCAATTTCACGAACCAAACGGCTCCTAAGTTTGCTCTCCATGCCTCGCTATTTAAATCCCGACAGACTGAGTTTGGTTTGGTATTCAGATGTGACTGAACCAAAGGGGATTTTAAAAAAAATGTTCAACCGTAAAGATAAAAGCTATGGGATATGTTTTTTTATAACTAGATTTAACTGGTTAGTTGGTTGCAAAGGTCACTGGTTCGAGTCCAACTAATACAGCTTAAATTTCTGGCATGTTTGATTTAAAAAATTATAATACACAGCAAAACTTTAACGTGAGACCATTTAGAAACATATTTTTTCTCAATACGATTGAACAATGAAGTGATGGCACGAGGGCACTGTATACCCCCATGTTGGTCCACCCATGGACGAGACGAGACATGATGATATGATTGGAAGGATGATAGTGAGGTAGACATATTAAATTTTAGTGGGACAAAAAAATTGCATTTTTCTCACTCAATTCTCAGTTGTCTAGGTCTAAGATGACGTTTGTTTTTTAAGAGGTATTGAAGTTTGAAGTTTTATTTCACTTCTGATTAATAAGAGGTGATGGTAAAGTATGAAGTATGAATCAATAAGACTGTTTGTTTTTGTAAATCTGATAAAAGTCTGAATTTGTTTAAATTGCTATTTTATCAATTAGCAAATTATATATATAAATTTATACAGTTTCACATATTTATTCATCATCATTACGAAATTTACATCTAAATTACATATTAGCTTTCATTTAAATGAAAGTATGTCATTAATGGTATTTATCACATTTATAACCTATTAAAATACATCAATTGTGAGACAAGTGAGGATCGATTTGGTAAGGATCAATTGAGAGAAATGATCGATTAAGGTTCATCATTGAGAAACACCGTTGCTAAGAGTTTGGAGAACAATAAGAGACAAATAAGAGGTTGGTTTACTTCTTATCAGATAAGAGGTGAACAAGACATAAGTGTCTCTGAAAATCTGAACAAGGCTAACAGTCTGAATGACCCTACCTCCTAACTAATCAAACATAAGATGTTAATAAGAGTTTTTTTTTTTTTAAACAAACAAGGTGGGATTTACTTTAAGAAAGGTGGGGGAAAGGCCCCACTCAGATATCAGTTTTTTAAAATAATCGAGGTAAAAATACTTGGTATTTAATCTTATGGCCTTAAGTTCCCTCAGGTCATTTTCCACGGTTCTTCCCAGTGACCCAATCCGTTTTGACGAAGCCCCCACTCCCTCTCTTAACAACTGTTCTCCTCGTATATTGTCACCGCTAGTTCTTGCAATCATGCTACAATGATAACATTGGTTGATAATTTTGTTAAATATATCTCAATTTATTGTTCTTTAAATTTAAATATAAATCAATTCATCTGATGTTAGTTTTATATATGCTCAAACCAATTCATGTGGAAGGAAATTATATAAATTAAATAATAGTATAATCTGCTATTCGTTTAACCTATATGGTAAAAAAAACGAAATCAAAACTTACCTTATTTGGTTAACCAAACCGGAAAACCCGAAACCATTGGTTTGGGTGACTTACTCATGTGGTGTTTGTTTTTTGAGAGGTGCTGAATTCTAAAGTTTGATTTCACTTATGATTTATAAGAGGTAGTCTTGAAGTCTGAAATTTGGATCAGTAAGATTGTTTGTTTTTACGTCTGAATCCTAAAATCTGAATTGGTCAAACTAGTTGAAAAATCTAAAAGATAAATAGTTTTTTACAAAAGTATAAAAGATAAATAGTTTTTGCTAACAAATCTCTTCCGGCCCCCAAAAACTGAACCATTTGATAGAGGCGGATTAGGATTAAGAGATATTAAGTTATACTTTTACCATTTGAAATTCAGAGGACATTTAGAGCTTTTAAGCTCTTATTTTAGAAATAAAACAAACGTTCAATATCCAAACGTCTGAACGAATCAAACTTCAGAGGTATTATAAGGTAATTTTGAAAAAACAAACAGACCCTCAGTTTCGTATTTTTTTTCTTAATATCCTTAGGGTTCCTAATCACCTAAGTTTCTAGATCCATTACTGATCTGACCACTGAAAAATTTATCTGACTGTTAACTTTAAAATACAGTAAAATTAGTCGAGATATATATAAACTGATATAAAAACCTACAGCTATAAATTTGGGTATAGATACATGAATTGATATACGCAAGGGGTTATACAGTTGGGTACTGTAATTTAAGTATTTAAAATTCCTGAAGGTTTGCAACAACTCTTCTGTTCCATTCTTGTACTCATTTATTGCGTCATTAATACCATTACTCTCATATTAATTAATTCAAATATTCTAATAAATGTACCATCTTTTATTGCGTTATTTTTGTATAGTACAACGGTTTTATGATTCTATCTCATAAATTGTACAAAAAAGTAACGTATTTTAATTTGATTCATGTTTTGGGTAACGTACTTTCAAAACTTTTATTTTGATACCTAAAATGTAAAGTTTTAAACATTTAAGTATTCGGGTAATAGGTTGAAGCATTAACCGGTTACCATGTTGATGTGGCGAGCGATGTAATATCCAACTCAGTATATTTGCTGAAGCATTAACCGGATACTACATCACTCGCCACATTAACATTGTAACCGATTAATGCTTGGTTACACGGGTACTTAAGTGTTTAAAATTTTACATCTTAGATACCAAAATGAAAGTTTTGAAAATATGTTACACAAAACAATAATCAAGTTAAAGTACATTACTTTTTCATGCAATTTATATTTTTTTCTAATTATGATTTTTTTTTCCTCTCTTTTATTTTGTTATATTTTTATGAATTTTGTATTGTTTATCGATCAACTATATATGATTGTTTGGTTGTGACTTAATTATACAGAATGTGATTATTCAATAAGTTATTAAGGGGTTGTTTGTTTACCTCTTAATAGTTTCATTATGAGGCAACCTCTGAATCGTTAAGAAGTGAATCTTGTTTGACAAAAAAAATATGCCTCTTAATGGTTCTAAAACTCTCTAAATGATTTTGTACCTGAATCTCTCTTAACCATTAAGAGCCCTAATTTTATTGTACATAATTACCAAACAATTATATTTCATTTTGCACTATATCATGAGAGCCTCTTAATCATTTTGAACACTTAATAATTCTGTACCAAACCATTCAGCAATTGCCAAACAGCCCCTAAGTTTCTAGGGACTCTATATAAAAAGTCAAAAAAAAATTCAAAGTTATCTCCTCCAATTAAAAAACACGCTACTTCCTTATATGAAAAAACTCTTACAAACAAAAACTTCTTCAATCTTAAAGACGGATTAATCCATAAAGACATATTTATACATACAGAACTTAATGAAAAATCAACCGAATAGTTCACAAGTCGAACCAAGTTTGTCAACCACTGCAAGAAAATATGGTATTTACTTCATAAAGACAAAATTTCGACACCGATTGTACAATGCAAGCAAATCAATTATATGTTGTTTGTTTTATTATTGTACGATAAAACGAATCAGATATCAAAAAAAAATTTGTCTTATTCTTGTAAATTCATTTTTTTCGTCCTGTGGTTTGTTAAAAGTTGCAGGTTTCATCTCTGAATTTGAAATTACGGTTTTCGTCCCTATGGTTTACACATCATTGTTTTTTTCGTCTCTGAGTTAAGTACTACCTTTAAGTATGAGAAACTAAAATAACAATGAATTGTAAACCATGAGAATGAAAACAACAATAAGGTTTAAATCATAAAAACAAAAACAAAAAGAAATTATAAATCGTAAAGATGAAAATAATAATTTCAAAATCACATGAACGTAAATAACAATTTTGAATAAACCATAGAGACTAAAAACATAATTTAACCACAAGGGTGGTGCCCGATTGGTTTGAACTTGGGCTCCAAATGTCAAAAGTGTCTGGAGGTCTCAGGTTCGAATCCAATGAGGAATAAAGATTCCCTTGTGGCTCCGAATGTTCAAATGTCGTGACTTCGGGTTACCCGCAAAACGGGTGGTCGCCCTGAGATTAGTCGGTTCGCTTAGCAAGTTAGATATCCAGGTTAATAGGAAAAACATAATTTACACATAATTTAATTTTGAACACATAATTTAAGCCAATAATTGCAATATAATCATGTTGGACTAGTATAAAAAGGACTACTACATGCTTTTTTGATTTGGAAGAGGGCTCCCGGGCACATAGATAGTTCAATGTGTTCATCGACGCCTGAATCTCGGATGTTGATCATCCCCTAATCTTTGACCAGTTGCTCTTAAATTCAAAAATATTTTGGACAAAAAGTTCTAAACCTCCGTGTTGTCTTTGACGTGTAGATCAGCTGATAAAGGGGTGAGAAGAATTTGTCAATACATGACAAATATTGGGTTAAATTTCAGCCCCCTGTTAGTCTCAATCATTGAGTCAGCTAAAAATGCTCTCTCACATTGGTGTCATTGGAGTCGGGTTCCATGTGGGCCAGTTGGAGTTTTCGGTAATCAACTTTTTGTCGGGATACTCATCATGTTCCAAAATAAGTGTTCATATTTTTATTTATGTTTGTTCCAAAATAAATGAAGATATAAACTGAATTTCCAAATCTACCCTTAATTAATGCACTAATATTTAAGAGTTGATCAGATGGATAAATTAGTTAAGAGCAATTTCATATATAAATTATAATTTTTTGGGGTTTGAAAGGTGCATAAATTAAACTTTGAAGGGTGCTTCGGGATATTAGAAAATACAAAGGACATCAACAGAAAAACCGAAAAAGTCCCTCAATCAATAAAAAGAACCCCGAAAGAGTAACAAAAAGTCACTTGAAATCAACCAAAAAACTTAAAATATCTGTCGAAAGAATGGAATTCGACTAAAACACATCGGATGACTTTACGGGCACTTGATCCATCTTGATCGTTGCATCCGCTCGACAAAGATGATAAGTCTACCGTCGTGTATTAATCCATCTTTCATATTGCAAAAGGATCCTTTCTTTTTTTAGAAAGGATAAATGGGATGAAAAGATGCATTTTGTTTGGCAAAAGTGAAAGTGAAAGAAGAATGTGATGATTGTGGGTTCGTCTGGTCTAAAAATAGAAACAAAGAAGAAACATATGGTATTGGTTTGCGGCTCGTGACATCTCATTGCCATTTTATCCAACAATTGTCTTTCAATCGATTTCTGTCTGCAATGATATAGAAAACTTTCTATTTTTGGCAATTAACAACAGTATTATGATGTGCTT
This sequence comes from Cynara cardunculus var. scolymus, assembly GCF_001531365.2. Lineage (NCBI taxonomy): Eukaryota > Viridiplantae > Streptophyta > Magnoliopsida > Asterales > Asteraceae > Cynara > Cynara cardunculus. The sequence continues at coordinate 2,370,304 of NC_037534.1, read as the reverse complement.
GAATGATGAGTTACGATCATACGGGTTATGTAAGGCATCTTTGTTCTTCAAAGTTCAATCTAGAAAAGACTGTTGACTATTGAAACACGTTAAGCCTAGTTACGTTATGTTAGCATTCTATTTTATAAAATGTACTTCTAAAAAGATGTTAAAATTAGAATTCATTATTAAAATGAACATTTTTAAACCCTAGATCCATGGATATTTACTTGAAATCATATTAATTAAAACAAAAATCGAATGAAAATGCAGTTTCTTGTCTATAGTTGATTAAATAAAGAGAAAAGTCAGATGAAACCCATAAAAGCGTTGTCGCTGTGTTCTCAACCCGAATCAAGGTGCAACCAAAGCCGTTGTGGGCGAGATTCATCTGTGATGACTCCAAACAAGTCGCGGTTGTCCGACAGATTAGTTAGTGTGTGTAAACTAGACTGAAAATCCATTGTTACCAAAACAAGACCCTTTTTACGAAGGAAATAAGTGAAAGGAGGAGAACAAAGGAAAAATCGTGTTTTACGAGATTTTTCAGTCGATAATGGAAAGAAAAATATAATGATTTTCCTCCCTAACGTGGGAAAGAAATGAAAGGAAAGAAAAAGCAACAATTGAAAAGATTAACAAAATTACAAAGATACCCATTAATTTGCTAACCGATCGTTAAAATAAAATAATATATTTTTAAAAGGGTAAATCGCATGGAAAAGGTAATGTACTTTAACTTGATTCATATTTTTGGTAACGTACTTTGAAAACATTCATTTTGATACCTAAAATGTAAGAATTTTAACATTTAAGTATCCGGATAACCGGTTGAATCATTAACTGATTACCATGCTGATGTAGTATCCGTTTGAATCATTAACTAGTTATCATACCGGAAAAACTACTAACACAACCTTATTCAAATCCATCACCCCAACCCTCCCTCTCCTTCTCTCCTATTAAATCCATCCTCATCATAAACCAGGGCACTCCCCTAACCCACCCCTTATGGCTTCTTGAGTTCTTGTCTTTAGAAGCCAACCTCCATAGCCAATACTAACATCTCACCCATGGCGAAATTACGAAATTCTCCCTCATTTCTCATCCTTCCATTCTTCTTCTTTCTTGCTTTTCAACTCACCCACACTCACCCAAATACCCTTCACAACAATAACCATCTTCATGAAGAAGAAGAAGAAGCTGACCGGATTACGTCACTTCCCGGCCAACCCACCGTCTCCTTCCACCAGTTCTCCGGCTACGTCACCGTCAACCATGCCGCCGGCAGAGCCCTCTTTTACTGGCTTACCGAAACCCCCAACCACCCTCTCTCTAAACCCCTTGTCATCTGGCTCAACGGAGGTTAGCAAATCTTCATACATACATATACATATACCTATACATACATATACATATATATATATATATATATATACACATACACACACATATATAATGGGATACTGTTACATTGCTTGTTTACAAGATTCTGAAGCTCTAAATTCCAGTTTTTTTCGTCTTTTTTACTGAATTTACATCATAATCTTGAATTCTTGAAAAGGGTTTTTGTTAATTTATACTCATAATCTTGAATTTTTGAAATGGGTTCGTGTCTTATTATAATTTTATGGTTGTATCTACCGTATTAATGAGTTGGGTAGATGTAATAAATACATTTTCTTGAAAAAAGGTGGAATCTTGAAAAATATTTGGATATCTTTTTAGGGTGAGAAATAATTGCTCTGTTTGGGTGCCTGAAAATACTGAACATGGGATTCAGCCCTGTTGTTATTTCTAAACAGAGTTAAGACATCAGAACAAAAACAGAGTATCCAAATAACCCCATATTTTTCGATTTTATCCTTAATGTCTTAATCATAAAGCTATCATTTAATTAATTAAACACTGTAACAATTATACATGAGATTAGAAATAATGATTTTTAAGGTGATTTAAAAAGATCTCGCAAAATACGGGTGTTCATCGTGTAAAATTTAAGCCTAGTGGTATGTGAGTCTTTGGCCTACTAGAAGGTCAAGGGTTTAAAGCTTACTAAATGTGAAGAGGGTGTGTGAGTTTATTTGTTTTATTTGTCGTATATAAATGTTATATATTTAAAAAAAATTAAGCTTCCGATTTAAAGTAATTATATGATTGTTGATTAAATGTTAAAATAATTACTTGATGAATAATAAGATGTGAAACATTTTTCATAGATTTTAAAAGTTATGATATTCAACAATTGAGGTAAAACATGAGTAGGATTTAGGTAAAACATGAGCTTTTACTAGTGTTTTAAGACATAATATTTTTTATAGTTGTATGTCGGTTTTTTAGGGGCTGTTTGACTGTTGCTAAATGGTTTGGTGTAGAATGATTAAGTGGTCAAAATGACTAATAGACTCTCGTGATATAGTGCAAAATGAAATATAATTGTTTACGGTGAAATTAGGCGTTGAATAGTTAAGGGAGACCCATGATACAAAATCATTTACAGGGTTTTAGAACCATTAACATGCAGACTTTTTTTTTTGCCAAACAAAATTCACCTTTTAGCGATTCAGAGACTGTCTCTTAATGGAACTATTAAGAGGTAAACAAACAATCACTAAACCGAATAATTGAATTAAATCAAAACCAACTACGTTCGGTCCAATTCTATTCTTAAATCTAAAATAACAACGTTTAATTTATATTTTCGACTAAGCATAATTTTTTTGAAGATTCTACTTGGTTTACGGTTTGATTTAACATCGTACTGGGTTCATTTTTTTGCTTCTCATAATTTCGTTTTTTGTATTCAACCAAATTTTTCTAAAAACCCATTTCGACCCTTTACCAGATAGATAACGTCTGACAATCCTTATTTTGCAACTCCTATACTGCTTACCGATTTTTTATACTGTTCTTGCTTGTATAATGTGATATTACTATTCATGAATTTTATTCCATACGTCATACGTTTAAATTTTAGAGTAAATTGTTCTTTTCGTTCATGTGGTTTGTTGAAAGCGATTTTAATTTGTTTCTGAAATCATAGTTTTTTCTCATTGGTTTGCAATTTCACTATTGTTTTCATCGTTGAAGTAAACTCTGTTAGTGGTCCACCGTCAAGGATGAGAGATGAAAAGAGTAATAAATTATAAACCACGTGAATGAATTATAAAACCATAAAAAACTATAATTTCTAAAATGGTAAATTGTTTGAAAAAGTAACGTACTTTAACTTGACTCCTATTTTAGATAGCGTACTTTCAAAACTTCCATTTTGGTACATAAGATGTAAAGTTTTAAACATTTAAGTATCCGATTACCATGTTGATGTGACGAGTGATGTGGTATCCAGTTAATGCTTCAACAAATAATACTGAGCTGGATATTACATCACTCGTCACATCAGCATGGTAACCGGTTAATGCTTAAATGTTTAAACTTTACATTTTAGGTATCAAAATGAAAGTTCTAAAAATATGTTTCTCAAAATATGAATTAAATTAAAATATGTTATTTTTTCATGTAATTTACCCTTTTTAAAAAAGATAATGAAAATCACAATTTCCAACAAAGTACGTGGATGATTTTAGAATTATTGTACATTAATTAAAAACATCATTATATTTTTATTTTTATATTTAAAATAAAAATATTAATCCATTTTCTACTTATATTCTTGTAATAATATTAATGACGTCATACTTGTTCAATTATAATGAATTACTAACATAAATTTCTTTTTATTCATCAAATTGGTTTTTATGTTTTATTGTTTCAATTTGTTCATTTATGTTATTTAATTTGTAAAAGACTATTTTACCCTTCAGGTCCTGGATGCTCTTCTGTAGCTTATGGTGCATCCGAAGAAGTTGGCCCCTTTAGAATAAACAAAGGGGCTACAGGGTTGCACCTTAACAAGTTTTCATGGAACACCGCAGCTAACATCTTGTTTCTCGAAACTCCAGCCGGAGTCGGCTTCTCGTATAGCAACCGTTCCTCTGACCTTCTGGACACTGGCGATCGTCGCACCGGTAGGATCCAGTACCTCGTCTACTTAATTTCAACATGTGATATAAAACCACGTCAAAAGGCGTTTTCTTGATTGAAAGCATCAGAGTTTGCAAAATTAACGATTTTAGAGAAATTATGAAAAACTGACGTCGTTGTCGAATTATTCGTGTGGAAAAGAGATATGATTTGAGCTTTTTGATTTGTTGTTTTTAGCTCAAGATTCACTTCAGTTTGTGATACGATGGATGGAGAGATTCCCGCGTTATAAACACCGCGAAGTTTATATAGCCGGAGAAAGTTACGCCGGTCATTATGTCCCACAGTTGGCACGACAAATTCTAAAATTCAATTCTGATTCCGGTTCCAATTTCATCAACCTCAAGGGAATTATGGTATTTTATTCTCTCTTTTTCTTTTGGTAACTGTAAATGTCCAGCTTACACACACCTCGACTACTCTCATAATTAAGAAGATTTGAACTAATGACCTGTGGGTTTTCTATTATTGTAGGTCGGAAATGCGGTGACGGATAATTACTATGATAACCTTGGAACGGTGACGTACTGGTGGAGTCATGCTATGATATCCGATAAGACATACCACCAACTGATTAACACTTGTGACTTTCGGCGCCAGAAGAATTCGAACGAATGTGAATCGTTATATAGCTACGCTATGGACCAAGAATTCGGGAATATTGACCAATACAACATTTATGCACCCCCTTGTAACAACTCGGATGGTAGCCACTCGAGTGCGACCCGTCAAACCATGCAGTTGCCCCATCGACCCCATCGTGTACGTATTCTGGTTTCTGAACAAATTCAAAAATTATTTGGTAGTTTTTATTGTTTTGACTTTTTAAGATATGTGTGTTTTTTTACAGATGTTTAGACAGATTTCGGGTTATGATCCGTGTACAGAAAGGTACGCAGAGGTTTATTACAATAGACAAGACGTTCAAAAGGCGCTTCACGCTAATACGACAAGGATTCCATACAAATGGACTGCTTGCAGGTATTTTGCATTTATATTTTCATAATTTATGTGAAACCAACGACTCTGCTTTTTGTAGTAGAGGTCAGGTCTGAGTACATTTCACCCCTACACCCCCCTACAGGTGAGATCACTACAGCAAAATTGAGTTTATAGGACGTCTAAAATGTTTAAGCGTCTTAATATAGTGCTTTATAAGACCAAAAACTAAAACATTTTATCTAAAAGTGTTACAATAAGTTTATAAGATGTTTTTGGACGTCGTAACAAGTTTTTTTAGGACCGTTTTAAAATAAAATATCGTAATAGCTATTTTATATGACACTTTTGAGAAATGTTCTATAATCTCATATTTTTATAGGCAATTGTGTTTATAAGACATTTTTTCAAATAACATCATATAAAATAGCTAATACAATATTTTATTAAAAATGTCCTAAAAACTTATTACGACGTCCAATACGTCATATAAACTTATTACAACACTTTTAGCTACAACGGTTTGTTTTGTAGTCCTATAAAGCACTTTATTATGACAATTGAACATTTTAGACGTCCTATAAACCCGATTTTGTTGTGGTACAAGCTCGTTTTGGGTAGTTTAGTTAACCACTTTGTCTTTTATCGGTGTATTTTTTTACACTTTCACCGTAACAAAGTCAAATACGATGTTTCGAAAAGTAAATCTCGACCTTATTTTCTTGTTTTCGATAGCGAGACTTTGAATCGGAACTGGAACGATACCGACGTGTCGATTCTTCCGATATACCGTGAACTCATTGATGCTGGATTGAGGATTTGGGTCTTCAGGTATTTTTCGACTCTGTGTTACAAAATTGTGGAATTATTAGCCACAAGGATGCTGCCTGATTGGTTTGAGCTTGGCTCCAAAGGTCAAAAGTACCTGGATGTCACAGGTTCAAATCCAAGGAGAAATAAAAATCTCCTTGTGGCCACGAAGGTTCAAATGCAGTGACTCCGGGCTATCTGCAAAGCAGGTGGTCGTCTTTAGATTAGTCGGCTCGCATAGCGAGTCGGATATCCAGGTTAATAAAAAAAAATATGGAATTATTTGAGTTTATTTTTTATATTGTTTTTGTAAAATGGCAGTGGGGATGTTGATTCAGTGGTACCAGTCACAGCGACACGGTATGCACTAGCACAACTCAAGTTAAAAACCAAGGTTCCATGGTATCCTTGGTATGTCAAGAAACAGGTTAGTTTAACCCTCTTGGTACAACTCATCAATGCATATATATATATATATAGTATATATAATATTCCAACTACATGTCCACATCGCATAAATGTACAACTCATCAATGCATATATATATATATATAGTATATATAATATTCCAACTACATGTCCACATCGCATAAATGTACAACTCATCAATGCATATTATAATACGTCAAAATATCTAAATGGCTCCATAGACTATTTTATGTGACATGAATTTATAAGATCAAAGAACTGTGTTTACTTTATAAAGTGTTACGGAAAGATGTTAAGACGTATTTAGATATCTTAACAAGTTTTTTAGAACATTTTTGAAATAACATGTTTTATTAATTTTTTTTATACAATACTTTTGAGAAATTTTCTATTAACACAAGTTTTTATAAGATATTTTAAAATAATATTATATAAAAAAACTAATACGACGTTGTACTTCATAAAAAAAACTTGTTAAAACATTAAAAAACGTCATATCAACTTATTATAACACCTTTACATGCATCGTCGGACCCAAGATTTTTGCCAAGTGGGTGTACCTTTAAGGTGGATCAAAGGTCCGCAAAGTCGTTTGATGTGTGTTTTTAGCTGAATTTCACTGTTTCGAAGGATTTTTTAAAATCTTTTGGTTCATTCCGTGAGAGTTTTTCAATTTCTTTTTTGTCCTTTATTATATCTTCTAATATCTCATAGCACCTCTGAAAAACTTAGTGTGTGCGCCTTTCATACCCCAAAAAATTCTACTTGCAAAAAAAAATTGAGCGAGTACATGTAATCCGTTGGGCCATCATAGGTTCACCCCTTTTTAAATATGACACACAATTGTTCGGTCTTATAAACTTAACTTTTATAATACAGTCTATTAGGACATTTGGATATATATATATATATATATATATCAGTGTCATACAAAGTCGAATATGTCCATGCTTTTGTGCATGTCGTTGTTTGATTGAGTTGTACTGTACAAGTCTACAATGCACGAAACCACTGATGCTAAATAACAACTCACCGATGCATACCGTCTTTAAACATGCATCAACGATCCAAGAACACAAAAGACCCACATCACAAACACGTATTCTTCCAACATCCGTAACTCAAGATTTACACGTACATGTCCGGACTGTTAACCGTAAAGTTCGGTTTTTCATGTGTAGGTGGGAGGATGGACAGAGGTATATGAGGGGCTAACATTTGCAACAGTCAGAGGGGCAGGTCATGAAGTACCACTGTTCAAGCCAAGGGCAGCATTGCAACTACTATTGTCCTTCTTAAGGGGCAAGCCACTTCCCAAAGCTTGACCAAAAGTCAACATTTTGACCATCATTGTTAGATGTATCATGTGGTCAAAGGCAAAAGATTGCCTTTTTGACTTTGATTTATTTGGGTAGGAATTAGAGAGAGATTTTAAGGGGAAAAAAGATTTTCCTTTGAAAGAAATCAAGTTTGACTTCAAAATTTGTGGAAAATAATTCAATGGGGGTAAAAAGGGAATTTATTAAAAATTGGTGTGGGTTATTGTAACATACTGTTTTATTTCTGACGTCGAAATTAATGGTTCGAAAAATCTGTCTGTTTAGGGTTTGGTTGACACAGTTTCAGTTTGTTTTATCTGAATTTATTATGGTCGTGAATCAAGTGTTCGTGTAATGTAACTGTTGTTTTGTGTTTTATGCTCGTGTTGTGTAAGAAATGAGTTTAAAAACCGAATGTTTTAATTGTCAATGTGATGATATCGTCTTAAAACGATTTTAAGTATTGGTTAAGTATTGAAACTTATGGGGTTGTCAAACAGGGTTGAGTTTCGGTGAGAATGAAAGTTATGGTGAGAAAGGTAAGAAAAATGATTTCCACCCTTGGATAAATCCTAATAATTTAGGTTTAATAACTGAGTAATTTATTTTGTTAATAATACAATATTTTATAAAGATAATAATTAAGTATCTTGTTAGAACTCGATGATTTTCTCAATTATATTTTAGATTTTTTATATTTAAAATGAGATGTTTATCTTGTATATAATTATGTTTATCTGCAGTTACTTATACGAATTCAAACATGAAGCTTTAATAAGTTGTATTTATGCATATCTTGAATTGTAAGTAATGTGTATCAATATACAATACTTTAGGCATAAAAAATGATTTTAAGAGTTTTTAAAATATTTTATAATATAGTGTGTGTGTGTATATATATATATATATACACATACATATAGACTTTGGATCATGTGAGACTAGACTATTTTCGTGAGATTATTGAGACCACTTTTTTACACTTGAAAATTCACAACAAAACACTGTGAAAATAATTTTCATAGTGTTTTTTTTGCTATGAATGTTCATAATTTTTTTTATCTTCACAGTGTTATGCTGTGAAGTTTCAAGTGTAAAAATGTGGTCTTACGAGTTTCACGTAAACCCAACTATATATATATATATAGAGAGAGAGAGAGAGGTATATAGATATGTGAGATCCGTGAGACCATTTTTTTACACCTAATTTTTCAATAAATCAATAAGAATTAATCCATAAATTTAATTTAATTCTTTATTAAAATTATAAAATATTTTATAAATTTTTTTTCTTACGTTCTATAGTCATAATATTTATTTCAGTTAATATGGTGCATGTACCGTTGACCTCAACAAACCATCCATATAATATTTAATTATTTATCTCAATATTAATACAAAAAGACTCCGAAATAAATTAAAATATATAGAATTTATTTTTATATACTAGATAGTACCCGTGCAATGCAACGTGACACATCTCGATTTTAATATTCTATTTTATTATTTGTCTCTATCAATGTTATAATAAGATTTTATGTGTTTTTAAGAAAACAACAATGATTTTATTTTTGAATAAAATATAAATTTGAAAATATCATAAAAATTCGAGGAAAAAAAACATATCAAATCAACTATTTAAAAGTTCTCATTTTTTATGTAATTTCTTTTAAAAAAATTAGTTTAATAATATAACATTTTATAAAGATAATAATTAAGTATTCTGTTAGAATTCAATAATTATCCTGATTATATTTTAGATTTTTTATTTTTAAAATAAGATGTTTATCATGTATTTGATTATGTTTATTTGCATTTAGTTACATGAATTCATGTATGAAGCTTTAATAAGTTGTACTTACGCACAATCTACTTGTAATTTTGAGTTTTAAGTAATATGCATTAATAAACAGTATTTTACGTATAAAAAATGGTTCTTAAGAGTTTTTGTCAAATACTTTATAATATAGTATAGATTTAAAAAACCTGAAATTTATTTTTGAGCAAAAAAAGGATCACAATAGTATGTAATCATATAAATGATTAAATATGTGAAATTGTTTGGGTTTTTTTTACGAAAAAAGTAACTACGATAAAAGTTACCACGGTAATTTTTATCGAGGAATTCAGGTTTGATCAAGTAACGTTACCGAAACAAAGAAAGCGATTGATTAGTTTTTTCCAAAATAAAATTTCATAATAATAAACGCACCATTCAAAAAATGTGTAATTAGTATGCTTTTTAATTGACTAAAGTATAATAGATATTGAGGTGTTCTCTTATCCAACCCAACACTGAGGGATCGTTTATCAAATACTTATTTGGGTAAGTGCTTACCAACTCATATCACCTCGCCGGATGGATATGACAAGGACCAAGAATCTTACCGGGTAAGACAAGACAAGAACCAAAAGTCTTACCCAATAAATGAAGACAACAATAAATTAGATGAATTTAATACACTTAATTTAGGACAAAGATAATGGTATAATAAAATAAGTTTTATATAAATTAGATAAATTCAATACACTAAAAATATAAATATATTGGTAAAAAAATAGAGCAGTAATGACATTTCCAACAGATCTTCTAAAATAGAGAAAATTAGGATTTTGTTCTCTATATTGCTTCAACAGATTCTCTATAATGTTTTCTAAAATAGAAAAAACTTTAAGTTTAAATAATTTTCTAAAATTTGATATATAGATAGATATATAGTTCCAATGAGATTTTTATTCCTCATTGGATTTGAACCTGAGACATTAATGTACTTTTGACATTTGAAGCAAAACTTAAACCAATCAGGCACCACCCTTGTGATTTATATATAGAGACTTGGGATCACGTGAGACGAACCTATTTTCGAGAGACCCGTGAGACCATTTTTTTACACCTGAAACTTCATAGCAAAATGTTGTGAAAGTAAAAAAAAAGTCAAACCTTCATAGGAAAAACCATGTGAAGGTTACCTTACGTTCACATCATTTTGCTGTGAAGTTTCAAGTATAAAAAAGTGGTATTATGAGTTTCACGAAAACAAGCTGCTTCACGTGATCCAAAGTATATACATATGTATAATTGGGTACATGTTAAAATATATAAAATTGGGACCTAAAAAGTTTTAGGATCCCAAAAAACCTAGAGGATTCTATTCGGAATCTTATATCAGTACACTCTCTAAACAACCCTGTAATTTATGTTATAATATTTGAAAGCAATTGAACGTAATTCTTTTAGAAATTTTAATTTTTTTTATACTTTTTCATGAAATATAATTTTTAAGGGGTGTTTGAGATTACTTATAAAAACAACTTATTAACTTATTATGGTGTGACACCAGTAATAAACACATTTGAGTGTTTTAATAAACAATTTATACCGATACCAAACCAATAATAATTTTTTTTAAAGAAGTAAACCATTCTAACTTATATAAGTTGTTTTAAATAAACAAATCCCAAATCATATTGGTTTTCCTCGAGATCTATCTACAAAATCCAATAACAAAGCGCCACGTACACAATCTACATTCAACCACACCGGAAACGGCTGCTGTTTGGTCACAAAGACTGATAATATTTCCTAAAATTAAATTAAAATTTTAAATAAAAAAAAAATTCCAAGAAACAGCTCACAGCCGGCTACAAGAATCCATATCCGTACATATTGCTACATAAATCAAGCCAAGCGGACATTGATAGATTGTTTGCTTGGATCCTCCTATTTCCATAAGCACCAACAACACTCCTCATAGCTGATCTTGTCTTCACTTCTAGTTCAAAAAAGGGTCAGTTGTTTCTATTTCTGTCGACTTCTAATTCTATCTAGAAACACAATCATTCAATCACTTTTCATGAGATATTTGTGATTGACGTGTGTTGTGTTCTTTTCGTTTAGATTCTTTTTTGATTGTGGGTGGGAAAGAGTGGAATTTGATAATCGAGATTCGTTTGTTGTTCTGTTGGTTTGATTGATTGATAGTTTACGATGCCCCACCCGGAAATTGAGGGGCTTTCGTCCTGATTAGCGAGAAATTGGGGATTTAGATATGATCTTGTTTATGGGTTTAGTTCAAGCTGGTCGATTTCGATCTTCTTTTTGTTAACTTTGCACCTGATTGTTGAGAGATTGAGGTGAATTCATGATTTTTGGTTTGCATACCAAATGTTTGAAGAACTTCCTCTTTCATTTTCTGGGTTGCTAGTCTAGGGACTATTGTATTTATGAATTTGAGTTGAGTTCATGATTCTTGGCTTGCACACCATGTGTTTGAAGAAATTCCTCTTTCATTTTCTGGTTTGCTAGTCAACGGGCTGTTGTATTTATGAGTTTTGAGCTGAATTTATGATTTTTGGTTTGCACACCAAGTGTTTGATGAAATTCCTCTTTTAGTTTGAGGGTTTTCTGGGTGTTTTTCTTTTGTTCTTTTGTGTATATTTTGATATGGGTGGCTGTAATCCAATGATGGAAACACTGGAGGAGGAGAATTTGATTGCTGCTGCTAGGCTTATTCTGAAAGCATTGGATTCCAACAAGAAAATAACCGATGGAGCGAAGAAAATATTGGTGGATTTAGGCACCCGATTGTCATCCATGGCAGAGATCACTGTAACCGAAGATGAAGATGAAGAAGGAGAACTAAGCGATATCAAAGGACGGATTAATTTGATTCAGGAAAAGATCATGAATTGGGAGGCTGAAGAATCCATGATATGGGATTGTGATCCCGAAGAAGCCAAGGAGTATTTGAAGGCGGTGGATKAAGCTCGAAGATTAGCCGAGAGTTTAGAGAATTTGAATCTAAGTAAAGACGATAATGTTCACTTGAGAAAGGTTAATTCCGTTGTTCAGACATCCATGGCTAGAATCGAAGAAGAGTTTAGGCATATGCTTGTTCATAATCGGCAAAACTTCGAGCCTGAACATTTGTCGTTTCGTTCTAGCGAAGATGATGGTCTAGATGAGAACTCGATTGTTTCTTTTGGGGATGATTCGCTTGATGATTCGGTTCAAAGAGATAGTGTCAGCCGTGGAGCCGAGGTTTATATTATGGATTTGGTGAATCCTCAGGTGATTCCTGATCTGAAAAGCATTGCTAATTTAATGTTTGATTCAAATTATGGTCGAGAATGTTCTCAAGCGTTCATCAACGCACGTAAAGATGCTCTCGATGATTGTCTTTTCATTCTTGAAGTTGAGAAATTAAGCATTGAAGAGGTTCTGAAGATGGAATGGGTTTCGTTGAACTCGAGGATCAGGAGATGGATAAAGGCGATGCGGATTTTCGTACGGGTTTATCTTGCAAGCGAGAAGTTTTTGTGCGAGCAGATATTTGGCCAAGGGGAATCCGTGACCGTCAGTTCGATTTGTTTCTGTGAGTCGTCGAAAGCTTCGATATTGCAGCTTTTGAACTTTGCAGAAGCCATTGCCATCGGTCCTCACCAACCCGAGAAACTTCTCCGGATTCTCGACATGTATGAAGTTTTGGCCGATCTTATGCCGGATATTGAGGGTTTGTACTCTGATGAGAATGGATCCTACATACGAATGGAATGCCAAGATGTTCTGACACGGGTCGGCGATTGCGTGAAGGCGACGTTTATCGAGTTCGAGAATGCAGTCGGGTCGAATACGTCAAATAGCGCGTTTCCGGGTGGCGGGAACCACCATCTTACTCGTTACGTCATGAATTACATCAAAACCCTGACCGATTACAGCGATTCCTTGAACACCTGCCTGAAAAACCCGGATCAAGATTCGTCATCTTCACCTGACACGAGTCCAAGCTCCGAACACGGTACCGACAACGGAAACTCATCTTCGTCTCCAATGGCGTTTCATTTCAGATCCCTAATGTCGATTCTTGAATGCAACCTTGAAGAGAAATCAAAGTTATACAAAGACGATGCACTCGGACACCTTTTCATGATGAACAACATCCATTACATGGCCGAAAAGGTGAAAACTTCCGAGCTAAGAACCGTTCTTGGCGATGACTGGATTCGAAAACGAAACTGGAAGTTCCAACAATACGCCATGAGCTACGAACGAGCCACCTGGAGCTCGATTCTGAATCTACTTCGAGACGATGGTCTCTCGAATTCCGGTAGCTCGAATTCAACCTCGAAAACGCTACTCAGGGAGCGTCTGCAGGCATTTTACACCGCTTTCGAAGAGATCTATAAAAATCAATCAGGATGGTCAATACCGAACAGTCAACTTCGTGATGATGTGAGGATCTCGATGTCGCTTAAGGTGATTCAAGCTTATCGAACATTCGTTGGTCGGCACGCGAATAATATCAGTGAGAAATATATCAAGCATACTGCTGATGATCTTGAGAATTTTATTTTGGATCTGTTTGAAGGAGCTCCAAAATCATTACATAGTTTCCATAGAAAGTGATACCACTGGTTTTTTGAGTGTGTTATTATTATCTTTTATGTTAGGGGTGTTCTTTTGTGAGCTCTTGTAAATGGGGTATGGGTTCGGAGATCGAACCGTACGCCCATCAAATCCATGGAAGTTTGTCCTGTGGGACCTGCAAATGCAGGAATAATCCATGTTTGCAGGCTCGTAAGGGACAAAATCTGTAGATTTGAATTGACTACGGGTCAAGTTGTATGTTTGAAATTGATTGGGTCCGGTACAGGTCAGGTCGAGTCGAGTCTGGGTCTAAAGTCTGGACCCAACCCTCCTCTGTAACATAAATTTTTATATTCATATAAGAAATATTTTGTATGATTTCTTTTATTAATATGTTGTAATATAATCACCACTCTTATGCTATCAGTTAGTTCAACTGATAATAAGGTTTGCATTTTTCACTGGTTCGAGTCTTGCAAGGTCTATGGGATCAGTCAGTGGGCATACAAGCTGGTTTGGACACCAACGGTTAACAAAATAAATAGAATCACCATTTCTTTTAAGAGCAGCAGGACATGTCTTTCTATTATACGCTAGTTTATTTTTAAAAATTTATCAAAAAACATGTCAGGTGTCAACAACAAACTTATCAACAAGAAGCCAAATGAGACCAAGATTTGTAATTAAACAAAATCAAATAAATTCATTATATTTTTATCATGATGTAAATAATAAGAGTAAGATATGTGTAAACTTTTGCTATGGCTCGAGAGTGGAAAGATTATGGGTCTGGTTGTTAGTTGTTTAACGGAACTCACAACTTTGAAAAACCAATTAAGGGTCTGTTTGTTAACAACTTAATAAGCTTAATGAGACTTACAACTTATTTAGTCAGTTATATATGATTATTTGATAGCGACTTAATGATATAAGCAACGACTTGTTCAATAAGCTTTAGCCAATTAGGTTTTTCTCGAACGTGTCATTCCTAATGAAAAAACATGTTTGTTTTCCACTTATGAAAAAATCTTTCAAACGAATATTGTTTTCCACCAAAATTTGAATAAAACATAATCTAATTTATTTGGAAAGAAAAATGGGCTGTTTGACAATTGCTGAATGATTTGGTGCTGAATAATTAAGTGGTCAGAATGATTAAGCAGCTCTCATGATATAGTGCAAAATAAAATATAATATAATTGTTTGGTAATTGTGTACAATGAAATTAAGGCTCTTAATGGTTAAGGGAGATACATGATACAAAACTATTCAGAGGATTTTAGAATCATTAAGAGGCAGAATTTTTTTTGCCAAACAAGATTCATCTCTTAATGAAACTATTAAGAGGTAAACAAACAACCCCGAAGAGTAAATGAAATTTTTTTTTTTTAAATGACTGGCTTAAAAAGTCAGAAAATTTGATGTTAGGGGTATATTTTGTAATTCTTCGAAAGAAAAAGCAAAAACTGTAAATTGGTAAAAGAAAATCACCTGCTAATTACTAAAACCCTGATAAAACGTTTGGAGCCTGTGTTGGTTTTTCTTCTTCATTTCTTTAAACCCTAGTTTTCTTCCTTTTCCTGCGCCGAATTCTCCCCAGTTCTTGGAGGTAATTGGATATTTGATTGTATCGAAGATGGACATCGATGGAGATGTTGAAGATGTTTTACGAAGAGTTCAAGTGCGGTTTTTTACGAAGCTTCAGCCGCCGTTTAAAGCTCCAACGACGTCCATTGCGCTTCCTTCTAACCTTACCAGAATGGGGCTATCTGCTGTGGTTAACAACCTTCTTCAATCAGGTTATTCTTCTTTACACTATATTTGTGATTCTTTTTTTTTTTGGTCAAATGAGATAATGGGGTTTCAGGATACTGGAAATTAGTTTATAGAAATGAAGATGTCTTATTTGATCTTGAAACCTAGAGCTCTTGGTGCTACTTGCTTTTTACATAGTCAAATAAACTGGATTGCGATGGGCTTATTATGTACACAGTACACTTTAACAAAATAAGACAGCGAAACATGTCTAGATGTTCTAATAGACAGCTTTATAGGAAGTTTACTGGACCAAACACTTGTGTATCATATAAAAAGGTGTTACAGTAGGATGTTAGAACTATTCGAACAAATTAGGACACCATTAGCTTTTTGTTCAAAGTGTTCTATTAGTTTTTTTATAGGACATTTGTCTTTGTTTTTATAAGACATTTTTCTTCCAAGTAATGTCATATAAAAAAGACTAATAAGCAGTTTAAAAAATGTTATAATATACTTGTTAGACTTTGTAAGAACGCCCTATCAACTTATTGTAAACACTACATAAGACGTCCAATTGTTTGATCTTTAAAACTTAAGTGAGTCTCTTAGGACATTTAAGCATACTTGGCATCCTATAAGGCCAATTTTGTTGTAGTGCTATAATGCCCTCAAGGCCTTAACAACCGACGAAGGAACATATGCCTGTTTATATAAAAGGGGGTATGAAACTGGTTAATGGTTACTCATGAATTATAATGGGAATGTGGAAGACTATCATTTATGCAAGTCACAAGAGACTTGTTTTATATTAGCATGGACGGAGATAAATGAACTGTTTGAACAATTAAACATGTAAACAGGCCTTTATGTCATGTTTAATATGATTATGTCATAATGTTTCTCGAGGCTTTGATGGCCTGTACTGTAAAATTAACCTTTTTATTGTTATAAGTCGTTACTGACTAGGTGAATAGGTCTTTATGAGCTTGTTTTTGTAGCTTTAAATGACATAGATTTAAAGCTATACATTTTATATTTTTGCATATTGAAAGATCAAGTTTACATATCAGGCTCCAAAAATAGGAACACTGTATGTAATTAGATTAGCATGGACTTGTATGTCATCTAACCTTATTTTTACTAGGAAATGATGATTGGAAACCTGAACCATTTGATTTCCTTATTGATGGTGAGTTGGTGAGGATGTCACTTGAAGACTTTCTTCTTGCAAAGGGCATCTCAGCGGTATACTTTTACTCAGCTCATCTAACTTCTAACACGTGTTGTTATGATTTATCTGTTTGGTTTCTAATGAACTGGGGAAGTTTTGTAGTGTTTTTGGATCCCATGATGTGCAACTCAACTGACCTTAGTGACTGTGCGTGGGGTGCTTATCTTGTTATTTTCATTAAATTATTGTGCTTTTTCCCCTTGATGTAGTTGAACAATGCTGGAGGCGGAAAGTAAATGATATTTGAAACATTATTAACATGTACAACGTAATCCCATATGACCATAATACAATACATTAATACACACACAATATATATATATACTAAATATATGTTGTGTAGAAGAAAGAACCAATTTTGTTTTCTACTTAGAAAACAGCTCTCCTTTTGGGTTTTCAAATAAAAAACTAAAAAAGTACAACTTTTTAGGTTTTCAGTCCCTGTAATAAAAAGATCAGGACGGAGACATTAAACAGAGGCGTATGCCTCACCGCCTTTGGCCACCAGGGTGTACACATCTTCCAGGGGCTAAAAGGTGCCGCCTCAAGAACGTTATTAGGCATAACCTTCAAAAAGTAAATTAAATTGATGACTTGATTAACCTTGAGGGCAAGCTGAACCGACAAATAAAGGCTAGACCTCGGGCTCCTCCCCATAGGTTGCCGGTTTGAGTATTCTCAGGGCCATTGAGGATTTTTTTTGGCTGTTATCTTCAAGACCCCGTGGGGTTAGTCGAGGTGCTCACAAGTTGGCCCGAACACCATTATTACCAAAAAATGCAACTCGATTAATTTACTACATCTTCTGGGCATCATCCTTGTCTATATTATAGATTTTTTAGTGGTTCATTGCACATCCTATATAGCTCTCATGGATTATCCTTTTCGTAGTTGAACCTAACATACAAGATGAACGAAAATACAAAAAGCGTACATCGCTCATTTTGTTCCCACAGGAATCATCCATTGAATTTTTTTATGAATAGCAATCAGACCATATGTTATCATTCATTTAGCATCTAAATAAAATTTGAAGTTCTAACAGAAGAGATATTAAAGGATGGAATGTCAAAATACATATTTAAGAGATGCCATTGATCTTCTACTTTCTCATCCCATATTCGTCTTATGATACCTGACTGCAACATCTGTTCAACAACAGGAGAAAACCCTAGAAATTGAATACATAAAAGCTGTAGCTCCACGAAAGGAAGAAGATCCTTCATTACATGATGATTGGGTCAGTGCAGTTGATGGTTCAAACCGGTAAGCCTGTTCACTTGTAGCAATAAACTTCCATTTTGATCTTCCTATTTTTTGTCGAAACAATATTTTCTTCTGTCATCTCAGTATACAAATTCATGAAGTGGGTGTGAAAATGATTGTTTATAAGATTGAAAGGTTTTAGAAAGTTGTTTTTGGGTGTGCAAATGATAAATTCTCTAGGTGTAGCGGACCTCTGGATCTTGCCATGTTGGTAAAATTGTCTTTACTGAAAACTGTTTAAATTTGTTTCATTGGGCAGGTTCATTTTGACAGGTTGCTATGATGGATTAGGAAGGTAATGACATAAATGTTCCAACAGACTCTATGCACCGGGCTTTTTTTTTCTCCATGAAAATAACATGCAATAAAAAGTGTATGTTACTTTGTATATACATTTTAGGATATGGAAAGCTGCTGGAGTTTGTACACATATTTTGGAGGGGCACAATGATGCAATTACATCGGTTCGTGTCGTGAAGGCACAAGGTATGATAGCAAGTGCTCTCTTCAACATTGATTTGCAAATATATCATCTTTTTATACTTCCTCCGTCCCAAAATAAATGCCCACAATGAAAAAGGCACACAGTTTTTGAAATGTGTAATTGTTACACTTTTTAGTAAACTAAATGACAATTTTAACGTTAATAATAGGAGTAATGAAATTCTCGATTTCATGATTAAGGGTAGAATTGGATTAGGTACTTACTTTTGAAAGTGGCCACTTATTTTGGGACAAACTAAAATATAAATATGGACAATTATTTTGAGATGGAGAGAGTATCATGTACTTGATGAATATAAATGATTTTTGATCGGATTATTACATGCAATTACAAATTACTATTAAATGCTCAGTTGAACAGATTCCATCTAAACAAATTGCCCTTTATCTATAATTTCACACAACCAAACTTGTTTGATGCTGGGTCTTGGGATAACATTTGGTGCAAATCTAATGTAGTTAGTCAAATGATTACTTATATTAACTTTAAATCATTGCAATCTAGAAGTTGAATTTTCCATCAATAAGTCTGCCATTTTTATCAAGTATGTTGTTTGTCTTCTGATTATTGCTTGCTGAATCTGAAGATAATGAGAATGACACCAATTTGGTTGTCGCCACTGGCTCAAAAGACAAGACTGTGAAACTCTGGAAGGTAAATTTACATAGCTGTTCTCATTTAAAACATGACTACGTGGAATTAACAACTCTAAAATGATGCTTCCATCTTGAAGTTTGATGCAGAGCCTTCAGCGGAGGACATGAAAATTAGAGCTTTTAGAACTCTTCGTGGGCATACTGCTTCTGTGCAAAGTCTTGCAGCACAGCCTACTGGTGATATGGTGCTTGTCTCCGTCTTTTTGTTTTGAAGTATATATCATCTGTATACGGAAAATAGTTAAAATATTTCGATTAAACAATTGAAATAAAAACCAAGTGATAAGGCCACTGTAAGATGCTTCAATTAACAAGGAAAACTAAGTACATACTAGCATTCGAGAGGCTAGAGCTCCCCCATATACAGCCCACTAATTTTCTGCACGCCCTACACCATCTACATCTTCCCTATTTATACTAAATATTTATCCTTTCGGGGTTTTTTTTTCCGTCTTCAATGGTCTACATTCGTATTTTACAGGTATGTTCTGGTTCTTGGGATTGTAGAATCAACTTGTGGCAGACAGAGTCTAATGATGGAGGAGATATTGTGTCAACGAAGAAAAGGAAAAAAGGCAACAAGGAAGAAGAAGCTCAATCAGAGGTATTTCATCGACCATATTTGGTGATCACTTGTTTCATGTGCTTTTCACGACTTTAATTTATATGTTGATTCTAAGAGCATCTCCAACACATTCTCTAAAATGGAGATTTTGGGGTTTTTGCTCCCACAGATTCATCAAAACCTTATGCGAAATGGAGAAAGTAGGAGAGAGATGATGAAAATCTCCAAATTTGGAGATTTCTCCAAAAATGATTATTTAGGAAAGAGAAATAATTTTGTATTCTTCCTACCAATGAGAATTCTTGAAGTTAAATGTTTAGTAGAGAGAAATAATATTTATGAATTGTATTCAATATTTTAATGATATAAATAACATTGTAATCTCCAAAATAGAGAAACAGTTGGAGATGAACCTAATCTTTTCCTGGAGATTTTGAGTTTTGATTCTCCATTTTGGAGAATTTGTTGGAGATGCTCTAACAGATTCTCCAAATTGGAGAGAATGGAGATTTTGGGCAAGTTTTTTGCTACAACAAATTCTCCAAAGCCTTTCTCCAAAATGAGAGAGCAAGAGTGAAATTCCCAATATTTGGAGAACTCCCAAAATATGATTATTACTGTGAGGGAGAAATATTTTTTATTATACTCTCACCAATAAGAAACTTTGAAATTAAATGTTTAGGAGAGAGAATTAATATATTGTTAAATATATGGCATATTATAATAATATAGTTGATGTAATCTCCAAAATGGAGAAACTGTTGGAGTTGAATGCAATTTTTTTATAGATTTTGAACTTTGATTCTTAAGTTTGGAATTTTTTTGGAGAATCTGTTGGAGATGCTCTAACTTGTCGCAAGGACTTATGTTTATTTATCATTCTGAACTCATGCTAAATTTTTGTTTTTATTTATACATCTATAAAATCTCATTTTTCAGTTAATCAATCATTTCATTTTCCCAAGTTCAGGAGCATTGCTTCTGAAAATGTTAAAATCTGCTTTGTTTGTATCTTTGAGAAGAGCAATGGTTGAAACGTAAATTTTAGTACTCCCTCCATTCCAAAATAAATGTCCATAATGAAAAAGGCATACAATTTTAGAAATGTTTAATCATCACACTTTTAAATCATCTAAAATGACAAATTTACCCTTAATAATAGAGTGAGTGATGATCTTCTCCATCTCATAATTAAGGATAGAATTGGAAAGTAGCTACTTACTTTCGAAAGTGGACACTGCCTTTTCGTTGGTCCGGGGCCTCAGCCTTTTGAAGGTAAAGACATCAGTACTGGCGAAGCTTTAATTGAAGACCCTTCAGTGCTGTTTCGTTTGGGCCCCTGATTGGAGGTGGGATAGAGCTAATTCTGGGATCGATCGAATAAAATCAAACTTCCATCAAAGAGAAGCAAATGAAAGGCTTTCATATAAAATTGAAATGTAGATGCTTTTTTGGGAGGGAGGGAGTAAACCAAAACCTGATCAACTCTGTATGCAGATCAAGTCCTGTTGTCTGTAATGTTTCTAGCTCCATTTCGTTATATGTTTCCAACCATAAGTCAAAATCCCAATGAATACATATTGAGAAATTTGTTATTCTCTAGCTGTGATCATACGGTCACCAGGATCTAGCACAAATTTCTGTTAAAGAACCAAAGGAGTTATTTGTTTTCCTTGTTCTTTGATGGTTGCAAAAGGTTTCTGGCCAAGATGAAGACTCTTGATCAAATTCACTGTTTTCCATCATCATTCTAGGTTTTTAGCATAAAAATAAGAATATTTGTTTGTTCAAGAACACAACCGTCTGTCTATCTAGTGTTTGGCGGTTTAGGGAGGTTCTTGGCTGACAAAATTTGGTTAGCTAATTATCATAATTTACAATTAAATTAATTACTACTATTATTATCTCAATTTTCTAAATTATTGGTTGGACCACTGATCTAAGATTAAGGGGTTGTTTACTTGGTGCTTATAGCCTCTTACTGGGTAAGAGTGGGTAAGAGAGAATGTTTTTTACTAACGTTTTCTGACCAACAAATGTTGCTTACCTTAGTGTATAGGCTTGCTTTCCCGGTCAGAGCATCTTACTCAATCAGCACTTACCCAATTTTCTTAGTAAACGTCCCCTAAGCTTCTATATGTAGCTTGAAAATTGGTGATGGGTAACTTTATAGATAAACCTAGAATAGAATAAATAGATACATACAAATGCTTTTAGTTACATTTTCTTGCTTACTGGTTTATTCTTTCTCGTTTAAAAATTTTCATGCATGCAGGGAGAGGCTGTATCTACACTTGTTGGCCATACACAATGTGTATCTTCGGTTGTTTGGCCTGAACATGGAACCATTTATTCTGCATCATGGGATCACTCGTTTAGAAGATGGGACGTTGAGACAGGAAAAGATACATTAAACATGGTATGTTAAACTGGTTTCATCTTATCTTAGCAATATATTTATTTACAAAATTTAGTCTTCACTGAAACAACCACTACTACTCTACTCTTTGGGTATGGGTTAGGTCTGAGTACATCTTACCCTCCCTATACTTCACTACGACACCGCCAGGTGGGATATATTGGGTTCGTTTGGTTTGGCTTGGTTTTCGTGCCTTTAAGCTAACACTATCCTTTCCACCCACTCCCACTCTCCAAGTACCACATATACATTTATACAAGAAAGAAACACTAAAGGGCAATCATTTTGGAGAAACCCTCATTACTGAATATCTACATTCTTTAACATGTGAGTTCAACTCATTTAGAGAGATCAGTTTGTTGATGGATTAAAAAAGAATTTTTTTTGGTAAGCTATTTGTTTAAAGTATTTTTCTCCATTTTGCATATTGTGGGCTCTATTATGGTTTTTCTTGCATCAACTAAATGGGATCTATATTCACATCTTTTTGTTCTTGCACCATATAAATCCATTGCAAAAATGTTGAAAAAGGTTGAACGAATTTTATCTGAATATTTTCATGAGTTCTGACTAAAGACATCCTTACTACACATATAGTTTTGTGGGAAAGTGATTAACTGCATTGATGTTGGAGGTGAAAGTTCTGCTCTCATTGCTGGTGGCGGCTCTGATCCCATCCTTAGGATCTGGGATCCTCGTAAACCAGGTAAGCAGTGATGTTGAAGTCTGAAAGTAGAATCAATAAAACTATTTGTTTTTGTGAACTTACAAATGTGTGTGTAATTGTCTATTTTACCCCTTAGAATATTATAATGTTGAATTTATATAAAAAGAATTCCATTTTTACTCATAAATATGTTGATTTTAACCCTCCATTTGTTCTAACAAATATTTCAGGAACTCTGGCTCCTAGCTTCCAATTCTCATCGCACACATCCTGGATAACGGCATGCAAGTGGCACAGCCGGTCTTGGTTTCATTTGCTTTCTGCATCTTATGATGGGAAAGTGATGCTATGGGACTTGAGAACTGCGGTATTTACTTTCTACTTCTTCGTGTTTCTTATCTACCATTAATTTAAAGCAAGATCGACATTTGAACCATTGTACTTGTCTTTTTGTTGCAATTGACCACTTTCATTCTTGTGAAAAGGAAAAAAAAAATATAGTAACTTGGTACTCAGTAGGGGGAGTCCAGCCCATAAAGTTTTTTAATAAAGTAGTAGTAAAGTATTGTTATATATAAAATTAATTAATTATAATGATCTTAATGGGCCTGTCTGGGAAAAAAATCGTTGCCTGGCCCCGTCTTCCAAGTGGGCTTCTAAAGGGTTTTTTTCAACAATGGTTGTCCAAGCCCGTTTTCTAAGGTAGCGTTTGGTACACAAAGATAATTAGACAAGACTGGACAGGACAAGAGGGTAGGACTGGACAAAACAAGTGTGTGTATGGTGTTTGGTACAACTAGGACGGGGTAGGACAGAGTTAGATAAGTTGCCTTCAAAAGTTATTTTATGATTTTATAAATCATATAATAGTTATAATTAACACAAATAAAGTAAATAATTTAATTTATAAACATTTTTACACAATTTTCATGTTCATAAATATAAAATAGTACCAAATTTGAATGGAATTTTTATATAAGTGATGGTATTTTGAAAAAACCCAATTCATATGAAGGAAATTATGTTTTATTTGGTTTGGAAGATTCATATCAATTGGTGAAGGCACGGTAAAGATTGTTGCAACAACAATGGTTGTAGAGGTAGAAACATTGGTAGTTGGTGGACGATAGTGGTTGTGGAGGACGTGAAGATGATGATAGTGGTGGTGGTGGTGGCGGTCGAGAGTTGTGGGGGAGGTAGGTGGTTATGGTGGTGGTGGCCGACGATACTAGCGGAGGTGGAGATGGACGGTTGTGGTTGTGAAAGGACATGAATATGGTAAATACTGGTAGCCGATAGTGTTTATGGTGGATGTGAGGTGGCCCATGGTGGTGGCGGTGAACGGTGTTGGTCGGTGGCCAACGGTGGTCGTGGTGGTGGTGATGGACAGTGGTGGTCAGTGGCCGACGATGGTTATGGAGGTGGTGGAGGAGGTGGTTGTAGTAGAAGAGAGGTGAAGGTGGCCAACGGTGGTAGTGGCAATGGACGGTGGTGGTTGTGGAGGTGGTGGATGAGGGGGAGGTTGCCGACGGTGGCTACCGATGGCGGCGGCGGCCACAACTATTAGTGGTGATTACTAAAACCAGGGTTGGTTAGTAATATTTTAGTTTGTCTCATTCTTGTCCCATCTAAGAAAAAACCTTTTCCGTCCCACGCTGTCCCACCTCATCCCTGTCTCATGTCGCACCAAATGTGGGACAGTGAGCTCTTATCATGTCCCATGTCGCGCCAAATGTGGAATATTGAGTTTTGTCCGGTCCTGTTCTATCCCATGTACCAAAGACAGCCTAACAGTTCTTGAAAATCAGTTCTTAGAAAGTTGGTGTTTATTCTTGCACTTTTTGCAAGTAAAACGGTTTGCCTTGGATAAAAAGCCAAATACACTGGTTTGAAAAGCCGTTCACTTGATTTAAACGAAATAATATGCACGCTTTTGATCTGATGACCTTTACTTCTTGTTGCAGTGGCCATTGGCTATAATTGACTCACATGAGGACAAGGTATTCGTTCTTAAATCTTGCACAATTTTTATTTATTTTTCAGCAATTACATCCATTAAATCGCATAACATTTTGGTATTTTTTTCAAAATCCGCAGGTACTATGTGCTGATTGGTGGAAAGGAGATAGTGTGGTAAGCGGAGGAGCAGACTCAAAGCTACGGGTTTCTTCCGAAATTTCTATCCCATAATTACGAAGGTGTGTGATCTCGGCTAAATTGATGAATTCTTTTGGTTTTTTTTTAAATTATCGATCTACTTTCATTTTGGCATGTCTCGTATTGATTATAGATGTTTCCTTTTTTCGGGTAAACTTAGAAAATTGTCTAGCTTTATTGAAGTCTATTGCTACCAGAAAAATTGCAAAATTTTGACTCGACATATAGTTGTAGACGCACTGCAACAAAATTGGTCTTATAAGGACGTCAAATATGTCTGATTGTTCTAATTGTTCTAATTGATTGCTTTATAGGATAAACAACTCTGTGTCATATGTAAACGTGTTACAATAAGTTGACGGGACATTTTTGGGCGTCAAACAAGGCTTTTTGGACACTTTTGAAATAAAGCGTTTTATTAGTCTTTTTATGACATTATTTGGAAAAATGTCTTATAAAAGAGCTAATATGACACACAAAAGTGTTCTAAAAAACTTGTTAGGACGTTCAAAAACATTTTATAAACCAATGGTAAAACTTATACATAGTACACACAATTGTTTGGTCTGATAAACGCAGGTTCTATAAAGCAGTATATTAGGACATTTAAACGTATTGTCACCTATAAAACCGATTTTGTTCAGTGAAAAATGTTTGAAAGCAAAGCTCCCATGAAAGTTACAACATCTAAACAGGTGTTTTGACTTTTCGTTAATGGTCTTGAATATCCATTAACCAGTAACGTATGTGCATACGCTGGGTCCAAATTGATATCGCTTTTTTTTTGTAACGATGAACGAACAAGTTCTTTTCTCTTTTTTAGTCATTATGTTAAATGTATTTTAGGTATCTGAATAACAAATTTAACATCTGTATTAATACGACATAATACTCCATACAGTGACGAAGGCAAATGCAGGTTTTTGAAAGCGGGTTTGACAGTTTCTATCCTTTAATCAAAGTGATTGAACGGATTCTACGCTGGTTTCATGCGGGTTAGTAAGGAAGTTGTGATGCAATTTTTGTACCATTTTCTTATCATAGAATGCATAAAATCAAAACATTGTATCTTTCAACACTTTATGAGAAAATTTTGATGTTTTCTATTGTGATGGAAGTATTTTTGGGGGTAATATGGTCTTTTTGTAATATGACTAGAGCTTATTTGCGATCGGAATCGTTGTGGCAAGGGTACTGTTTTTGATTACGTGGTTCGAGTGTCGAAAGCTAGTTGTGCTTATGCACTTACGCTTGACAAACTAGTTGATCGTATGAGGATATGTTTGGTTAAGTAACTTATAAGTTAGATGGTGGTTGATAAGCTAATTGTTAGGTTATGTTTGATAAACATAAACTTAGAGGCCGTTTACCAAACACTTACCCGGTAAGTGCTTACTGGTAAAATTAGCCTCTATTATTTACTTACCGGGTAAGATTTTATTCCACCAAAACGATATCGTATGCAACAATTTACCCGGTAAGTGCTTTCCGTGGTAAGAATCGTCGCTCTCACTTGCCGGGTAAGACTCTTGGTCCTTACCATATTCATCCGGTAAGTTAACGTGACTTGGTAAGCATTTACCCGGATAAGCGTTTGGTAAACGGCCCCTAACTTATTTTTTAGATTATTTCAAAAGCGTTGTTTGGTTGAACAAAAAAGTAGCTTGTAAAGCGTTCCAATAAGCTTCTAAGGCTTATTTCGAGAGACGCCCAACCACCTCTCGAGGGTATATCTACTTCTCAACCGAGTAAAATGGAGACGTAGGGGTGCTTAAAAAACCAACCAATCTGGCCAACCCAACCCGAAAAACCCAAAAAGAACTCAATCGGAGGTAACTCGATGTATAATCGATACAAATTTGATCAAACTGCATCTATTTTGGTTAGAATTGGGTTAGGGTAATTTGAACCTAACCCAACCCAATGAACCAGGTGTCTTTTTATACTATGGATTTAATATGATTATTAAGTCAATGATTAATATATGTAACTTTAAACCAACCTGCAACTTTCTTATTTACATGAACGTTCGATTTTTTTTGAGTTTGTTACCTTTTTTGTATGTTCTCATTTGCTTTTCATTTAAACAAAAACGCTTAGCTAGATTGTAAAATGATGTAACAAAGTCTCAGGCGATCAACGCAACCCAACACGACACAATTTAGGTTGGGTTGGATTGTAATCTTGCTTGGATTGGGTTGAGTTGAGATTTTTCAAACCGCAAACATTGGATTGGATTGTTCAAAATTTCAAATGCCTTTCTTCGGCCAACCCAGCCCATGTGCAACCCTAGTTAGAAGCCATTTTCTCATTACTTTAGGCCAGAAACATGAAACACGAGAAGATTAAGGGGGTTGTTTACCAAACACTTACACGTGTAAGCACTTACCAAATCATATTACCTTACCGGATTAAGTGACAAAGACCAAGAATCTTAGCTGGTAAAAGTGAAGGCGATGACCGAGAGTCTTACTTAGTAAGTCAGGGCGACAATTCTTACCATGGTCAGCATTTACCGAGTAAATTGTGACACATGACATCCTTTTAGTGGACTAAAATCTTACCAGTAAATAAGTCATAATGTTGAATTTTGTCGGCAAAAAGCACTTGTCCAAGTAAGCGTTTGGTAAATGACTCGTAAACAGTGAGTAATCCCATAATCACACGACGTTCCCTTTCATTTGTTGAGTGAGAGTCGTTTCTCCAACTTGAAGAAGATAACTTTAAAGAATCAACGTCAAGCTCAAGGGAAAGAGATCGATAGCAACCAGTAAACTATGTACTAAAAGTGACACCGATTCAAACGATAGTTACTTGGACTCAAAAATCGTCTTTTTGTACGGTGTCAACTGAAATTTTATTCTTAAAAAAAGGAAAAGAAAAGGCGTCCCTCCCTTTTTCGTGTTGTCGTGATGGCTACCGGCGAATCCTAAAAATGAACAACTTTAAATTCCAAATCGTTAAAAGTTTCTTTTAAATACATATTTTTCAAAATAGAAATCAAACGGAAAACCCTTTTTATATATATATATATATATATATATTATGCATAATTTATTAATTATATCAGTTGTATCATATTATCTTAGAGAATGTTTCAAATACAGATAATGTCATTCATACAAATCAATTGAAATATTTTTGGAAATGATGATGGTTCCTTTATTATGATAATGTATTATAAAAAATGGTTAGAATACATTAATTATATGGGTAAATTGCATGAAAAAGTAACGTAATTTAACTTGATTCCAATTTTGGGTAACGTAAATTCAAAACTTCTATTTTGGTATCTAAGATGTAAAGTTTTAAACATTTAAGTACACAGGTAACCGGTTGAAAACTAATTTTAGATTCCATGTCACTAACCACGCCAGCAAATAATATTGAGTTAGATACCACATCACTCGTCACATCAACATGATAACCGGTTAATGCTTCAACTGCTTACCCGGATACTTAAAATTTTATATCTTAGATACCAAAATGGAAGTTTTATAAGTACGTTGCCTAAAATAAGAATCAAGTTAAAGTACGTTATTTTTTCATACAATTGCCCTAATTATATTCAACATTTAGATTAGAAAACAATTGAGATATTTATGAAACTAAATATTTATTAGAATAAATGTACGGTTGAAATTGATTTATATGAATTACATATGTATTTATAATTATTTTGCTGGTAAAAACAAAATAAACATATTTATTACACTGTCACATTTTTTTTTGCACCAAATATATATAAAACGTGAGAAATAGAAACAGACGATTGTCATAATTAAATATGATATAATTATTATTTTTATAGTTTATAAAATCGATTTTTAAATTATAAAATATTTTAAAAATAAAATACCAATTTGGTCATTTTATCCACACAATTGGGTCCAAGTTCATGGGAAGGAAGCACTAAACACTTTTATATCTTTAAAATAATTAAATAAATATACATAATTTAATATTCAATTTAATGTTAATAAAATATTCCAAAAATAATTACCAAGAAAAAAAAAAGATTTGATAATATTTAAATATAATTTGAAAAAAAAAATTCAAAGCAGTTGTAATTATTTTTTGTTCCTGGTCAATGAAAAAAATTATGTTTCACGTTATCTTGTCGGTAGACATGGCAACGGGCTGAGGACGGGTCGGGTTTTGTAATCCCGACTCCGGTTTTTAGTAACAGCTCCCGATATTCGGTAGGTACGGGGATTGACATCTCGTCCTCAGTTAAACCCCCTGTCAAACCCCATGAAGAATATCCATTAATTTGAGTTTACCGGCGATCCCCAGCCCCAACCTCGGTTTGAGTAACAACTCTCGGCCCCGGTTTGAGTCTACCAGGGATCTCTAGTTATCGTTTTAGGGGAATCCCCCGTTTGGGTCGCGTGAGCGGGATCCTCACTGGGTCAGGGCAAATCACCATCCTTATGTGTAGATAACCAATTGGTATAAAATGCACATCTTAAATAATAATTTAAATGAATGTGATTACGTTGATTTAACATTTTTAACATAATTTTCAAAATACACATTTTTAACAGATATTTCAAAATCTAGTTTTGCAGATAAAAGAATATACGTTAATTGTTTTTAGATTTTCCCAATTCAACATTATCACTTAGTTATCAGGTAAGATTTTAGTCTACCAAAACGACATTGTATGCAACAATTTGCCCGATGAGCGCTAATCGTTGTAAGACTTACCGCGTAAGACTCTTGGTCCTTGTCTCGCTTTTACCGGGTAAGATCCGGTAAGATAATGTGACTTGATAAGTATGCAAACTGAGTAAGCGTTTGATAAACGACACCTTACTATCAGTTTGAAATTACCATTTTATAAAAAGTTTGTTGCAAAGTATCATTTTATCAGTAAAAATTGTTGGAGGTTACCAATAAAAAAAAGTTACTTTTAAAAGTTAGTTGAAATTCTTATAATAAAAAGTCAATTTAAAAGTTTGTTAAATATTGAAGGCACTAAATATTTTAATATAATTAATATTGGAATAAATTCTTAAAAACCATCTTTTATATATGAAGTACTATTTATTAATGCATATAACTTAAAATTCAAAATTACAAGTAAATTGTACATAAGTATAATTTATTAAACTCCATATTTAAATTTGTATAACTAACTGTAGATAAATATAATCAAATACAAGATAAAATTCTCATTTTAAATATATCTAAAATATAATTAGAATACTTAATTATTAATTTAAAAAAAATTATATTATTAAACCAAAAACAAATTACTTTGTCATGATACTTAAACTAAATTATAATAAAAAAATGAATTAAATAAATTATACAAAAAATGAGAACTTTTATACTTTTTATGATATCTTCTAAATTATATATTTTTTTAAAAACATTATTGTTTGCTCAAACCCACATAAATGTAATGGAGGTTCCTAAAAATGACTGTGAGGGGATGTTTGAGATTACTTATTTGAAACAACCTATCAACTTATTATAAGTCAGAAGGGTTTAACTTCATTAAAAACTTCTTATTACTGGTTTGACATCGGTATAAGTTGTTTATCTAAACACTCAAAAGTACTTATTACCGGTGTCACACCGAAATAAGTCAATAAGTTGTTTTTATAAGCAATCTCAAACACCCCATGAGCTTTTCCAAGATTATTTCATTAATTATATTATCAAAATATTCAATATATTTAATAAAATATTATATTTATCTCTTAAGTATTTGATTTCAATGTCTCTTATTGGTGGAAAGATTAAAATATTATCTGTTTCTTAAATATTGTATTTTAGAGATTTTCCAAATTTGAATATTTTTACAGTCTATTTATTATTTTCTCTATTTTATCATACATTATAACATAACTGTTGTAGTAAAAAAATATTTTTAAACCCACCAAAATTTCTATTTTAGCTGGAGTGTTGAAGATGTCATTAGGAATGAGAAATAATATTTTATATTCTTATCGGTTTTAGGAATTAAATATATAGAAAAAAACTGATATTTTAATAATATAATTACGGTTATAAGAATATATTTGCTAAAGTAAAATATAATTTTTTTTTTATTTTGAGAATTTTAATTCTTCAAAAAAATATAAATTTAAGAAATTTTTATTAGAGATTTTTGTAATAGGAGTTGTTTGTTTACCTCTTAATAGTTTTATTAAGAAACAGTTTCTCAATCGTTAAGAGGGAAATCTTGTTTGACAAAAAAAGATTTGTCTTTTAATGATTCTAAAACACTCTAAATGATTTTGTATAATAGGTCTATCTTAATTATTAAAAGCCCTAATTTCACTGTAAATACTTACCAAACAATTATATTTTATTTTGCACTATATCATAATAGTCTTTTAATCATTCTGATCACTTAATCATTTTACACCAAATCGTTCAACAACTGCCAAATAAACCATAAATTCATATTTGAAAACTTGAGTAGTTTAAATTAGCGATGGTGATTTGCCCAGACCCGCTGGGAACCCTGTTCACCCGACCCGAACGGGGACGAAGATTCTTCGCTAAAACTGGTCCGAGGGCCGGGGATCTTTGATAGAATCATATTAAAGGATATTATTTATGAGATTTGACCGGTGATTGACATATATTTGATTGGGGACGGGATGTTAATCCCCATACCTGCCGAAGACGGAGGTCAGGGCCGGGTGATGTTACTTCAAACCAGGGCCGAGACCAGGATTACAAAACGGGCCGCATCCCCTGCCCGTTGCCATACCTAGTTTAAATCCGGCCGATAATTATAATTACAAATAAATATTATATATTTTAAATTTAATATTTGGAATATGTTTTTCTTTTTAAAAAGTCTTGAAAGAAAAAGGAAAAGATTCCCCCACTCTCACACGCGCACCAAAGATCGCGTTACAGCTAATCACTACCCACACGACTTGTCTTCATCCAAGACCCAATCCTGTACGACTAAGGTCCACAACTCTCCTCAATATCAACCTTCCGATTCATCCAGTTCCATAATTCAACGGATTTGATTGCGGGAAGATCGTACACAATTTAAACGAAAGCACACCGACACATTTCTCATCCCGTAACCTCAGCTTCGTTTTCCTGAACCTAAAACCAGACCTCAGGTTCGGTAACGCACCTCTAGGTCTGGTTTTCCGGACCTAGACCGATAAAATATTATATGTCTGAAAGAACGAAAGAAAAAAGAGACCATCTTTCTCGCTCATCGGTTTTAGAGAGAGAAAGAGTGTTGAGTAGTTAGTAAGAAAAAGTGTGTGTAGAGAGAGGGGTATACATACATATATATGTATGTATAGAGAGAGAGAGAGTAGAGGGGAAGAAGGTGCATTAAGCTACGACTGTTTGGAGTGAAGAGTAAGTGGAAGCTTTGATCTCCATTAACAAGAAGGAAGCGTTTGGAAGTAAGAGTTTCTACACACTTCTCAACTACCCCCCGTTCCCCAAATTTGATTTTTCACTTGGATCATAGTTTCAAACTCTTGAATTTAGTTGTTATCGAGCTGATTTTTGAACTTGTTTGTGTTGTGATATCAGTATAGCTTTTGATTCGTGGAAAAATATTGGAATTCACAATTATTGTTTTTGCATTATTTGGGAAATCTGACGCTGGATTTCATGCAGCGGGTGTTTTTAGGGTTTTGGTTCAGAATTTGGTCTAGTTTTTTTTTTCTTCCTTTTTTCTTTTTCTGTGAGTTGTTGAAGGATTTGGAGTTCATTTGCAATGTGTATTTCTAGTTGTGTATGGCTTATGGCTGCATAGGATTTTGTTTATATTAGGGTTTAAGTGTTTGATTTTTTTATGATTTGATCTCATGATATATCTGTGATTTCTCTGTGTTTCTCTTCTTAATTAGAAGTACACAGGCTGATTGTGGTCACCGAATGTAACGATTTGAGGCAGTCTGGTTCTTCACCTAACATGTAGACATAAATTTAATTCAAAAATCAGAATGAACTTGGTTGTGGTTTCAAATTGACTGGTTGACTTTTTGCCTTTACAACATATTTCTTGCAAAAAGGAACACTTTGGACAAAAATGTAAATGAAAAAAACACCATTTTACTGATGGAAGCTTTTTTCCTCCAGAATCATTCGTTTACTCGAAGTGTGGTGTTTCTTTTTCACGTTTTTGTAAGAACCATGGTGCAAAAAAGTCTATAACTCCTTTTCAATTAGGGTGCTCTCGATATGTGGGATAGGACAAAACAAAAACTTCTTGTACCATGTTTGGTGCGACATTAGATTGGACAGCACAAGTATGGGCACAACACGAATGCATTTTTCTGTCCCACCAAAATCTGTGAAACAAAAACCAGGAAGAAGAGACTTGGACTGGTAAATTACTAAATTACCCATGTCAAATTAGAAGCTTGCAAATTCTTTCACCCGCCTACCTCACTCTCGCCCTACAAGCTGAGTCCTAAAGTTGCAGTTTGTTGTTCTGTTTCTGTGTTGAGGAGGAGTTTTTCTTTCTTTTGAGGAAAGTGGTCATAAGGGTTAAGTTAATTTAAAAAGTTCTGACGATTCATATAATGTGTTTACAACAAGCAAAGGTATGCAAGCGCTATAAAGGGCACTTTTTTATATCCACTGATGTTAACTTGCTAGTTTTATATATGAAATCACTGGCAGATGCTAAATAGGTAGGCTGTCAACTTGAACTGTTTTTATTTTAGAAATTATTAATAGAGCGGTAGTGATCATTTCTTCCTGTATTATTACATCATTTGGTAATAGTTTAATACTTTGTCTTTCAAGTGTGCTGAAGCACAATTTATTCTTCACTAATGCTGCTAGATTTTACTGTTGTGCCTGATATTTCTCATTATACTAGGTCTCCTGTAATTCTTATCGAAGGACTTGCAATTTGTAGGTTTCATTGAAACTAAGTTACAGAAGTTATCCACAAGTTCTTGATCCAACATAGACATCAACACTGACTTCTGACTCTTCAGGACCGTGTGCTTGGGAGTTTCATAGAACATTTCGATGGTAGACGAATTTTGGTAGATACCTGGCTGAAAATAGTTTAGAAAGAGTTAAAATTAATTCATCACGAGCAGTGGTGATAAATACCAGTCTAAGTAGCAGATTCAATTTTAATGAGATTCAGATGTTGCAGCGGCAAATTATGTTTAAGCAGCTAGAAGAACTCCAGAGGCAAAAGAAACTCCAGGAGTTAAATGACTCCGGGCAACAAAATGTTATAAATCAACAATCTTTGATACACAATAAGCAAGCTTCCAGGGCTCAGTATGCGCCCTTAATTAATGGAACACCGGTTCGTGATGCATCCCAAATGTTTATGTTTGGTTCCACGAACTTGGGCCAGGGGTTTCAAAATGGATTGCCTTATTCACAGGCTCAAAACCAAATCCTGCATTCAATGAGTCTTGCATCTCAGCCGGTTGATGGAACTCCTATATCTAGCACTGGACATAGTTTTAGTCGCTTTTCTCATTTTCAGGGGGGGACTAGTGAATCCAGTGGTGAGCAAGTAGACACCATTAGTAGATCTTCCATGAGTGATCAATTCAATGTTCCCTATCAGGAGAGAAACATGTTTGGACCAGTTTTTAGTCAAGGTCTAGATATGGGAGGGCAAACAGGAAATGATCAGCAAGAATTTGGGAGGGGTCAAGAACAAGGTGATTGGCCTGGCAATATTTCCGAGAAAACAGCAAACATCAACCCTTCTCAGGATTTTACTACTTTGGATCCGATGGAACAAAAGTTCTTATTCAACTCAGATGATAATGATTTGGGAGGCTTCGGGAACATGTTTGAAGGCCCTGATAATGTGCAAGCTTTGCCTTCGCTTCAAAGTGGGAGTTGGAGTGCTCTCATGCAGTCTGCCCTTGAAGAAACCTCCAGTACTGATACCGGGCTGCAGGAAGAGTGGAGTGGTTTAAGCTTTCAGAACCCAGAACTGTCCAATGATAACCAGCCTTCTAATTTCATGGAAAGTGGGAAACATCCAACTCCATGGCAAAATAACATATTTCAGAATGCATCGTCTTTAAATTCAAGGCCAGAGCATCTAAAAATATCTAATGCAAGCTCAAGCTTCCCTGGTTTACAACAGTACCCTGCTAATCATTTCCAATTGCGTTCAGATTCTTCTCATGAGTCAAATCAGCATTCCCACAAAGAAGCAGGTGAGTTATATTCCAGTGCTCAACAGAGAGAACCCATTGAGGGTAGTGCACAAGTTCAAAGGATCTCACCTTTACAGGTCCATCAAGGACCAAGTGGGCATGCTGGAGAGTTTGAGTTTGGTAATGATGCTTCAAATAATGGCATGGAGTTTAAGAAGGTAAGCAGCAAATGTATTATTTTCCAAGTATATGCTACTCCTCCATCCCAAAATAAATGTCCACAATGAAAATGGCACACAATTTTTGAAATGTGTAATTATTACACTTTTTAATTAACTATATGACAATATTACCCTTAACAATGAGGGAGTGATGAATTTCTCCATATCATAATTAAGAGTAAAATTGGAAAGTAGACACTAACTTTTGATGGTGGACACTTATTTTGGGACAAACTAAAATAGAAATATGCACACTTGTTTTTGGGAGCATCATTTATCTTACAATGTCAAAAAACTCAACAAACCATTCTTATTCCTCTTCTCATAGGGGTTCTTGCCCGATAATCAGAGACAATCTAACGCATCAGAGGTGACAACTTTTAGAAGCAGTGATTGTTCTGGCATGTCTGCTATTATGGACAGACCAGGCGGCTTTCCTGTTCCAGATTCAAGTGCTCAAACAAGGTGTTTACTTCTTTGTTATGCAAATGTATGCTCCCTCCATATCATGAGAATTGCAACGTTTGACTTGATGTTGGACTGTTTGTCAAATCTTCAAAGACACTTCAAT
The DNA here is from genome assembly GCF_001531365.2 of Cynara cardunculus var. scolymus. NCBI lineage: Eukaryota > Viridiplantae > Streptophyta > Magnoliopsida > Asterales > Asteraceae > Cynara > Cynara cardunculus. Next base: position 2,334,304 of record NC_037534.1, on the reverse strand, counting down.
AAAGACAAAATAAAGAATAATGATGACCCATATCAGTACCCATCAATTTATTTATGATGATCATAGTAGGTATGTAACTTTATCTTCGAATCTTTATGAAAAAGGAAATGTTGCAATTTTCTTGGACATTTTAAAGTAAAGGGTTGCAATTTTCTTGCGATGGAGGGATTATAATTTATCAACAGAGCTCTTAGAAGGTTATCCTACTCCTAAAATGTCCCTGTGTAATGTGCGATCTTCTAAAACATTCTTTGGTTTATCGTGGCAGTCGCCATATGCTTGAGCTTCTTCACAAGGTAGACAAATTTAGAGAATATAGACATGGTATGCAGTCTGCTCATACCGAATCACCTCCAACAAGCGAGATGCCTAAAGCTGAAACTGTAGATGCAATTACTCCGTCCAACAATTCTTCTGCCCCACAATACTTTGGATTGAGGTTGGCCCCTCCAACACAAAGGTTGCCTGGGAATTATTTTGACTTATCTCAGATGTCCCAACAAGCGGTATGTAGTACTAGTTCAAACATCAGTATCTCAGAAAGGTCAAAATTTTAACTTTCATTATCCATATAACTCTTTTATCAGTTTGTTCTTTTGTGTGATCAATAGAGATGTTGCTACTATTAGGCATTTGTCATTCCATTATGCTTTTGGTACGCGGAACAGGATGGGACATGCCTAAACAAAAACTTGTTCCACGTTTGGTGCAACGTTTAGACCGGGACTGGATTGAGTGGGACAAAAGTGCAATTTTTTTGGTCCCACCAAAATATGTGGAACAAAAATCATGGAGACGAGACAAGCTTGGTAAATTACTGAACAACCCATGCCAAATTATTACCCTAAAACCTTTCACAATTCTTTTCTATCTAACTTTTGCCCATCCAGTCCTGTCCCGTCCCGTCCGGTCTTGTCTGCATGCCAAACGCACAGACCTTGATGCTCTGCATCTGATGTCTGTTTTGTAATTAAAGTTCTGGAAGTATACGACCTTCTCTTAATCCTGACGCTTTGCAGGACACCTCCCATCTAGTTCCATTGAAGAACCAAGATGGTCAAAGATCATCGAAATTTGAGACACAACAGCCTCTGACAACATTGGGGATGAGTCAACATGTCTCCAATTCAACAAGGCAACCTAATGTCTGGGTAGATATACCTTCACAGCAAAATCTTTCTAGCATGGGATTTTATAAGGCTCCAAGTGGATCTCCATCAACCTCAGATGTGGCAAATGACAGGATGGAAACTGCTTTTGAAGCTCCAAAGGAGTCAGATAGCCAGATAAATGTCAAAGGAGGCAATGATTTATTGGAGGCTAGCGGACACGTGTCGAGTTCCCAAAGAATCTATGTTGAGGAAGAGTCGTTTTCAGGATGTGCAGAAGCAAAACCTTCTTCTAGTTCAGTAGTAGTACATGGATCTGGCAGCGAGCCCCCAGCAATTTCTGCACGACATCATGAGGCATTTGGGCATTCTTTGAAGCAAGCACATCTTTCTCCTCATGGTTATTCACCTCTGAATCCCACATACTTGGATCCTAGTGTAAGGACAGCAGTAAAGAACGAAAGGGTAGATTCTGACACTAAAGTCCCTCAAATAACATCCATGTCCCAGCTCACTTCTGCGTATGAGAATTATAGAAACCTGCTCGTGACACCAGCTGCAAGAGACAATCAGTTGGTCAAAACCTCACCTAACCCTCCTCTTCAGGATGCTTCTCAGCTGCATAGGAATAGTTCGTTTGTGCAAATGAATTTAGCCAGCACAAGTCAACATGGGAGTATATGGCCAGTAACTGGGACCAACCCATATGCTGGTAACCAATTATCTTTGCCTTATTTGCAGCATTTAGATGGGCCCAATCAAGATTTGCTTGCTTCCAAATCAAAGAAGCGTAAATGTCCTACATACGAGCTTCTACCATGGCATAAAGAAGCGACAAAAGGTTCTTCAAGGCCTCAAGATATGAGGTGGGTGCTAGAACACAACCATTTTGTGCATCCTGCATGTCTATTACATACTCCCCCGTCCCAAAATAAATGTCCATGATGAAAAAGACGCACAGTTTTAATAATGCATAATTGGTACACTTTTTAAATTAACTAAATGCCAATTGTACCCTTAACAATAGAGGGAGTAATGAATTTCTCCAGCTCATTAAGGGTAAAATTGGAAATTAGACACTTACTTTTTAAGGTAGACGCTTCTTTTGGTACAAACTAAAATAGAAATGTGAACACTTGTTTTGGACAGAGGGAGTATCACAGTATTTCCATTTCCTGTTTACCTATAGTGTATAAATGGCAAAATTATTAAAAGAAAAGGGGAAAAGTTCAAAAAGCCCCAATAAACATTTCCATTTTGAATGGTTTAGTCCTTAAAACTATTTTATTGAATGAAAAAACCATTAAAATTTCTAATTTTGAATGATCAAGTCACTTAACTATTTTTTTGAATGAAAAAATATTAAACTCTCTCTTTTTGAATGAAAAAACCATTAAACTTTTTCATTTTGATTGATCAAGTCCCTGAACATTTTTTTTAATAAATAAACCATCGCACTTTTAGAAATTGGTTACCTACATCCTTTTAACCCAAAAAAAGTTGCATTAACCGACAAGTAAAAGTTCGATGGTTTATTTATTTATTTTTTTGAAAAAAATTCAGGGTCTTAACTTAATCAAATTGTGAAAGTTTAATGGTTTTTTCATTCAAAAAAATAGTTCAGGGACTTAATCATTCAAAATGAAAAAGTTTAATGGTTTTTTCATTCAAAAAATAGTGTAAAGGACTAAACCATTCAAAATAAGAAAGTTTGTTGGGTTTTTTTTGGACTTTTCTCAAAAAAAAAAACATCAGAGTGACATTTTGGCTACAGTTCAGCTTATACAGCAAAAAAGCTACATGATGCCTCCTAACTTTGAAAAAATTGTTGTCTTGCAGCATTGCTGAATTAGAATGGGCACAGGCTGCAAATCGGATACCTGAGAAGGTATGCTTTTTCATTGAGCATTATGAAAAAATGACTTTCAGAAGACTTGCAGATCTTTCAATAGTTGTTCTGAACACTTTAACTTTTGTTAACAGTTGAAAGAAGAGGCTGACTCACACCCAAAGAAAAGAATTATATTAACAACACAGCTTATGCAAGTGTTATTTCGCCCTACACCGGCTGCAGTTCTCTCGGATGATGCTACTACATGCTATGATACTGCAACATACTTTGCTGCTAGATTAACACTTGGTGATGCATGTAGCTTGGCAAATCATCCTCACATGCCTTCTGATACATCTGACTCGTAAGAATTGTACTTGCAAACTCATTTTTCTCTTTGTTTCATTATTATGGATGCAAAATCTTGCAAAGTTACTAAAGAGTCCTTGCCTCATTGGCCAGATGGTATCCGGGTTTACCGGTAAGTCCTATTCTTGCTGGAGGTTAAAGGTTCTAACCTCACCAAAGTGGAGGAGTATGCGCTATTATTTATTGTATATAAAATTATAAATATTATACACACTTCAAAAAGAAGTCTTGCAAAGTTGTGAGCTTTAGCATCTTACTTCATCATCATCATCATATTTTGATTTTTTCTCCGACATTGCAATCCAGGTCATCAGGGAAAAATGTAATATCTAAGGGCAGCGGTGATCAAAATCTCTCGAAGATAGTGGAAGAATTTATCGATCGATCAAAAAAGCTGGAAGATGAGCTTTTGAGGTACAAACACAATCCATCATTTGTGAATCATTTTATGTTAGAAATCATCCTTTATATGATCAAAACATAAAGCAAAAAAGGATTGAGCCTAGTCAATAATACCGAAACACACAAAAAAGACCATGGCTATAGACTATAGTAAACCAAACCAAACAAGCCCAATATATCACACCTGAAGGTGGGTTTTTTTTTGGGGGGGGGGGGGAGTGGAGATGGACACAGACCTGACCTCTACCTAAACAGGAGAGTGGCTGTAAGATGTACAGAAAACTCCACATGGCCAAATTTGGCGATAGAGTTGATCATGTTCTTACTAATGCCGTGTTCTCGAATTTGGGGAGAAAAGAAAAGAAAGGAAAAGGAAGGAAAGGGAAAGATTTTTTTTTATTTGAGTTCTCGAAAGGGAAAGAAAGGAAAAGAAATAATAATTTTTCATGCTCTTGAACAGGAGAGAAAGAAAAGGAAATATGTCATTTTTACTAATCAACAATATAGCCTTTAGAATGAAAGATTTGGGTAGCTTTGTACTTCTAATAATTTTTTTTAAAGGGTTTTAATTTCTTTCTTTTCCTTTCCTCCCACATTTGGGAGGACAGTTTTGGGAGGAGACTTACCGTTATTTTCCTTCCCTTTCCTTTCTCCCCTAAAAATGTTTCAAGTACACGAGTTTTATTACTTTCCTCCCCTTTCCTTTCCTTCATAAAAAGAAGTTTCGAGAACACAGCATAAGGGCATACTTGTAAAATTGATTTTAATGGTGATGAAGGGTGGAGAATGGAGGATCAATTCTGGAAATAAGAATGGAGTCCCAAGATTTGGAGAGATTTTCAGTCATCAACCGTTTCGCCAAGTTCCATAGCCGGGCACAAATGCTTGCAACCGAGACAGCATCCGCTGGTGGAGCTTCTGCTGTCCCCAAGCTATTTCCTCAAAGATACGTCACAGCTAGTCCGATGCCCAGGACAGTACCCGAAGGGCATAATTGTCTTTCCTTGTGATTGCTATCTTTACAAGTCTTGTTTTTGCCTTATCTGCTTGTCTAACTGCACTTTTGGTTCATCTTTTTGAACCAAAAACCGACTTCTGATGTCAATTTTGACGAAGTATATAACGTTCTTTTTTACATGTCCATTAGCGTTTGGAAGGTTGCCTGGAAGGCCGGCAATAATGGCAGGTATGCATTTCTATGAACTGAAATTGCTTTAGACAACCATCAAAATCACCCTTTGCCTTTTGTTGAATAAGTTCTCTTATAGCATCCACAATGGTGGACCTTTTCATTCAGCTTCTTTCCCCAAAAGTGGGACCCACAAGCACAAAAACAAGATTTAGCATCCACAATGGTAAGCTTTCTCATCAAAAAAGTTGGACCGACAAGCTTAGGTGGCCAAACGAAACAGGAAAAAAGGAGGGACCCATCTGGCTTTTTCACATTCTGATGTGGCCAAAAAGCTCTCAAAAAGTCTTAATTGTGGATGCTCTTACTTATAACGACACAAGCAAAAGTAAGGTGGCCAATTTTTTTTCACAGAAGCTCCATGCTCTACGGTGACTTGCTACTTAACACGTCTGTCTGTTGATTTCTAACAGGCTTGACAAGAGCATCTTTTTTTTACATAGAACAGATACTCATGCACACTCCTCATCTTTGTTAAGCCTTAGAACCAATCCGGGTCAATGACCCTTTATGTGCACGTTTTTTTTTCTCTGGCAACCATTGTCTTGGGCCTCTGGCTGATTCACACTTACTTGGGTAAGCACTTACCCTTACCCGGCAAGTGATTAGACACTTGCCTGGTTAGCGTAATATCGGGTAAATTGTTGCATACAATGCCGATCTGATGGACTAAAATCTTACCTGGTAAGATAAGTGATGGTGTTGATCTTTACCGGTAAGCGCTTACCGGGTTAGTTATAGGGAAAGGTGTCTCCCTTGTTAGAGATTGCTATAGGGGATAAGATAGGGTCTAAAGCAGATGTGTTGCAATGTAAAGGGCAGTAGTCATGTCAAAAGTGATCCTACCCTTTTAAGTGCATTGACTATGGTGACCTCTTTTCCAAAAAAAAAAAAAAAAAGTGGGGCCCACAAGCTTATGTGGCCATCAAAACAAAGCTTGTGTAGTTAAGAACATTATCTATATTGGAGCTGAGTTAAGAAAAGGGCTAATTCTATTCATACGAAGAAAGATTGTGTGAGAATAAGAGCGTAAGAAGGGATCTTGACTTTGATCACTTTTATTCGCACCCTCTCCCATGAATTATGCTTCTCAGGAGAATATGATCCGGTGTATCTCACTACTGTTGATCTTTGATTAGAATTGATTCAACGGTGGAGATTTCTTCTCATCATAACCTTCGTTTTCATTGAAACTCCGTCCAATATGTGATTGCCTATTTGTCTATGTTTTTTTATATGATTTTCCAAATATTGAGAAATGCAAATAAATTTTGCGTTTTATTTTTAAATATAGCCTTAGGTTTGAAGAAAAAAGTTGCCTTCTAAACAAAGTTGTAATTTTAAGACCAAAATCAAGTTTTTTTTTTTGTTTCTACTAGTGTGACAACAAATTCCTTCTTTTTTTCTTCTTAAATTAATGTAACCAAAGAGCATTTGGTCTAGCGGTATCATAGTCTTTAGCCTCCTGGGTTCAAACCGCACCAAAGGTGAGAAGAGTGTGCGTTTATTTGTTGTATATAAATATTATATATTTCAAAAAAAATAATGTAATAAATGTTTTTATTTATTTTTATTTTGTAACCTGATAGATTTTGTAATTATTGATGACATTAGTTTCAAGTTGTGAGGTTATATTGTAATTACTTATAACAATTTACATGAAAAATATCATATTAAAATTGGCTAAAAGCTTGTTTATCACATAAAATATTAATAGAAACGTAGAATCTAATATTAAATGAAACATTCAAATATATGATGTAAGAAAAACCTTTGTTAATATAATTCACGTGTTATAAAGAGGCAGATAAAAAAACATCAAAGAAATAGTAGTTTAAAAATGAAGAGAACTGGGAATAAGAATCAGTTTGGTTGTGGCATATTGGTTAAGACGTAGGGGTCATTTACCAAACATTTGTTCAGTAAGTGTTTAGCGGTAAAATTTAATACTATTATTTACTTACCGGGTAAAATTTTAGTTCACCAAAACGACATAGTATGCAACAATTTACACGGTAAACACTTACCGTGGTAAGAGTTGCTGCCCTTATTTACCGAGTAAGACTCTTGGTCCTTGTCTCGTTCTTACAGAGTAAGATTCTTGGTTCATATCATATTCATCCGAAGAAGTAATGTTACTTGGTAAGCGCTTACCAAGGTAAGAGTTTGGTAAACAGCCCCTTAGAGATGTAGTGGAGATCTTATTTTCTTTAGGTTCTTAGGAACTGCCAAAACTGTGTGTTGTTATAGAAGTTTACGTGCGATGACCTCAGACCATTTGTGATCTTCTAGGGTTTAGTCGATGTGCGTAAATGGATTTGAAAACCCATGGTTACTCAAAAAAGATCGGCGTAACTCCAAACCTTGCAGAAATTATCGTGAGCATAAAAGCTATAACAATAAAAAAATTAAGAGACGAGAACACGAAAAGTTGTAATGAACTTTTGTTATAAGTTTAGTGTTTAAGAAATATAGAGATATACAACGTTAAAGGTTGGACCTTTGAAAATCAAAATTTTCTACATTAAAACAGAACAACCTTACAGTGGTACGAACCATCATAACAGCCTTGGTAGGTCCAAATCTGGTATGCAATAAGAGGGAGTTCAGATTTGCATACAACTTATCTCCCACAGACCCTACCCACAGCCCGTGGGTAAAGTTTGGTAGGCTCATTTGGTTTGGTTTGGTTTGGTTTAACAATACAATATATGTCGAATTATTCCAGTTTTACAAACTTGCAGCATAACTATCTTTTCTCTCAAAAATGTTACTGGATCTGCAAAATGGTTTGGAACCATGAAGGACAACAATGACCTTATGGTAATGCCTTCAAGGCATAACACTGTTGGTTTCGACCTTTCAAGGTGGTATTGAGGCACAAACGGGTGATGGTTTGAGCATGACAACAATCCCGTTAGTGATTGGGCTCTTATGGGCACTAGATTTTTATGCCATCAAGGCATCAACTAATCAAGCTTTTACGAACTTTATTTGCCACTCACATAATATTATTGGGACGGGGTGATGGTGGGTTGGGTCGAAGGTTGCTCGTTACAACAATGAAAGGTATAATATACATATTTTCAATAATCAAACCAAAGGAATAACGATAATATATTAATTTGTTACAATGGAGTTTTCTTTTTTGGTAACTATAAGTGTTCAGGACAGCTTGTGCATACCTCAATTAATTCCATGGGACTTTGAAAATAACAGTCAGAAAAATCTGAACTACTAATATACGAGGACCCCAAAATCTAGCCTTTATTTTTCAAAATCAAGCTTATGTCCAAAAAAGGGGCTAATCTTACCTACAAGTTTTTCTATTTAGGGAAAATTGCACCAAAATGGAACCAACTTTCACATGATTCCTATTTTGGGGAACGAACTTTCAAAATCGTCATTTTGGGGAACCAAMTTTYACCTGATTCCTATTTTGGGGAACCAACTTTCAAAATCGTCATTTTGGGGAACCAACTTGCACCTAATTCCTATTTTGGGGAACCAACTTGAAAAATAATTATAGAAAAATGGGAAAATTACACCAAAATAGAACCAACTTTAACTTGATTCCTATTTTGGGGAACCAACTTTTAAAATCGTCATTTAAGAGTCTCTATCGAACTTTTTGTTTATTTAAGGGTCTGATTGATCTGTTGAACATGTAACAGATAATTTAAGGGTCTCTATCAAACTTTTGGTTGGATTTGCCAAATTTGATTTAAACTTTAATATTGACACAGATTGGTTAGATATAAAAATCTTGGATGTGATATTTAATATTTATTTTTATTGCATCAATTAATTTTTTTTCTATTAAATTGATTTTTTTATTGCATYAGAAAAAAAACAATTTTTATCGTGGTAATTTGGATTTTTTTTCGAAAATCTTCAATTTGATATCTGAATTAAAAAAAACGAGATTTGAAATGAAAAAATAGATTTTATTGCATTAATTTTTGAAAAGAAATGAATTTTAGTTATTTTTCTATAATTATTTTGCAAGTTGGTTTCCCAAAATAGGAATCAAATGCAAGTTGGTTCCCCAAAATGACGATTTTGAAAGTTGGTTCCCCAAAATAGAAATCCGGTTCCCCAAAATGACGATTTTGAAAGTTGGTTCCCCAAAATAGAAATCAGGTCCAAGTTGGTTCCCGAAAATAAAAATCAAGTGAAAGTTGGTTCTCCAA
>NC_037534.1:2300908-2324931 GCF_001531365.2 Cynara cardunculus var. scolymus | reverse complement strand
AATACTTTGATATATCAACTTATGATTATGACCAATCAAATATGAAATTATATGAATACTTTGATATATCAACTTGTGATTATGACCAATCAAATATGAATTTAATATAAACACCTAAAGTATCAAATTATGATTCCTTTACAAATTTGTTTTGCCTAACTGGTGCACAGTTAACGTGGATCAAAAGCCTATAACATCAATCTAAAGTGTTTTTAATCGAATTTCACCATTTCGATAGAATTTTTTGGTTGACCTTTCATACTAAAAAAATTACTTATAAAAATAAGTTGAGGAGGTGCACGTGACCCCACTTGGTGCTTAATAGGTCTATCATTGTTCATGACCACCTCATACCTAGCACCAATATCATAACTATTTCTCAAATAGATACAACTATTTATCAGTAACATCCTTATATTTTGTGAAAAAGCTGATTATCTGCAACCACAACTAGCTCCACATGGAACCAACCCCCAACTACACCAATGTGAAGAACATTTTTTTGGCTCATTCAGCGACTCAAGCTAGCAGGTCAGGGGCCTGGGTCCTGACCCACGACTTGTCATAACCATTTCAATTACATCAATTTCATCAAATCTAGATAAAATTAACCGAAGGAGAAGAATGATGTAACAGAGATGTTATTATCTCGACTATTAATAAAACGATGCAACTTTTTTTCTTCAAAGTACGTGACGACTCATAAGACCATGAAAGGTCACACTTTTGATATATTTAGTAGAAAGAAAAGCATAAAAAGTTTATTATTTTCTATTTTGTGGCAAAAGCTCATAAAATTGGAAAGAAAACAAATTATAGAAGAAAATGACACAAAACATAAATGTAAAAAAGTGTAGATCGCAAGAAACACCAAGCATAACAACACATACTTCACGTCCCAAAATAAGGGTGCGTTTGATACACTAGATAGAATAGAACATGATTATTTGTTTCATATTTGACAGAACTTTTATGTAGAACAAAATGGAACATGCATGTTTCACGCCTACCCCATAGAAAAACGTAGAACAAACCTATATTTTACCAATATAACATCAATATGGAACATAATTCCCTTCTAAATATCACACGTTTCACTTTTCATATATTATTCATTCTTTAAATTTTATTTATTGTATTTTATGCAACAATTAATTTTTTTTAGAATTATGCAATTATTACATTTTTTTAGCTAACCAAGGGGCCGTCTACCAAATGTTTATCAGGTAAGCGTTTACCGACAAGAGTAACATCAAAATGGAACATAATTCCCATCAAAATGGATTATTTATAAGTACATCTTACCTAGTAAATGCTAACCGTGTAAGAGCCTCCTCCCTCACTAACTGGGTAAGAACCTCAGTTGATGTCTCATCTCTTACCGGGTAAGATTCTCGGTCCTTACCATACTCATCTAGTAAGATAAAGTGACGCAATAAACGCTTACCCAGTAAGAGTTTGGTAAAAGACCCTAAATGGCAGTTTTACTCTTAATAATAAAGAGAGAAACTCCCTCCATCAAGGGTAGAATGGAAAAGTAAACACTTATTCTAGGACAATAAAATAGAAATGTTGACACTTATTTTGAGACGGAGGAAGTAGTAAATTACTATTTATATGTGTCAATGGACTTGTTTAAGATAACCTAGAATTCCTAAGTTAGAATCAGCACTAATGAATTACCACAAATATATCAATGGAAAAGTGACAGAAATTTCACAAATTACCTTAATATCCTAAACAAGAAAAATAATCAAGAAACTATGAACAAGTAAGGTAGTGTGCAGATTACAGAAAATGAATAATAACATTAGAAATAAAAGCAAGATAAAGGGACGGACCTATATAGGAGCATACGGTGGAACAGACTACCTCTTCATGGTTCTGCAGTAAGGGCAAAAATTACGTTTCTAAAGAGTGTCATCGTATCCTTTTGTTGGGTATCCTTATATTTTTTGAAACGTTTTGGCATAAATTTTTAATGGCAGAGTTGGTAAATGTTGCTACTTTTGTTCAAAAGGACCTAGTTTGAATCCCACTTTTGTCAAATTTCTTAGTTTCCGGCTTATATTGGTGTTTTTTTACATACCTCTAGTATTTTTTTTAAAGCTATAAACAAAACTCGAACATGGGTTCCTTCTATGCTGGGACAAGGATCCAACCACCAAATCTATCTAATCCTGTGAAAATTTTCTAATTTTTTATAATTAAACTGTGCCACCACTTGAAAACATTTCTAAGTCGGCCACTACCCTTGCTTACTTATTATAAATAGTTGGAATCTCAACCATTTAAGTCTATATATGAATGAGAAAGAGGTCATTTTGAGTGCAAAAACATAAAGTCTTTTTCTAAAATTTCCAAGAGAAACAAACAAGAAAACTATGCATGTTATGGTAATACCATATCCAGCACAAGGCCATGTAATTCCTCTCATGGAGGTGGCACGGTGCATTGCGATCAACGGTCTCAAGGTTACATTTGTGAACACGGAGGTCACTCATAAAAAGATTATGAGTGCCTGCGGTTCACAGAAAGACGGTCCGAATGATTTAATCCAAATGGTTTCAATCCCAGATGGGATGCAGCCATGGGAGGACAGGCGTGACCTCGGCAAGTTGACAGAATCAATATCCCGAATGATGCCCACAAAACTAGAAGAGCTAATAGAAGGTATTAACAAAACAGATAACAAAGTTACCTGCATTATTGCTGATGCTTCCCTGGTATGGGCCATAAGAGTTGCAAAGAAGATGGGAATTAGATCGGCAAGCTTCTGTTCCAGCGCGGCTGCAGTTATGGCGTTGATCATGAGCATTCAGAAGCTGTTGGAAGATGAAATTATAGATAGAAATGGTGAGATAACTGTTAGTGATTTTAGCGGCATCACACATTTGGTGTAATTGTGATTTACTTGAAACGTGGGGGGTCAAGGGGGCTGTGCCCCCTTGTGGGTCCTAGGGGCCGCGCCCCTGGCAGGGTCCAAGGGGAAGCAAATTTTAGTTTTGGGATGATCCGGATGAATTTCAGAAGGTTGGAAACCTTCTTGAAATTGTTCCCAAAATTGTAGAAATTTAACCAAGTCTGGATCAAAGATAGAGCAATCAGAGCTTTGGATTGTGGAACTAGCGTTCTGGACCTTAGAAATTTGACCAAGTCTGATATAGAGCTACCAGAGCTCTGTACCATGGAACCAGAGTTCCAAATGTTGCTTCTGATTATGATATAACTGCTCCCAAACCTTATCTTTTAACGGTTATAACTGTCATACAGTTATATTTTAACCGTTTGAATCTCCTGTAATCGTCGATCTCTCATATAAATACATAAACGTGATCTGGTGAATATATATATATATATATATATGTATATATATATATACACACGAATTTGTGCCTTAATTCGTGTATGAATTTTCTGGATTATCCCAGTACCAAATTTGTGCAAACCCAAGGCATTATAGGGGCCGAAAGATAGTATTTAGAAAGCGTCTTTCCATACACGATCCAGAAATATATCCAAACTATATAAAACCACAAACCCAAATTCCCCAACAATAACTTGACTAAATTGTAGATTGAAAGCTTTTTATGCAATGAAACTTTTTTCTTTCAGGAATACCTTTGAAGGATCAAATGATTCAGCTCTCAACAACTATGCCATTTATGGACCCTGCAAAGTTTACATGGGCATGTGTAGGCAATCCCGCCACAAACAAGATTATCTTTGATATCCTGATTCTTGGTACTAAGGAAGCTGCAGAAACAGCCGACTGTATAATTTGCAACTCGACTATGGAGCTGGAGACTGGGGCGTTCAGGCTATTTCCGAAGATGTTGCCGATAGGTCCACTTTTGGCAACCAACCGCTTCTTAAAGCAAGAAGGGCATTTTTGGAAAGAAGACTTCACTTGTCTAACATGGCTTGATCAACAGCCAGTTTGCTCAGTCATCTATGTGGCATTTGGGAGCGTCACAATTTTTAACCAGTCCCAGTTTGAAGAACTGGCGTTTGGGCTCGAACTCACCAATAAGCCATTCTTGTGGGCTGTAAGACCTGAGACAAGTGGCAGTATGAACGGTACTATCTACCCGAATGGATTCATGGATAGAGTAGGCGATCATGGGAAAATTGTGAGCTGGGCACCTCAACAGGAGGTCCTAAGCCATCCCTCAGTAGCTTGTTTCATGAGTCATTGTGGTTGGAACTCTACCATGGAAGGTGTCAGCAATGGCGTTCCTTTCTTGTGTTGGCCGTACTTTGCTGATCAGTTCCTTAATACAACTTACATTTGTGATATCTGGAAAACGGGTCTGGGTTTGAAGAAAGATGATAGTGGTATTGTCACACGAGGAGAAATTAAGAGTAAAGTCGAGCTGTTGCTCAGCAACAAGATAATCAAAGAAAATGCCTTGAATTTGAAAGAAAAAGTGGGAGCAGAAAGATCTTCTAACAAAAAGCTCAGCGAGTTCATTGATTGGGTAAAGAAAGGAAATGTTAACGCACCTGAAAAGAACACCTGCAACTAACGACGGGCATGTAAGCTTTCAGTTATAGATGCTACCATTTCCATGTATGCTGTCTTTTCCATCTTTTCATTTTGATGGCAGAAAATAAAGAAGTAAATTGAACTTCAAAATAAAAGTAGATGCAAGAAATGTGAAGTATCTAAAACTAATCATAGTTCAAAAGTTAATTCATCCAAAAAAAATCGCTTGCTGCCCATTAACATGCCTCATCTATGATAGTTGATAACAAGTATATATACAAGAACTGTTAATAAATATTTTGAAAAATATTGCATCCTCATCCCACACTACTTCTAGAACAATATGCGTCCGAATATCCTAAGTGTAGCAAAACAATTATCCTTGTAACAGAAAACGAATGATCGTGTGAGAATAGGAGTTAAGGTAAGAAGTGTAAGAATGATTTGGACCCTTGATCACTTTTAATCCCAAGACAACCCATGAGTTGTGCTAGTGATTCTCTTCAATTAGAATTGATCCAAGGGTGGAGATCCCTTCCTACCCTTCTCACCATAACTTTTATTCTCACCGGAACCCAACTCTATAACAAAATTGCAAAAGAAAATCCTATCTCTGTTGTGTACCAAACAAACAATCATTGGGCTAATTTAAATTCTTACCTTGGAAAGAAGAATTAATGAATTCTTGACCAGAAATTTGATCCATTTCTAACTCGAGCGTCCTAGCATCTTCTGTCACAGATTTGGCTTCCATTGTGTTCAATTCATTTTAACACACTTTCATACGGGTCTTGTACCATGGCGGCATGGCCAGGCTTTTCCTTGTTTCACCACCAATGAACCCTTCATGAGTTCTTTCCCCTGTCGAAATGACTACTATAACACAAGTTATGTAGAGCAACAGCCAATATAATGAAAGCCTCAAGTCTGCTACAAGCCAATATAGGTGCTTAGTTTGTGATAAATTCCATAATGATTTGAATTGGGAAGATGAGATTTGATGTCAAAAGTAAAAAAAGAAGCAATTGTGACGGAAAAGAGTCAATGACAAAGTAAAACAACATGCATGGTGGATCCTAGAAGTTCCAGCTTGTTATGTTCTCAACCACTAGAATCCCATAGTCATATTGCTAGCAAGTTTATTAGTCAACATACTTTTGCAACATATCGAGCCTGTGTAGACGAGTAGTAATTAAGAGACAACGTACAATAGCAAGGAAATCCATGGTCCAAACATAGCACAAAAGAAAGGAATTGCAAGCAGGGACGGACCCAGGTGGTGAATATGGTGGCACGGGCCACCGCCTCGTTCCTCCGTCATAGTTTAAAAAATTGTAGGGTCGGGAAAAGTGCCACCGTATCAATTTGTTGTGTGCCACCGTATATGTTTTGAGACTACAATGAAAACACAAGTTTCCCTTGGTAAAGTTGGCTTGCAAGCTTTTCTGATAGTCAACAAACCAATGATGATTTTGTGAAAAATATCCCTATTGGTGCTTAGTCTGTGATAAATTCCATAATGGTTTGAATTGAGAAGGTGAGGTTTGATTTTAAAAGTAAACAGTACTTGTTAAGGAACAAAGTGAATAACAAACTAAAGATCTTAGAAGTCAGCTTGTTCTGTTCTCAAAATCACTACAATCTCATTTTCATATTGCTAGCAAGTTCATTAGCCAACTATATATTTAGATATATACCATGCAGAGAGAGACCTGAGAAAAGAATGTCGATGAAACTGAAGCCTGCTTTAACCACAATGCTTCTAAAAGGATTACGACAGATCACATATTTAGACACAGGAATTAACAATGTCGATGAAACTGAAGCCTGCATTAACTACGACACTGTTTGATGAAATTTAATAAACAACAATGAAAGTGAGAAGCTATGCAAACTTATTATGCTTGTGTATAAAAGTGAGAAACAATCAGGTGTAGAAATCTTGTAAATCTCCAAAAATGGGAGATCAACAGACTGAAAAGACCCACGTGCTAGTTATACCTTATATAGCACAAGGTCATGTAATTCCTTTAATGGAACTCACTCAGTGCTTAACCGAGCATGGAGTGAAAGTCACATTCGTGAACACAGATGTCAACCACAAACTCATCAGGAAGACATGGTCGGAGAAGGGGAGTTCTGCTGATCTAATCAACATGGTTTTGATCCCAGATGGGATGGAACCATGGGAGGACAGGAACGACTTTGTTAGGTCTTCAGAAGCAATCAACCAAGTCATGCCGGCAAGCTGGAAGAGCTCATAGATATGATTAACAAAACAAATTACGAGAAAATCAGCTGTGTTATTGCAGATGAATGCATGTCATGGGCCATACATGTTGCAGAGAAGTTGGGAATTCAGCGAGCTACCTTCTGGTCTGCTCCAGATGGCACACTGGCCACCATGTTGAGCATTCGGAAACTGATTGATGATGGAATCATGGATAATGACGGTGAGCCAATTGAAAATAGATTTTGATACTGAACTTTGATTCAGAGTTTCCAGCTTACTTTGTAGAACATTTTACATTCAGGAGCCCTTTTAAAAGACCAAATATTCCAGCTATCACCAACCATGCCACCCATGAAAGCTGCAGAATAGCATGGGGCTGTATAGGCAACTTGGCCACAACAAAAACCCTTTTTAAGTTAACGGTTAAAGCTGCCAAGCTGCAAAGTGGAAGCTTTGCAACTCAACTAACGAGCTGGAATCTTCAACATTCAGCATGTTCCCCAACCTGGTGTCAGTAGGTCTTCTCTTGGCAAGCAATCGACAGGCAAAACAAGCAGGCCACTTCTGGCAAGAAGACTCTACATGTCTAGCATGGCTTGATCAGCAGTCGGCGTGCTCAGTCATCTACATGGCATTTGGAAGCTTCACAATATTCAACTAGACTCAGTTTCAAGAACTGGCACTTGGTCTTGAACTCACCAACAAGCCTTTCCTGTGGTTGTGCGGCCAGGTTAACCAACGAGACAAAATGGATATATGGACAGAATGGGCTCTCGTGGCAAGATAGTGAGCTGGGCACCTCATCAGGAGGTCTTAGCTCAATCTTCTGTTGCTTGGTTCTTGAGCCACTGTGGTTGGAACTCTACTTTGGAAGGTGTCAGCAATGGGGTCCCTTTTTTGTCCTGGCCTTACTTTGCTGATCAGTTACTTAACAAGACTTACATTTGTAACATTTGGATGAACGGACTGGGTTTTCAAAAAGATGAAAATAGTATTATCAGAAGGGAAGAGATCACAGATAAAGTGGACCAGCTGCTGAGCAACAGAGAATTCAAGGCCCTGAATCTAAAAGAAAAGGTTATGAATAGTATCAAAAAAGGTGGATGCTCGTGCAAGAACTTTGAATGCTTCATTGAATGGATAAAGGAGAAAGATGCTAATGGCACAATCCAATACAAGAGTGAATTACCTAAATGTGGTCAGTTGTAAACTTTATTGTGTTCTCATAATAAATCATAACTTACTGTGGTTATTTCTTGGACTTCATTTTGTGTTCCCAGCATATGATCACAAGGTACATTTAACTACTTTATGTGGGTAGCTAAACTTTCTCTAATCTAGAGTGTTAGCATACACTTTTTAACAAGCACATTGGATGATCACATAATGACAGTTGCAAATACTTGAAGGTTTTTGCATAATACAACGAAAGGTAGATCCATTTCTAATGATGTGCAACTTCAATTGCTATTAAATGCATATCATAAGCTTATCATCTCTTTAACTTAATATAGGCACAACAATCGTGTGTAAACCAAAAATCTGTATGCTCCTACATTTGGGGATGGAGAAGATAAAATTCATACATTGCCACGCTATTATGTACATGCATTTCACAATGTACCACGAGACCTGATCGTAAATAATTTTTTACAACAATAATTAACCAAATGGAATAACGGAATATTATTTTGTTACATGAGGGTTTTTGTTTTCCAGGCAACAAAGGAAGCTTTTTTTCCAGAAAAAGACTAACCTTGCCTACATTTTATTGCCTACAAGTTTTATCATATACATATTAATCTAAATTTTCTTGAATAGTTTCAAGGAAGGAACAACGAGTGGCAAAGCATGCTAGCAAGTTAGGTTATCCTTTTTATAGATTTTCTAGTCCCGCCACTGGATACACCATCGTAAATGACTAGATCTGTACCAAATCACATATGAATTTGATATGAATACCTGACCTATCAAGTTATAGTTATTGCTAATCAAATATCAATTTAATTTGAACACCTAAAGTATCAAGTTATGATGTCCTTCATAAAATTGTTCACATCCACTTCATACCTAACACCAGTATTAAAATTATTTGCCAAAATAGATATGTTTTTATGATCAAACCTTCTGACTTCAATTGTAAATAGTTTGGCGTAAATTATCATTTTGTTTAATCTAATTGGAACCTCAATGATTTATGCTACAAGAATGAGAAAGGAGTCATTTTGAGTGCAAAATGTAAGTCGTTCTAAAAACTCCAAGAGAAACAAAAATGAAAAATATTCATGTTCTGGTAATACCTTATCCAGGACAAGCCCATGAGGTCACTCACAAACAGATTATGAATGTCAGGCTGCCTGGTCAGAGAAAGATGGTCCAAATGATTCGATGCAAATGGTTTGGATCCCAGATGGAATGGGACCATGGGAGATTCGGAGGACAGGAGTGACCACAGCAAGTTGACAGAAGCAATGTCCCAAGTGATGCCCAACAAACTAGAAGAGCTTCTAGAAGGCATTACCAAAATAGATGACAAGAAATCACCTGCATTATTGCCGATCTTTTTATGGGAAGGGCCATAGAGTTGCACAGAAGATGGGAATTAGACAAGCAGCCCTTTATCCCTGCTGGGCTGCACTTTTGTCTATGATCATGAGCATTCAGAAGCTGTTGGACAATGAAGTTATAGACAGCAGCGGTGAGATGATTAAATTATAGAACTAAAATTTAGCCTTATGCAATGAAACGTTTCTTTCAGGAGCACCTTTGAAGGATCAAATTACTCAGCTCTCAACAACTATGCCATTTATGGTCCCCACAAAATTTACATGGACATGTATAGGCGACCCAGCCATGAACAAAATTATCTATGACATCTCRATTCTWRRTRCTAAGRAAGCCTTAGAAATGGCAGACCGGATAATTTGCAACTCAACTATGGAGCTGGAGACTGGGGTCTTCACCCTATCTCCAAAGATGTTACCGATTGGCCCACTTTTGGCAACCAACTGCTTCTCAAAGCAAGCAGGCCACTTCTGGAACGAAGACTCCACTTGCCTAACACGGCTTGATCAACAGCCTGTCTGCTCAGTCATCTATGTGGCATTCGGGAGCTTCACAATTTTTAACCAACCCCAGTTTGAAGAGCTGGCTTTAGGGCTTGAACTCACCAAGTGGCAGTACCAACATGTCTACCCGAATGGATACATGGATAGAATAGGCAATCATGGAAAATTGATGAGCTGGGCATCTCAACAGGAGGTCCAGAGACACCCCTCAGTGACTTGGATCATGAGTCATTGTGGTGGAACTCTACCATGGAAGGTGTCAGCAATGGTGTTCCATTCGTATACCGGCCATACTTTGCGAATCAGTTTCTTAATACAAGTTACATATGTGAGATCTGGAAAACCGATCTGGGTTTGAACAAAGATGAGAATAGGGGTATTGTCACACAAGGAGAAATCAAGAGCAACGTGGAGCAGCTGCTCAGCAACAATATAGTCAAAGAAAATGCCTTGAATTTGCAAGAAAAAGTGGCGAACAGTGTACGAGCAGGAAAATCCTCTAACAGAAACCTCTACAATTTCATTGATTGGGTAAAGGAAGGAAATGCTAATGCACCTGAAAAAACACCTGCAAATAACAAATAGCACATAACTTTCCTGTTATATCTATTGTTTCGCCAAGTCAGTATGAAGTATGAACGCCACTGTTTCCATTTGTGCTGTTCTTTCCCTTTTTTCATTTT
Organism: Cynara cardunculus var. scolymus; assembly: GCF_001531365.2. Classification (NCBI taxonomy): domain Eukaryota; kingdom Viridiplantae; phylum Streptophyta; class Magnoliopsida; order Asterales; family Asteraceae; genus Cynara; species Cynara cardunculus. The sequence continues at coordinate 2,314,458 of NC_037534.1, read as the reverse complement.
GATGGGAGAAGATATAGAAGTACATTGAACTTCAAAATAAAACTAGACCCAGGAATTGTGAAGTATCTAAAGGTGATCATAGTTCAAAAGTTATTTCATCCAAAAAATAGTTTAGTTCCCATAAACATGCATCATCTATGAGATTTAATAACAAGTATTCAAGAATTGTAAAGTTGCAAATTATATTGCAACCATCATCATTTTGTTTAATTTTCAACATTTATGGAAGATTTATATCATGTCATCAAGCAAAGGGAAGATCAACAGAAAATGATGAACATGTAAAAGTAGGCACACAAAATATGATAACCCGACAAGATAAATAGTTAAATAGATAGCCTACATTCAGATTTTTCGTATACAATCCTGATTAGAGAAAATGTTTGTAGATTGCTGGCATGGGCAGACTTATATATCCCTATTTGCACGAGAACCTTAAGTAGGTGATATTTAGTACTAAACAATAATTGGTGTTAAATTTGTTTTTTTGCATCACTGTATGAAATTTCTGAAAAATACGAGAATATGTTGTTACTTCTAACAAATATACTTTGTGTGATGCATTGCTAATACATGTTGAAAGATATTGCATCCCACACTCAATACGTCTAGAACAACATATGTCTGCTTAACCTAACCCTAGCAAAAGAATTTCCCTTTTAACAGAATCGCAGAAGGAAATCCTATGTTGTCTACCAAATAAGCGATCACTTTGATAATTTAAATTCTTACCTTCAAAAGAGGAATTATTGAATTCTTGGCTAGAATTTCTAGCAATTTCTAACTCCGGTGTCCTAGCATCTCCCTACTTTGCAAGGAGTGACCAACGGTGTCCCTTTCCTTTCTTAGCTTTACTTCACTGGTTAGTTGCCTAACAAGTCTTACATTTGTGATATCTGAATAAACGAGCTGGGACTTCAAAACATGAAAATGGTATCATCAGATGAGAAGAATCAAGGATAAAGTGACCAGCTGGTCAGCAACAGAAAATTCATTAAAAAGGGCCCCTCAATTTCAAAAAGAAGGTTATAATAGCCTAAGAAAGGTGGGTGTTCACACAAGAACTTCGACGCTTCAATAAATGGATAAAAGAGATAAATGCTAATGACAAGAACAATCTGACCCAAGAGCGACCAAACTATTGTTTGGCCTATAAGAACTTGTTTGATAATTGTAAGAGCAAGCTCTATAACCTATTTATAGGGTCGTCATAGAATCAGAAAATGTTTGTACCTCAATCCTTGGTTGAATACCATATTTTACGGTGTCACTGATGTTAATCTGGAGAACAAAAGTGATGAAGGAACATAAATTTGCAGGAAATCACCAACAAAAAGAAATATGTTCTATCTAGAATTATAGCATAAAAATGACAAAAAAATTAACAATAGCCACATTAATCTCCTATGGCAATCCTGGGCACTAAAATCTATCGTTTGGTTTGTTATTACCAGAAAACTATCCTTCCACAACCGAGCCAAAAACACAATCATACGCAGTAAGCCATTGAAAAGCTACTGAACATCATGTATGTAAAATTTCGTCAAACTGGTTGTGAATGATCCCTAAAAACCATTGGTAATGGATGCAGATGGCTTTAACCATGGTGTAGTCGATTCAGGCGTGGAGTAAAATTTTGGAACTATCCATTCAACACTGTTTACCCTATTTGACGATCCGAATCCTGTAAACAGATACCAAAATCGTTTATTTGAAACAAATTTTGGTATAACTCAATAAGCATGCTAAAATTGAGCCAATCAATTATTGATCATCAAAGAAATTCCGGTGATCGGAAAATGTAATGGACTTACGATTCCGATCAGATTACTACGTGTTGGAGTTGATGTCGACTTGATGATCTAGAGTTGATTTGTGGCGGGAATGACGAGACTTTACACCGTTTAGGGAAATAAAGGAAAATTCTGTATTTCTCGATGCCATTTTCAAGTTTCATACAAATCAACATCAAACAGTTACCTTCGAAAAAGCAAATTACATGAAGAAAATGGAGTATATGTTAGATAATTCATTTTGGTATTTAATATGTATAATTTTAAACTTTTAAGTATCTGGGTAATGAGCTAAAATATTAATTGGTTACCATGTTGATATGGTGAGTAATGGGATGAAATTGGGTTAAATAACAAATAATATTGAGTTGGATATCACATCGCTCGCCAAATCAGCATGGTAATCGGTTAATACTTCAATCGGTTATTCGGGTACTTAAATATTTAAAACTTTACATCTTATGTACCAAAATATAAGTTTTGGAAGTAGGTTACCCAAAATATGAATCAAGTTAAAATACGTTGCTTTCTCATGCAATTTGCCTTAAAAATTACATTTCTAAATCTAATATCTATTTTAATAGTTTTAATATTAATTATATTAGTAAAATACATTTACTAAAATATTATTTCTCATTTCAAAACATTTATTTTCAATACTTTTCTGGTAGAAAGTATTAAAAAAATTTATATTTTGACATAAAATATAACATAGTTATTGAAACAAAAACGATTGTAACCACAAGGATGGTGTTTGATTGGTTTGAACTTGGCTTTAAAGGTCAAAAGTACCTGGAGGTCCCAGGTTCAAATCCAAGAAGAAATAAAAATCTTCTTGTGGCCATGAAGATTCAAATGCAGTGATTCCGAGCTATCTGCAAAGCAGGTGGTCGTCCTAGGATTAATCGGCTCGCATAGCGGGTTGGATATCCAGGTTAATAAAAAAACGATTGCTAAAATCCCTCTTTTATCCATTTTAACATACAATATAACATAGATGTTGAAGCAAAAAAAAATTGTTAAAATTCCTTTTTTTCCTCCAATCTTAGCATAGATGTTGGAGATTCCCTTAGAATATCTCCAACTCGTTATGCGAAGTGACTAATCTCAGGGTGACCAACGGGTAGCCGGAGTCACTGCATTTGAACCTCTGAGCCACAAGAGAATTTTTATTCATCCTTATATTCGAACTTGTGACCTCCAGACACTTTTGACATTTGGAGTCCAAGTTCAAAACAATCGGACACCACACTTATGGTTAATATAGTTCATGTTAGGATTGCTAAAATACATTGGGTGTTAGAGCTTGATGTAATTTTTCTAGAGATTTCACTTTTCATAGTCTATTATAGAAAAATTATAGCATAGTTATTGGAAAAGCTGTTACATTCTTAATACATGATTTTGACCTGATTATAACATGAAATAAGGTGTATATAACATTACCCTTTTATAAACATACTTTTATTCATTAAAAGAAAATTAATTGTTATTAATCATTTCCTTCCTTTTTTTTCTTCTCACATTTAAAAGAAAGACTCGATAAACCACACGGTTGGTGTTTGATTGGTTTGAGCTTTAGTTCAAAGGCCAAAAGTGTTTGGAGGTCTTAGATTCAAATTCAGTAAGGGATAAAAATCTCATTGTGACCACATATATTCAAATGCAGTGACTCCGGGCTACCGGCAAAGTATGTGATCGCCCTGGGATTAGTCGGCTCGCATAGCAGATTAGATATCCAGGTTAATAAAAAAAACTTGAGAACACAATATTTTATTTCTTTTTTCGTTTCCTTTAGGTTCGTCTTCCTTCGTATAATTTGGTTTGAGAACATAGTGTTAGTTGTTATAGCATTTGCATCGATGCTTCACCGACGGTTTGTGTTCTGCTTCTTCTCTTCTCTCTGCGTTGGCCTAGATTGGTCGATGCCCATGCAACAAGTCGATAATGACCTGGTTCGAACTCGTTTTGAACTTTATTTTAACTTTTATATGTTGTTAGACAACGACATAAAGTTAAATACACAAATGTAAAAAATTAACATTTGTAAATATAAAAAATATCAACATAAAACAGTATTTATGGCTGGTATTATACCAGATTTTATTTTTTATTATTCATAACACTAAAACAGTGTATTCCTCAGAGAAAAGTTAATGCAAAAAATTGTTGTATTGCAAGATTTGATATATTCATTGGAGATGGTCTTAATGTTTATTTGTTAACACCTTAACGAACTTAATAGGACTCAACTTATTCGACCAGCTACATATAACTGCTTTAATGATATAGAAGTGGTCTATTCAGTAAGTTTACAGGGAGTTTTATGCATAAAGTTATGTTTTTTCAAAGCTGCTATTCCAAATAAATAAAAAACACGCTTCTTCTATTTGTAAAAAACGCTCTAAATCCATACAGTCAGATTAATCCACACAAGCAACTTTATTTGTACAAAATTCGATAGAAAACCAATTAAACAAACTCCTTAGATAACAAATTAAGAGGAAAGTGTTCTTTTGGTAATCTTTTTATATAAACTATAATAAAGGGATGTTTGACAGTTACTGAATGATTTTGTGTTGAATTATTAAGTGGTCAGAACGATTAATAGGCTCTTATGATATAGTGCAAAATGAAGTATGATTGTTTGGTAATTATTTACATTGAAATTAGGGCGCTGAATGATTAAGGGAGACCTAGAAATAGAATACAAAATTATCAGAGATTTTTAGAAACATTAAGAGACAAAAAAAAATTTGTCAAACAAGATTCAACTCTTAACAATTCAGAGGTTGCCTCTTAATGAAACTATTAAGAGGTAAACAAAGTTGTAAAATATGTTATGTTTTTATCTTTGTAATTTATAATCTCTATAAAACATAACATATAATTTATACTTTATAATATAATTTACAAAAATATTAAAAGAAATATCTCGATTAGTTTATCTATAATATATTATAAAGTATTTGACAAAAACTTTTAAAAATCATTTTTTATACATAACGTACTGTTTATTTATGCATATTATTTAAAATTCAAAATTACAGGCGATTGTGCGTAAGTACAACTTATTAAAACTTAATGTTTGAATTCGTATAATTAACTGCAGATAATTTAATCGAGCTTTCGAACGAGCCGTGCCGAACTTTGGTTTTATGAAGCTTAACTCGCTAAGTTAAACAAGTTATATTTTGTGACGGAGATCGACTCAAGCTCGAGCTCGAATAACTCCTTAAAAGTTTGACTCGTTTACATCCCTACCAACTAAAACTTAAAAAGAGTGGAATTTTTATAAGAAATTTTTTTACTTAATTGTTTGGTAGTTGTTTATAATAAAATTAGACCGTTGAATGGTTAAGGGAGACTCAATATACAAAATCATTAAGAGGGTTTTAAAACCATTAAGAGACATATTTTTTGCTAAACAAGATTTATCTCTTAACCATTAAAAACTGTATTTAATAAAACTATTAAGAAGTAAACAAAGAACCACTTAAAATTGAAGATTTACTAATACACATGCTCTGTTAGTATTAAGTTATTAACTGTGTGACCTGGTGATGTGCAAGAGTAATATAAATTTTATATATATAAAAACGATGAATGGATGCGCGTGGCCTTAGCAACATGGTTGCAGTCTGGCAGCTTAGCCTCATCACATCCACCTTCACAAAAAGAATTCTGTAACAATTAATGGCTACTTAATTACTCTCTCCACACCTCCATATCCCTATGCCACAACAATTAAAAGCAAGCATTTAACACACACACAGTTTCAGCTCACTGTGTGACTCTTGTTCCAGATTATCTCAATTTTGTACCAAACAATGTATTAAGAAAAGAAACAAAATCAAACGAGAATCAGAAGCCTCGAATTTTAAGTACACATCGAGGAGAAACTTCGAAGAGAACACAAAAACAAAGGAGAAATCAGAAATGGCGTCTAACCGGTTCAAGTAATTTGAGAGTGAAACAAAGAGTAAATGTTGTTCTCTAAGTTGAAATTTGGAATTGCCGGAAGAAATCTCGAAGCAGTTCATTCAAAATCTAATACCAAATCGGAACTCTAAAACTTAAAATTAGAAATAGATGAAGAACCTGAAATCTGAAATCTCATTCTCGGAATATATTATAAGATTTGATAAAATTACTGCTGTACAATTTGATGATTTTGAGAGGAGCCATAAAAATCGACGAGTTTTTGCAAGATGGAGACTCGAGTACGTAGAAGGAGAATGTAATCGGCGGTTTCCTGGAACAACTCGTCGGCTGATCCAATTCCGGCAGCTCCGTCGAGTTCCTGGACTGGTATGAGGTTCTTCAAGGCCTGGAGCTTGTCGGAAACTGAAGAACGCAACGATGCCGTTATCGTTGATTTATTATGAAGAGATCTAGATCTCTTGTAGTGTGAAGATATTGATCTCCTTATAATTCTTCTCGCCGGAAAATTCTTCTGTCTCCTTGTCGTCGACCCCATACCGGAAAACTGATCGGAGAGGATGGGAGATGCGGATTCCGTTTTAGGTGGGGAGGATGGATATAACGGGTGGACCTTGAGCATTTTGGTGTTTAAGTAATAGGCTGTTGTTCTTTTACCCATGATTTGCTAGAATATTTACAACTGTGCCATTATACAAATATTTAGAGCATCTCAATAAATTCTGTAAAATTTTATTAAAATAAATAATTAGAAATCCAAATTTTTTTAGAAAATAAATAAATTCAACTTCATTTAATTACCAATATTACAATATTAATTATATTGTTAAAATATTTAATATTATAATAAATTTCTAAATAAATATTAATATATTATATAAGATGAAAAGTATAAAAATTAACTTTATTGATGAAAATAATTATAAAAAAAAAAAGTTCTCGCATTTAACAATTATTTTTAAAAAATTCTCGGAAATTTAGAGATTTTTTTGTATTTCACGCATCTTTCTGTATTTTAATAAAACTTTTGAAAAATCTGTTAGAATAAAAAAGTAAGGGATCGTTTACTAAACACTTATTTGATAAGTACTTATCGGATAAATTTCCTCATCAAATAAACATAAGAAGGGTCAAGAATTTTACCGGGTAAGAGCGATGAGAATTATGGAGAGTCTTACCCGGTAAGTGAAGATGGCGACTCTTACTCAGGTAAACGATTACCCACTAAATTGTTGCATTCAATATGTTTTGTTATAATAAAAACTTATGCATCAAAATAAATCAGAGCATTAACTCATATTTGTAAGCGTTTACCAGATAAGCAATTGGGTAAACGACCCCTAAGTTAAAATCTCAGTTTCTCCATTTTAAATAACACGTTGAAGATGCTTTAAGAACCATTTTTGTTTTTTTATCTAATACATGAAATTTACAAGTATTTGACGTTGAGTCTAATTTGGGTAATACTACAGGTCTCGTCCTCAATCACACTGATGGCTCTTCGATTTCAAGTTCGTTCTCAACATTCTGACAAGCAACAATTCGGGTAGGAACATACTTGATACGGGATCCCTGTAATAACTTGGTTTACTAAAGCAAGTCGAGTCTTACAAAGTTTTTGTTCTACGATTGTGTGTATGATTGGATCTCGAGACGTTCCTGTAAGGATTTTATCTTTGGGACTGTTGGTTGATGGATTCGCTCCGAAATCCTAGTCGAGCCTCTCGTTCCTCTCTGGCTACTCATTGGTTTGTTTGTTTGGTCGTTTGTATTTGTTTGTTTTTCGTGTATTTTTTCCTTCGACTATGGGTCTGCTTCTGATTGTTGCATCTCGTAACTTTTAGCACTTCCCATTTACGTACTTTTATCGCTCCTTTTTAATATAATTTGCTACTTTTCAAGCATCATACAGTTTATTAACTTTTGAAATTTGGCATAAAAATCAGTCAACCAAATAAATAATTTCATGTTTTTAATTTAAAATAATACAAAATAATTAAATTAAATTAAAATGACTATAAATTAAACAAAAACCCATTAATATTCTTTGCAACTTGTCCCAAAATTCCCAAAAAAAATGGAGCAAAAATGTTGGTATTTTTTAGCTTTTAAAAAACCCTTTTATAGTTGTTTTTTTTTAAATATTTTTTTAGAAAATTAAATTCATTATAGTCAAATATAATAATTACCAATTGGGGCCAACGATTTTTAAGAAAAAACTAAAAAAAAATGTTTTTAAAACTCTTATTTTGAGAAGTGGTAAGTTTGAGCTGGGGGGTCGTTTATCAAATGTTTTACTCGGGTAAGTGTTTATCAAGTCATATTACCTTAACAGATAGATATGGTAAGGACCAGAAATCTTACCCGATAAGAGTGAAGGCAAGGACCGAGAGTCTTACCTGGTAAGTGATGACGACGACTCTTACCATGGTTGGCGCTTACCGGATAAATTGTTGTATATAATGTCGTTTTTGTGAATTAAAATTTTACCCGGTAAGTAAATGATAGTGTTGAATTTCACCGTTAATTGCTTACTGGTTAAGTGTTTGATAAACGACCATTACATATATGTAATATTTTAATAATATAATTAATACTGTAATCTCTAAATTAGAACAAAATGTTGGAGTTAAACGCATTTTCAGATATTTTGATTTTTGATTTTTTTAGAAATCTATAAAAAAAATCTGTTAGAAATCCTCTACGCTTGTTACATTTTCATTCGGGTTTCACATATATCACCAATTTCTTTTCAGGGTTTTCTACGTTGGCCAGAACGTCATCACTTTACGCTGTCAGTACAAAGTAGACATTTTATATAAACCATAGATCATGTGAATTAATTGGAAAACAATTACTGTTTCCATTTCAAAATAAATGTCTGCTATGAAAAATACAGTTTTAATAAATGTGTAATTATTATATTTTTTTTAATATTTACTTTTAAAAATAAAAACGAAAATAATAACACAAAACACTAAATAAATATCAAATAACTAAATTTATGAAAAGAATTATACCCTTCATGGAGGCAAGGGTAGTAATGTAATTGAACAGAAAACGACAAAGAGGGGTATCTCACTCCGCTTTGAAAGATTTATAGCGGGAAAGAAGAGGAGAGCCTTGCCAGAGAAAGCCTGTAGAATGGCACATGTCAAAGAACCAGTGGGACCCTTCTCATCCTCTTTTACAAGATTACCCTTCTACATATTTTACCCTCATGAATTTTAAATCGTTATTTATATATTTTAATAAAATAAAAATTTAAATTAATATATATTTCATACAATCAAGATTTAACTTTATAAATTTAACTATTTAACAGTTAATGTAAAAACAGAATCGGTTAATGCTTTAACCGATTACTCATGTGTTTAAATGTATAAAACTTTACATTTTATGTATCAAAATGAAAGTTTTGAAAGTACGTTACTCAAAATAAGAATCAAGTTAAAGTATGTTATTTTTTCGTTCAATTTGCTCTTATATAATTGATAAAGAAAATATGTTGAAAAATATATAAAAAATATTTTAAGGTATATAAAAAAATATTTTAAGGCGATATGTAAAAACGTTAAAATTTATGAGTCAACTACTTGTACGACTATATCTGTATTTGAACATCGAAAACAACCTCTCTACCTCAATATGTAGAAAAATCCCCGTACATCATACTCTCAGATCCTACTATAAATAAGATATATTTTGTACTGATTTGGTGTATATTTATATTCTTATAATCATATAATCATCAACTTGACCCACGACCTAGGTCATGTCAGAAGTAGTCCATGTCTTTGATTTAATATCATTAAGAACACTTTTATCACATGTGATACTACACGTGAGGGACCTAGCGCGGACGACTTGGTCTGCAACGTAGGTCGAGCCAAAGGTCGACCACGTTTGTAAGATCTCACATAAGTTGGGGAAAGGGAACAAATGTTGTTTTATAAGGGACTAGATACCTCATCTACCATACGCGTTTTGAAATCGTGAGTCTGAAGACAAAACAAACAATATCTGGTATGGTTAGCCCGAGATGTTACAGATGGTACCAACGCGCGGGAATCAGACTAATGTGTCAGCAAGGACGTTGGGCTACCAAGGGGGTGGATTGTGAGATCCCACATCGGTTAGGAAGGAGAACAAATGTTGCCTTATAAGAGACTAGATACTTCCTCTACCATATGCATTTTATAATCGTGAGTCCATGTATGGACAAAACAGACAATATTTGACATCTTACATGTGATTGAATATAGTAAAAGAGTGTTATTATAATCCTAGTAAAATGAAGGTGTTCTTGTTTGAACTCTTTCTAAAAAATGTAATATTTAATTTAAATCATTATAAAAGTTTAAAAACAATTTATGATAATTTATATATGTAAGGGAAAAAAAAGGAAATAAATGGAGGGGGCAAAATGGTAATTAGAGAAATAAAGGGGCAGGAGTTGGGACCTAAAGGGGGCATGTGAATGTGGTATGGGGCAGCATAGCAAAAGCCCATTGGAGGAGAGAGAGGAGGGGTGCGTAGTGCGCAAAGGGGCGCATGCACATGGAGAGCACATGCAAATAAGAGTTGTACCTTTTGGTGAATGAGATGTACATATATATATAGATACATATATGGTGTATGTATAGATTATGCATGTGAGTATCAAATGAGAAAACAGTGAAGCAGCATGAAATGTACCACATGTTCTGCACATTCCCTACATGGTGGCAGCTTACCCCAACCCCTTACCCTCACCATGCTACTTGTATTTAGGGATAACATCCCATACATGTCTTTCAATAATAATAATATTAATAAACCACAAGGGTGATGTTTGATTGGTTTGTGCTTGATTCTAAAGGTCAAAAGTATTAGGAGGTCTCAAGTTCAAATTCAAGGAGGAAAAAAAATTTCTTTGTGGCCACAGAGGTTCAAATGCGGTGACTCCGGGCGATCTGCAAAGCAGGTGGTCGTTCTGGGATTAGTCGGCTCACATAGCGGGTTGGATATCCAGGTTAATAAAAAATAATAATAATATGTTAAAAATAACACTTTTCATTCTTACATTTTAGATATTATAAGATGGTCATCATTAAGTTTGTTCATTGGTTGATATTCAATGGATGTAAAGGGAATGGAATCGATCTAATCATCTATTGGATGTTGGATTTTGTCAACTGATCAAATCCGATTGAGATTGGATAATTGATCCAACCACATCAAATGGATGATTTGATCGGTTCGGTTGCATCAATTGAATCATATTGGATCCAACCAATATTAATTGGATTGGATCCGTCCGATAACGAATGGATAATTCAATGTGTTAGTTCAATACAAAATTTCAACAACGAAATAAATTGATTAATCACTTTTGATATATGTTAAAAACAATATAAAATGAGGCTAAAATTTTTAAAAACCAACACAAAACAATTTTCGATTTAAGCAAGTTGAAAACAAATTAATTAGATGATGGTTGGGTACTTGGATGGACAATTGAATGGTCATCTGATAGTTAATTGGATGTTGGTTGGTTCTGTTCGATCGGTTTTGGTTGGTTCTGGACTGCCATCCAAAAACTGATCGATCAAATTAGGTGTGGAACTTTTCAATCCAATCTGTTCCAATCCAATTAAAATTGCATATCCAATTATGGTCGGTTGGTCGGTTTCAATTGGATCGATTGACTTTTCGCACACCCCTGATCATCGTAGTTTCAAAAAACATTCAGATTTGATCTCTTCCGCTCTAACTACCGTTAAAAGTGGGTCATTTTCGTCTTTTTATCGATCTTTTGTCTTTCACCCAATTAAATTCGATTCTATGACTTTGGTCTCTGTGGTTTTTGAATGGGCAGGAGACAAAAAGATCAACAAAAGAATGAAAATACCTTCATTTAACATACTTTTAACGGCTGTGAGAGGGAAGACCAATCCGAACCCTTTTTGCAAACCACGTTAGCTATCTTCTAATTTCGAAACTGCAGGGATGAAAAGCTTTATTTCGACAAACCACAAGGACCAAGTTTGTAGTTTCGTCTGATAATACTAATACTAATAATATATGTGATAGATTACGGATTTGGTCTCTGGATCATTTTCAACGAATGCATCAAATCTTACACCAAATGTAAAATTGGATACAATATCATTTAATTATAGGTAGTTTTGGCCCAGTACCAAGTCTTTTTTTGCCAATATTATGTACTAACAAATTACAACTGATACACAAAAACTTATATTGCGTATCAGTCTTCTGGAAGGTTTGGCTCAGTGTACTGCTAGGCCAAAGGTCTTTTATTGAACGGTTTAAACACGATGGTTCGCTAATTTGGTTTTAAAGGGTATTATAGTCAAATTCAAATGACATTACCCCGTTTGATTGAATCGAAAACTAAAAAGTCCCACAATACTAATACACGAAAATTGTTTGATTGTATGTAAACTGCACGACACACATGGCCTCATCGAAGGTAGGTCACTCATTCATTGATATAAAGTGAATTTTTGCATGTGGGCATGTGATTAACCTGGTTTTTAGTTCGAGTTTATTTCAGTGGACAGGTGAATCTATGCTGTATATTATTGTTATTCGAAATCATAATAATTAATTTTATAATATTTGATAAATTTATTATGATTCTTGTTTTTTTAAATTATCTAAGGTCAAAAGTAATCAACAATGAGACAATCCACTAAGTAATTGCTAAAAAAAAGATAGCATTATCCAGCTAGACTTGGGATCATGTGAGACAAGACTGTTTTCATTAGACACGTGAGACAACATTTTTACACTTGAAACCTCACAGCAAGACACTGTGAGCCTTCACAGTGTTTTGTTGTGAAGGTTCAGATTCTTTTACATTCACAACATTTTGTTGTAAAGTTTCAAGTATAAAAATGTGGTACGTGTCTCACGAAAACAGTCCGGTTTCACGTGAACCCAAATTTATCCAACTGTCTGTAGTTTAAAGCAATTAATCATTTAATCATATGATTTTAACTATTAAGTTCACAATAATTATCGAGAGGGACTAAATGCACCCCTGAATATCTTTCCTCTTGATCTGTCGCTGAAAGTAACCCTCGTAAATATGTCGCTGATTTCCGTCACTGATAGCATTACCTATGAGCTTTTAACTGACGGACTATCAACGACGGATTAGCGATGGAAGACCCTTTTAGCGACGGATTTGCGAGAGAATTTTTTCTTGCTGATACTCTTCATTTTTGTAGTGACACAGATCAATATGAATACTTATTTTTTATGTTTCCAATACATGATTTTACCTAATTCTGATATAAAAGGGGTGCATATAACATTATCCTAATTATTTTGAATACGTTCAACCACACTTCTTGTAATGTGACATACTTACATGTGCTTCATGTGTCTCATGTGCAAGCTAAATTTACATGATTGACGACATGTTCGATATTTTATGTATTCTTTTGTTTTCTAATGTTTTTATTTTATCTGAACGTTGGTAGTATAAAACTTGCATATGTAGGTAACATATAAAAGCAGGTTTAACTGGTTTTAAGTTTAGAATCATATACGTGTTATCAGTTTCTGCAAAATTAACTCCTAAAATACTTAATTTTTTGAATGCTCGCTACGTAGGAAATATGTCTTTATACAGACATCATGGATTAGTTGGGTACACTATATAATATACTTTACGCCAAAAAAAATAAAATAAACAGATGTTATATTATGTTTTAATTTATGCATTTTGTAGATCTCTGTATTTATATATCTATATAWTAAAACACAATTGAGGGTTTTTTCTTGAATATTTTGTAATTTTAA
>NC_037534.1:2297014-2298829 GCF_001531365.2 Cynara cardunculus var. scolymus | reverse complement strand
ATATATATATATACATATATAAAAAATAAAATTAGGAATTTATAAACACTTAAAAATTTATTAAAATTGATATATAAAAAATAAAATTATAATGAACAATCTATTTATATTTGTCTATTTATATCTAAACAAGAACCTTTGGAAGATGACATGGCATCTCCAAATCATGAGAATGCCCCTTTATCTTATTATTTTCATAAAACCAATTTTCTTAATTTATTAATTACCATTACCATTAATTGTTTTAATTTATTATTTTATGTAATTTTTCTCTTTTTCTCCGCAAATCAATTGTCTTAATTTATTAATCACCCACTAATTGTCTTAATTTATCAATTAAGACAAGGGCATCAAATGCCTTAACTTATTATTACCCTAACATAATCACCTCTTTTAGCATCGTTTTTTTTTTCTTTTTCGAGCACATGATTTAGTTCCCTCTGTAACTCGAGTCATGGCTGAGATTCATGGGATAAATCATCTATAAACGGAACCACGTAAGGGTTCATTTCCCCACTTTTCTCTCAAAGACGTTCCTCATTTCTCTATGCGCACCAAACCCACGTTAAAAAAAAACACATGAATCATAAATCTAAGAACGTGACTACTAGTTTAGGTCTTTATTTGTTGTGAAACTATTTCAGAGTTTTCTGTTTGTTTTTGCCGACTCGATTTATAAAATACATGACGATTGGTGACGGAGCTTTCGAGAAGATGTGTATGCTTATGTTTTACCACCGTTAAGTCAACTTAACTTGTTATCTTAAATGGATTTCTTCATTTTCTTCTCCTCTCCCTCTTTACCTCTTGTTTCTTTTTTTTTGGAAGGGCGTCCCAAACTATGCTTAGACTAATCCCGACAAATTGTGACTGCAAAAAATCATCTCTAGTAAGTTCAGTGGCCACAATTATTGTGTATACTGGAATCAAACCCTGAGTAGATGAGATATTCGAACCTCAACCACTACGACACAACCCTTGTGGTTTTTGGGCTTAAAACCGATGATTCATCTAAGGAAAATAGTTGCATACCGTAAAAGGTTTTTGGGCTTAAAACCGATGATTCATCTAAATTTGAAACGTTTTTTTTTTCTTTCTAGTTTTTGTGTTCTAGAGATTGTTTGACAGTTGCTGAATGGTTTAGTGCAAAATGATTAAGTGGTCAGATTAATTAAGAGACTCTCATGATATGTTGCAAAATGAAATATAATTATTGCCGAAATTCATCTCAACAATTGTTTAACAGATGAAACACAGTAAGAACCTTTTGGATACTTTTCAGACTTCCAATGTTATCGGAAAATGCCGTCGGTTTGTTTGCGGAAAGATGGATACTTTTGATAGATGAAAGATGGATATTTTTGTTTTCTTTTTAGCAATTATTATATGTATTTTAAATTATTAAACATCAAATAATCAACTTAAAACGCAAATTTTATGCAATATGTGGGCCAAAAAACTAATTATAACGTAAAAAATGATAGAAAATAGACGTCATCAAATCGTATTAGTAATAGAAATAATTTTTTTATCAAAAGATAATTATAATAATAACATTCATTACTGTATAAGACTCGTTACTGTTATACTAGAACGGTGCTCCCATAATATAGCGATATATATATATATATATATATCAATTTTAATGTTTTATTTTATTATTTATCTATGTTAATATAATACGTTTTTAGTGGTTTTGAGAAAGCGATAATGTTTTTATTTTTGAATAAAATATAAATTTAAATATTTCATAAAAATATGGGGAAAATATATCTATTAATATCAAAATTACTATTTAAAGTTCTGGTTTTTTGT
>NC_037534.1:2294722-2296963 GCF_001531365.2 Cynara cardunculus var. scolymus | reverse complement strand
TATATCCCGTATTTGATTATGTATATCAGTTTATCTATAGTTAGGTGTTGTTTGGCAGTTGCTGAATGATTTGGTGCAAAATGATTAAGTGGTCAGAATGATTAATAGGCTCTCATGATATAGTGCAAAATGAAATATAATTGCTTAGTAATTGTTTACATTGGAATTAGGGTACCGAATGGTTAAGAGAGACCCATGCTACAAAATTATTCAGAGAGTTTTAAAACCATTAAGAGACATTTTTTTTTTGCTAAACAAGATTCACCTCTTAACTATCCAGAGACTACATTTTTATGGAAATATTAAGAAGTAAACAAATAACCCTTAGTTACACAAATTCAAAAATGAAGATTTAATAAGTTGTAATCACGCACAATTTACTTATGATATTGAATTTTAAGTAACATACATCAATAAACAATATTTTATGCATAAAAAATTGTTTTTAAGAGTTTTTATCAAATGATTTATAATATGGTATAGATAATATCAATAATTATTATTAATAGTATTTATTTTAGTACAACTATAATAATAATATTTAGGGAAAATTGCACCAAAATGGAACCAACTTTCACCTAATTCTTATTTTGGGGAACCAACTTTCAAAATCGTCATTTTGGGGAACCAACTTGSAMMYGATTCYTATTTTGGGGAACCAACTTTCAAAATCGTCATTTTGGGGAACCAACTTGCACCTGATTCATATTTTCTGGAACCAACTTGTACCTGATTCCAATACATGATTTTACCTAATTCTGATATAAAAGGGGTGCATACAACATTATCCTAATTATTTTGAATACGTTCAACCACACTTCTTGTAATGTGACATACTTACATGTGCTTCATGTGTCTCATGTGCAAGCTAAATTCACATGATTGACGACATGTTCGATATTTTATGTACTCTTTTGTTTTCTAATGTTTTTATTTTATCTGAATGTTGGTAGTATAAAACCTGCATATGTAGGTAACATATAAAAGCAGGTTTAACTGGTTTTAAGTTTAGAATCATATACGTGTTATCAGTTTATGCAAAATTAACTCCTAAAATACTTAATTTTTTGAATGCTCGATACGTAGGAAATATGTCTTTATACAGACATCATGGATTAGTTGGGTACACTATATAATATACTTTACGCCCAAAAAAAAAAAGAACTAGACTACGTCTAATCGGCTTCTAGTATTTCCGTCTCCAGAGTTAGATTCTAGTTGCTAGTATTTCCCTTTTACGCATTCAGGTTCCTGATCTGTTGATCCCATGACACAGATTCAAATCCATAACTCATAGCGTGTGTATTATGTGCTTGCGTATATGTACTGCTTGTGGTTCCTATTCCATCTGATATTGTGTTGATTGCTATCAATTTTTACCAGTCTTTCAAAAAAAATGTTATGTTCACATAAGTATAAACATATGTTATATTATGTTTTAATTTATGCATTTTGTAGATCTCTGTATTTATATATCTATATATTAAAACACAATTGAGGGTTTTTTCTTGAATATTTTGTAATTTTAATTCTGACTTAATGATTTTCAAGGTTAAATATAATCAAATTTTGAAAAGTAGGTAATAATTAATTCTAACAAAATATCTATCTATCTATATCTATACTATCTTATAAAGCATTTGGCTAAAACTCTTAAAAACTCTTAAACTCGTTCATCCCTAAACGATTTCATTCTTATCCGATTTCATCCCATAAGAGAGAGATATGGGCAAGTTCATCTGTTAACCTTAATTATTGTGTTAACTTTATGAATTAATCATGACCATTGAATTTTAAAATAAAAGGTTGAGATTAATCATATTATAAATTTGATTTATTAAATATGTAATCTCACAAACATATGTGAACATAATTGCTGAAGAGTATTTATGTAAAAGATAATGTGCATTCAATGACATCAATTACAAACAGTAGAAATTGTATATGTTTAATTGTGTTTATAATTGCCACAAGTGTTTATTTATATTCAATTTGTGTTCATAATTGCCACAAATGTTCATATATATGTTTTATTTGTGTTCATAATTGTCACAAGTGTTCATATATGTTCAATTTGTGTTCATAATTGCCACAAAAATATTCACATATATGTTCAATTTGTGTTCATGATTGCAACAAGTGTTCATATATGTCAATTTGTGTTCATAATTGCTACAAGTGTTCATATATGTGAATTTGTATTCACATGGGTGTATACATGTCAATTTGTGTTCATAATTG
>NC_037534.1:2241068-2293598 GCF_001531365.2 Cynara cardunculus var. scolymus | reverse complement strand
ATATAAATTTAATATATATATATATATACATATATAAAAAATAAAATTAGGAATTTATAAACACTTAAAAATTTATTAAAATTGATATATAAAAAATAAAATTATAATGATCAATCTATCTATATTTGTCTATTTATATCTAAACAAGAACCTTTGGAAGATGACATGGCATCTCCAAATCATGAGAATGCCCCTTTATCTTATTATTTTTATAAAACCAATTTTCTTAATTTATTAATTACCATTAATTGTTTTAATTTATTATTTTATGTAATTTTTCTCTTTTTCTCCATAAATCAATTGTCTTAATTTATTAATCACCCACTAATTGTCTTAATTTATCAATTAAGACAAGGCATCAAATGCCTTAACTTATTATTACCCTAATATAATCACCTCTTTTACCATAGTTTTTTTTTTCCGAGCACATGATTTAGTTCCCTCTGTAACTCGAGTCATGGCCGAGATTCATGGGAGAAATCATCTATAAACAGAACCACGTAGGGGTTCATTTCCCCACTTTTCTCTCAAAGACGTTCCTCATTTCTCTATGCGGACCAAACCCACATTAAAAAAACAAGTGAATCATAAATCTAAGAACGTGACTACTGATTTAGGTCTGTATTTGTTGTGAAACTATTTCAGGGTTTTCTGTTTGTTTTTGCTGACTCGGTTTATAAAATACGTGACGATTGGTGATGGAGCTTTCGAGAAGATGTGTATGCTTATGTTTTACCACCGTTAAAGTCAACTTAACCTTTTATCTTGAATTAATTTCTTCATTTTCTCTCCCTCTTTACCTCTTGTTTTTTTTGCATAGAAGGGTATGAACGGTTATTAGCACACCAACACAAAAACGAACTCAAACTATACCTCGGCTAAAGAATATTACATATTTAACAATCAAAAAGATAAATCAAGATGGGAACTGTGATTTTGTGTTTTAGCTGGGTTTAACAGCATAAACAAAAACTAATGGGCTGTTTACCAAACACTAACCGGGTAAGTGCTTACCCGCAAAAATTAACACCATCATTTACTTACCAGGTAAGATTTTAGTCCATCAAAACGGCATCGTATGCAACAATTTACCCGGTAAGCACTTACTGTGGTCAGAGTCATTGTTCTCACTTACCGGGTAAGATTCTTGGTCCTTGTCTTGCTTTTACCGGGTAAAATTTTTGGTCATTACCATATTCATCCGATAACGTAATGTGACTTGGTATACGCTTAATCAGGTAAGCATTTGGTAAACGGCCCCTAACTAGGTTTTTGGCACATGAGGTTTGTTTTAGTGTCCTAGTTCAAAATACACTAAAAAAATGCATATAAATAACAAAAGGCAATCAGTTGATTTTGATTTTCTGTTTTTAGTTGGGTTTAGTAGCACAAATTATTAGTGTAAGTAAAAAAAATAAAGTTTGCTTTTGATGTTTGAGCAAAGTTCAATTCCACCATATTGCTTTTCTATGAGAGATTGTTTTTTCAACTTTCTATCGTCTTTTTTTTTTTTTTTTTTCTGGAAGGGTGTCCCAAACTATGTTTGGACTAATCCTGACAAATTGTGACTGCGATAATCATTCATATTAAACTCAGTGGCTACAATTGTTGCGTATACTGGAATCAAACCATGAGTAGATGAGATATTCGGACCTCAACCACTACAGCACAACCCTTGTGGTTTTGGGCTTAAAACCGATGATTCATCTAAGGAGAATAGTTGCATACCGTTAAAGGTTTTCTTGGAGGATTTAAATATCTCGTGTGTAAGAGTAGTTTTTTTTGCTCTATATGACATGTKGGAGTATCTGTAGCCAACATCTTTTACAGACAAAGGTATTGTCTATTGTCGATTTACTATATTGGTTTTTTTTTCGGATTTCACGAACTGAGTTTTGTTCGCTTGATGAATTATAAACTGTAGTTTGTTCTTTTGACAAATCATGATCTCAGGTTTGTTTTATTTGATTAAATTTGAAATGTTTTTTTTTCTTTCTACTTTTTGTGTTTTAGGGACTGTTTGACAGTTGCTGAATGATTTGGTGCAAAATGGTTAAGTGGTTAGAATGATTAAGAGACTCTCATGATATAGTGGAAAATGAAATATAATTGTTTACAATGAAACTTGGACGCTGAATGGTTAAGGGAGATCCAATATACAAAATCATTCAGAAGGTTTTAGAACCATTAAGAGACATCTTTTTTTTTTGGTCAAACAAGATTCACTTTTTAACGATTTAGATATTATTTTTTAATTGAATTATTAAGAGGTAAACAAATTTATTATCATATCCAATTAACCCATGAAATTATTTTCATTGACATTATGTAGACAACTGTAATACTAAAACAAATTTATTTTTTCTTTAATTATTTAACTTACATCCATAAATACCACTTATTACAATTGATATCATCATTTATTATAATTTACATTCCTTTGTATGTGTAAGGTGACGTTTGTTTTTTAATATTTGTTAAAATCTGAAGTCTTACTTTATTTTTGGTTAATAAGAGGTGGTGTTGAAGTCTGAAATCTGAATCAATAAGACTGTTTGTTTTTATAAACTGACAAACGTCTGATGTTTGATATCTTGATCAATAATTTGTTTTGTAAAATCAAGTGCAAACATTTTGAAAAATTCTCTTGATTTTCATAAAAATTTTATTGCCGAAATTCATCTCAACAATTGTTTAACAGATGAAACACGGTAAAAACCTTTTGGATACCTTTCAGACTTTCAATATTATCGGGAATGTCGTCGGTTTGTTTGCGGAAAGATGGATACTTTTGATAGATGATAGATCGTCGATAGAAGTTCTTGTTTCACATTAATCTTCTAAGCTAACTTACATGCACGAGAGAGAGAGAGAGAGAGAGAGAGAGAGAAGGCGAGGGTGTGCATTTCACATGGGTGATGACTGATGAAATGACGATGACATCCCTGATGGAAAATGAAGCAATATCAAATAGAATCAAAGAAAAAGGGAAAGAAGAAGAATTAAAATATTAGTTTACTTCTTATTTATTCAGACCCTATTAAATGACAAGAGACTTTAAAAATAATAATAAAAGAAACAGTCTGAATTACAAAACGTCTTAAGAAATCAGACATAAATAATAATTAAGAGCTAAAAATGAAAAACAAATGGTGCATTTTCAGAGAAATAGGGAGGTTTTATTGTTTATATTTTATATTTTCCGTTAATTGATTATGTAAAGTTGAAATATTTAAGAGACGATGATTATTGGATGTTAAGCTATGCTTGTGTTCATAACATGGATATCAATATGCAATCAAAAGTTTAAATCACAATATCTATACTATATTATAAAGCATTTAACAAAAATTCTTAAAAAGCATTTTTTTTATGCATGAAGTATCGTATATTGATGTATATTACTTAAAATTCAAGATTACAAGTTAATTATGCACAATTACAACTTATTAAAACTCTATGTTTGAATTCGTGTAACTAACCGCGGATAAACATAATCAAATAGAGGATAAACATCTCATTTTTAAAATATAACAAATCTAAATATAATTAGGATAATAATCGAGTTCTAACAAAATAAATAATTATTATATTTATAATAAAATTATATTATTAAACCAAATATAAATTACTTCGTTATTGAACCTAAATTAAATTATAATAAAAAAATTGAATTAAAAATTACACAAAAAATAAGGAATTTTAAATAGTTAATTTGATACTAATATCGATATATTTTTGTCAAATTTTTATGATATATTCAAATTTATATTTTATGAAAAAAAAGTATCATCGCTTTTTCAAAATCACATAAGACCATATTATAACATCGACTGAGATAAAGAATAAAATGAAATATTAAGAAATCAAGATACATCTCGCTGCATTACGTGAATACCCTTCTAGTTATATATAACAGGTTTATACTGACCTACTTCGTTTTTTTCACTGTTTTTCAAGTAACCCATCCCTGATGACTACAAAAATCTTGCAGAATATCGTGTCGTAATTCAAGCATTTGTTGAAGCAAAGCTGAAGAAACCGAATTTGCTGCGAGTTTTGAAAATTGTAAGATTGTTAATTCAAAGTTTGAAATTATAATTAAGGATTTTAACTTCATTTGAACTTTGGGTTCATTACTTTGTGTGTATTTGTTGGATAATTTTATTCATTTAGTAAATGATAATTTTTTTATATTAACATGGATATCTAACTCGCTATGCGAACCGACTAATCTCAGAATGACCACCTGTTTTATGGGTAGCCCGTAGTCATCGTATTTGAATAATATTTAATATATTAATTATATCTAAATTACAAAAATACCCAAAAGCATTGAAGGTTGAATACAACCCCACTAAACTTATTGTCATTCATTGCCCAATTCAAGGGGCACCCATTTTAGGAGGCTATTTATGTTGATGACTTCTTCATGTTTTACACAATAAGATATCTATAGAAGTAAAGAAATTTGAAGCAATGAAGTTCAAAAATACATCAATATCTTTTCTTGTTATGCTTCTTGTATTCGTTGCGTGTTTTTGGAAGACAGAAGCTCAACGTTGCATAGTTGGTCGGCTTAGGGGACAGGATGGAACATGCAACCAAGAAAACGACGCAGATTGTTGTTCTGCTGACGAGGAGTACCCCACAAATACCTGTTCGCCTCCAGTAACAGGTAATACTCGTGCAGTTTTAACATTAAACAGCTTTGAAGCAGGTGGCGATGGTGGCGGTGAATCAACTTGTGACAACAAATACCACTCTGATAACGAACTTATTGTTGCACTATCGACTGGATGGTTCAATAAAAGCAAAAGGTGCAACAAGTTTGTTACCATCAATGGTAACGGGAGGAGAGTGAAGGCAAAAGTTGTGGATGAATGTGACTCTACTATGGGATGTGATGAAGAACATGATTTTCAGCCTCCGTGTCGTAATAATATTGTTGATGCCTCGAGAGCAGTTTGGAACTCCTTGGGGGTTCCTCGCGATAGGCAAGGAGAATTAGATATTACATGGTCAGATGCTTGAAAATTTCATCTTATCTGTTAACTAATGCAATAAAAGACTGTGTAATAATATACATTAGGTTATTTATGTGTAATAATATATATTACGTTATTTGTGCGTAACAGAAGTTTGTGCGATAAAAAAGATTGTGAAATTATATTGTGTTATTTGTGGTTGTGGATGTTGTTATGTAAAGGGTAAATTGCATGCAAAAGTAACGTATTTTAACTTGATTAATATTTTGTGTAAGATACTTTCAGAACTTTCATTTTGGTACCTAAGATGTAAAGTTTTAAACATTTAAATATCCGGGTAACCTGTTGAAGCATTAACTCTTTCTTCTAATAGATCATATTACATAAAAACTAATTTTTGATTATGATATCCATGTCAGCAAATAATACTGAGTTGGATACCACATCATTCTTCACATCAGCATGGTAATCGATTAATGCTTCAACCGGTTCCCCGAGTACTTAAATGTTTAACACTTTATATCTTAGATACAAAAATAAAAGTTCTGAAAGTAGCTTACCGAAAATATGAATCAAGTTAAAATATGTTACTTTTTCATGCAATTTCCCTCATGTAAAATGTTTTTTTGGTTTTTTGGAGTAACTAGTTTTAAGATAAACTAAAATAAAAATATGGACATTTAATTTGAAACAGAGAAAACATTATATATGGCCATTTATTTTGGTAAAATTAGTCAAAATAGTCATTCCTTTTACATAAATTGGTCTATACTCGTTCCTCTCCCTGATTTACCCAAATATCATTACATCCGCAAATCTCATGTCTGCCACTTACGTAACTGGCTAAAAGACAAAAAAACAAATTGTAAACCTAACAGTCGTAATTGCAGACCTGGCCGTCAAAATTGTGGACCTAAGCCAAATCTGATAATTTATCTGTCTTTTAACTGGGTCCACAAGTGACAGATGTAGAACCTATGAACATAATAATAATTGGATAAATAATGGAAAAAAATGATTAGAAAATTAATTCACACAAGAGATGGCTATTTTGACCAATCTCTCTTTTATTTTGTCCTCCATGAATAATGAAGGGGGTTAGACCTCTATTTTGTACGAACGTTTGTAATTTATGTTATTGTCACCTTTCCATTTACTTAATTAATATTTAATATAAATTAATTATTATATAAAATACTAAAACATATTAAATGTGGTAGTGAAGCAGTGCATCAAATAATTTTTTATGATAAATATGGTCCCCGACTTGCCGGGAAATTCGGACTATTCGTCCCGATCGGGGACGGGGATTCCCTGCTAAATCGGAGATAGGGATCCCCGTCTGTTTCAAACCGAGGATGGGGATGGGGACGAATATCGTACTCCCCGCCTTGCCCCGTACACGTTATATATATTAATTAATAAATTATATGTATATATATATATATATATATATATATTTGTATTATTTATTTCAACTAAAACGGTAATTCATAATTTATTTATTATCTAACTAGGTTTATAATCTAAAATTGTCATTTTTTAGATGTCACGTCAAAATACAATTACCCAATAAGTTTTGTATATTATTCGATATGATTTTATATTACTCAATATCTTTTGGTACACGTGACTTTAAGTATTTTTGGATTAATTTTTTTATTTAGGTTATTAATTATTATATGACGTTGTGGTTTTTTTTTGTATTAAATTAAATTCATTTCGGTTTATTGAAAATGTTTGAGATTTAAGCATGTATGGTCTCTCACATATTTAATTTAAAACAACTTACATAAACGGGAAAAAAAATTTCCGTTTCCCCGTTGGAGATGGGGATGTGATCATATTCCTCGGCGGGGACGGAGACGAGGATAGAGATAAGTAATCGGCGACGGTGATTCATCCCCATGCCTAATGATAAATTATAGTTTTAAAATAGTAGGAAGTTTATTTTGGTTCTTTTTAAAAAATTTCAACCTAACACAACCCATTTAATTAAATGGGTCTCGACAATCTGACTGTTATTCGGTCTTCGTTTTTGGGGGCGGGAGTGCTTGGTTGCTGGGCTTTCCTTTTCCTCAACCAATTCAGTTGTATGAATAAATCATGTTTCATAAAAAAACTAATTGATAAGTTAGATAAAAAATATAAAATGACCAAAAAAACATATTGATAAATCAGTCGATCACAAAATTTTATAATATAACTAAAATAAATCACTAAAATAATATGTTAATTAATACCAATAATATAATAAAAATAATAATAATATAATATATTAACTAAAAAAATTTAAGTTGATTATTATATATATTATAAAATTTAGATTTATTAATACATTAATTTATGATTTATATAATCATTAAATATAATATCTATAGTTAATTTCAATTTTAGTCCTTATAGTTTGTTGTTTTTCTCAGTTTTGGTCCTTACAAAATTTTTGTTGTAAGAACCTCCGTGGTATATGACAAAAAATTTCGTTTTGGTCCCCCCACCAAACGAAAGTTAAATTCCATCCATTAACTTATCCCCATCTCTTTATCTCCCTCTACAACTGATCTCCACACCACAATCAAGAGTGAGAAACATACAAACAATGGGTACCAAAGTTGTATTTATTTTCAATTTTGGGACTTGATTCAATGAAAACCCTAAACCACAGGGACCAAACTTGTAATTTACTATTTGTTCCTTTACTAGTATTATTTATTGCTGTCATTATTTTACTTTTCGTTGTTTCCAAGATCAAACCTCCCGTCGTCGTTATCTTCTCTTCCGAGCGATTCTCTTTTACCAAATCGAAGGTGATTCAATCTCATCTTCTATTCGCTGTTTTGTAATTTTATTATCATGAAATTGATCTAACGATCTTTCAGGTAGAGTTTGATTATGAGAAAACAGTGATCATCTTAGGTGATTGATGATAATTTCTAGGGTTTTGGTGTTGAACCTGGATTTATAATCTTCTAAAGCAATTTGTGATTTTGTGTATTCCGATTTGAATCATTGTTGTTTATTCCGATCATGATCTTATTTCATTTTTTATTCCTGCAATTTTGCTTATTTTAAGTTTTGTTGTGTTGATCAAATGACGATTATATCAAGTATTTTGAACTATATGCCTTTGATCTTTAGTCATCAGTTTGCTAAATAAGTGTATGAATTCACTTGGATTGTGTAATTATGAAAAGTTGCACGGTTGATTCATAAAGTTCGTTCGTAAATTTGGTCCCTTTTTGTGATTTCTGCTCCACCTATTTTGGTTCCAAAAAAACTTTTTTTGTCCCACCTAGTCCCATGTCATCCCAACCACGGTACAGTGAGTTTTTGTTCTTTCCCACCTGTGGTGCAAAATGTGGAACAATGAGTTTTGATCTGGCTTGGCCAGTCCAACAACGCAGCCTAAATGATTCTAGTGGATTTTGTCATATGATTTGGTGATAATTTGGAGTATCATTTACAAGGAAAGAAGGTATAGGAATTATGGTATTTGACCATCACATGGTGCTCATAAGCCATAATAGTGAAAAGATTGGATGGTGAAAAATCTGCAAGTTTGAATCCGTTCATCTGTTTTTTAGGAAAATCGATGGTGATCATGTAGCTTATGTTGTTCCTGTTTATTACCTATTAATTACTGAAATAGCTATTAGCTTTCAACGAAATTTGCACTGTGAGAATGAAAAAACTGAAAGAATTCCTGGTTTTAACCATAGTTTCTAGTTTTGTAAGGTATTAGAGCATCTCCAACAGCTATGCTATTTTAGAAAATTTTGAGATCTGAGAAAAGTTTGTTCCAACAGCTATGCTAAAATCTCCTCTAAAATAAAGAAGAAAAGGAGAGAAATGGAGAAATCTTCAAATGTGGGGAATGAGAGAAAGTATAGCATACCTGTAAAACTGCCTCTTGGTATCCCCATGAATTCTTCATAAATAATCTGGTGATATAGCAGTATATCTAAGAGCATCTCCAATAGCTATGCTATTTTAGAAATTTTGGAGATTTGGAAAAAGTTTACTCCAAGAGCTATGTTAAACTCTTCTCTAAAATAGAGAAAGAGAGAATGGAGAAATCTCTAAATTTAGAAGGAGACAAGATATAGCAATATGCAACTTGTGGGCCCGTTGCACCCCCAAAAAACTCGATCCCCTAAGGCCCTCGACACGGGGATCCGGCAAAAGGGGTAAAAGTGCCCTTGCTTCTTAGAGTAATGTTTATAAGGATCATAATCTTATTTGCATATAATTTTTATTTACAGCAAAACTCCTTCCCTTGCTTCTTAGAGTAATGTTTATTAGGATCATAAGGACGATATCTTCTCATGGAATTGTACATGTTTGCAGGAAAAACTCACTAGCCAACCATTATCGAGTTGTTTGCAAGTTCTTCTGGCATGTCGTCTGATGAGATACTAAAGGCTGTTTTCCCGCTTCTTGAAGGCGCTGATTTAGCCGCTTGTACGGCCGTATGCAAGCAATGGCGAAATATAGCTCGAGACGATTACTTCTGGAAGTGTCTTTGTGCAAAAAAATGGCCATCAACATGTAAGAATCCATCCCCTCCTTTTACTTACCATAAACTCTTCAAAACGTTCTACAAACGCGAAAACCATCGAACCCTCCTTCCTCCACGGATCTCGTTGAGTGATCTAGAGTTCTATATCGACTTCTGGGCAGACGGGAATTTACTCTTCTCACAAGTCGTCCCAGGCCCTGCCCTACGGAAGGGAAACTGGACCCCACCAGCCGGGGTCATCCCCGTGATGAAGTTTCATTTGGAGGGTCCGGAATACAAACTAACGTTGCCTGTGGAACCACAGTTTGCGGTTCCTTATACGCAGACCATTAGCGTTTCTGTGCTCGTGGCACGAAAAGACACCAAGAAAGTTGCTTGTATAATCCATGAGGCAATGTTTGATTATATCGATCGGTCTACGTGTAGAGCACTTGCATTTAATTATCTCGTGTTCTCCCCTGCGTACCCTTTTGTGTCGGGAATTCGGGCTTGGATCGCTTTGTTGTTCATGGACGGTGGGAAAGATGACGACATCAATGTGTTTGGGCTCGAGATCGACTTTTGTGATGCTGCTAACTCCGAGGAAGAGGTGTTGTGGTTGTTGGACATGCTTGATTGGAAGTAAGGGGATGTCGTGGAATATCCCATCTGCCCTGAGTTCGAATCCAGGTGTCCAAAAAATTGTTGGGATCAGTCTGGGCGTAGCTGGAGACACCCTTTAAAAAACAACAGTTGTTTATTGTACTTATTGCTTGTTTGCACACACTTTATGTTCGGGTTTTCATGGAAACTGTATTTCTACCCTTTTGTGATAGAGGCAAGGTCTGCCTACATCCAACCCTCTAAAACCCTACCTATGTATGGGATATACTGGGTTTGTTTGGTTTCATCAAAACAGGTCAAATAGGAATCGGTCCAGACCGATATTTGTATATTGTCCGATGTGTCGTTAGGGACATGTCAATGAACAAACGACGTAAATTTCGCTTGGGTCTTAGGAAATTGTATTTGTAACGTTCGTGTTTGGTTCAGTTGATGTATAATCGTCTTGTATGCTTCAAATCTTCTTCCCAATCGAGCCATTTTCTCGTATGTAACCATGTATATTTTGTTTTGCAAGTCGATGGTTTTCTTGGAAACATGCTTTCTACCCTTTGGGGGTGGAGACAAAGTTTCTGTACATTTTACCCCTAAATCCTACCTTTATACGGGTTTGTTTGTCTTTATATTATTTAGGATAGAGTCAAAGTCTGCATACATCTATGTTGCTAATTGCAGCGTAATAGTGGTGCAATAGCGGTTACCTGGCATAAGAAAAATAGCGGTGCAAATTGCGATCTTTTAAATGTAATACTTGTATTGTCTTTTTTTGGGCTTTTATTTTGATTTGGGCGCTTATTTTATTTCAATCCTTTAACAGTCAACGAATATCATCCAATATCCGTTTTAGAAATTCTTAGAATCTTTGGTTTTCAATTTCTTTTTATTATCGTTGAAAGTCAACCTTCTTTGACACTATTTGAGTTTTCTATCATCGATTATGAACATTTTTCTTATTTTGTTTTGTGAAACTTGTTTAAGTTGATGTTTCGATGTTGAAACTATATTTAATGCATATAATATGTTTATGTATGCATATATAGGTGAAGTGAAGTTATGGTGAGAAGCGTAAAAACAATCACTTCTCGACGATCGCGTGAGAAGTGAAGTTATATGTAGTTTGTATTAACTTCTTGACAATTTATCACAAAGCGGGAGTCTCCATAAGAACAATCACTCAGGGTCTTTAGCCTAGCGGTATTGTAGCATTTTGCCTCCTAAGAGGTCAAAAGTTCAAACTTTACCAACGGTGAGAAGGGTGTGAGCTTATTTGTTATATTTGCCGAATATAAAATATTATATACTTAAAGAAAAAAAAAGAGAATCACTCAAAATTTTACACTATACAAAATGCAATTTGTTGGATTTTGGTACTTCTTTCATCTCAAAATAAGTATCAACGTTACTATTTTGAGTTTGTTCCAAAATAAGTGTCCATTTTTTAAAAGATCTACTTTCTTGTTCTAACCTTAATTATGTAAGGAAAAAAAGATTCTTTATAATTAAAAGTAGAATAGATGGTGAATGTTTCGTTATTTTTCATACATACTCTCAATCTCTACCCATCTCAACATTTGATATCCTCGAAATTTTCATATTCTAAATCTTTTCTTATTGTTGTAATTTTGGTATTTCTCGGACTTTTTGATTCAAATAATGTGTAAAGAGATCATTGTTCTCAAAGGTTGCCACAATGGCTATCATGGTGATTGTGGTGTCAGGCTTGTGACTCACGTTACGTTAAGCAAATGGCACGCCATAGCAGAATGTTCGGTTTTTGTAATGCTATATTTGCTTTTTCTTACCGTTTCTATGTTTTATTTGTTAGTTTTGAATATATAATCTAAATAGTAGAAAACATATACTTTTATATATATAATATAAAGATGTACCGCCATAAGTCACACTTTGAAAAACGCTTTGACTTCTAAGAGCATCTCCAACAGCCACGTTAGAGATTTTGAGTATATTTTTGCTTCAACAACTATGCTAAAATAAAGAAAACAAGAAAGAGGGTAGAAATCTAATTTGAAAAAATCTCTAAAGGGGTTGTTTGTTTACCTCTTAATAGTTTCATTAAGAGACAACATCTGAATTATTAAGAGATGAATCTTGTTTGGCAAAAAAAATATTTGCCTCTTAATAGTTCTAAAATACTCTGAATGATTTTGTATCATAAGTCTCCCTTAACCATTAAACGCCCTGATTTCATTGTAAACAGTTATATTTCATTTTGCATTATATTATGAGAACCTCTTAATCATTCTGCACCAAACCATTCAGCAACTGTCAAACAACCCCTAAAACTTTATATTTAAAAATATAGTTAATTCTTTCTGATCAACTGTAGACATTGAAATCAAGTATCTGGGAGAGAGATAACATTTAATTAAATGTAATGAATATTTTTATAAGATGTATTTGTCAGGGTATTCATTAATCTCAATATGAATAATCTTTCTGTATGAATTAATCTGTCTAAATAAATTAAGAATATTTTTATTTGATAAGACTTTTTTTTAATTGAGAGGTATAGGTTTGAAAAAAAATTCGATTTCTTCATAAAGCTCTCCCATATTGAATAAGTCACCAATAAGCTGTGAGTCATGTTTAAGGTCCCTTAAATCAACTCACTATTACTAGTATTCCAAACAAGTCATGTCCGCAATTTTTGCAGAAATACTACCAAAATATGTCAAGACTCAAAATGGATAACAAAACCATTTCACCAAAATTTGTTTAGCTACATGAATATCAAAAATTACGACATAATTGACCGTCAAGGTGCAACCACGATTCGCCCAGCAACTTGGTCAAGATCTCGTCGCCCGTTCGAAGTAATCCTTCTCCCTCTGTAACACAAGGCGAGAAAAAAGAGAAACGAAATTTCGGTGCATAATTAGGCAACATGATGCGATACTAGCATTTTTAAGGGCACAAAACTATGCTTGGGACATATACCCAACCCAGATAGAATTAGACACTACGAGGTTGTTTACTAACTGCTTAGTGCCTACTATTGCTTGTCCAGTCAAGATGATACTGTTTACCAAGCCACTCCTAAGAACCTGTTTGTTTGTTAGTAGCTTAATGAACTTCATGAGACTCACAACTTATTCCGTCAGCTATATATGACTGCTTGGTAGTGGCGTAATGATATAGAAATTAGCTTATTCAAGAAGCTTTTAGGGGTGGAAGCTTTATACAGAAAGCCAACTTTTCCAAACCTCCCCCCCTCTAAATTAAAAAACACACTCCCTCCATCTATGAAAAAAATTTCCAACAAAATCCTTCTTAATCTATACAGACAAATTAATCTGCATGTACAGATAAAATCCATACAGATCTTAATATAAAACCAACCAAACAACCGCTTAGGGGTCCAAGATGCTGGCTTCGTATACTAAGGAAGGGACTCTTATTCACAGACCGCACTTTTACCCCGTAGCGCTTACCCAATTTGTGTTGTTAAAGAGTCCATCGGTGTCATCTTACAATCTCTCAATTTGAGCTATAACTTCATAGGATGAGGTTCTACAATTCTACCCCGGTCAATATGACGTATAAAGCATGTGAAACAAACTATTGGGTGATATAAAATTGCAACCAATAGACACTTGAACAAAATATTGTTCTGCAAGCCTAATGTCATCAAGGAAGGAGTCTCTCTACCCCTTGAGGTAGAGGTAATGTCTGCGTACATCTTACCCTCCCCAAGACCCTATATCTACACGGGATTTACCGGGTCCATTTTGTTTGTTTTGGTTCAGTTTAGATTCTTCAACAGAAAATTGCATAAAGCAAAAGCTAATGATGTGGCTCACCCTTTGGGATCCATATCGATGATTTTCATGGTTTCCAATTGTTGAAGAATATGGCGAGCAATACCACCACTGCTTTTGCAAAAATGAGGTGGACTGCTTCCGTTCCTCTTGTGACCACCATAAATTCTCTGGAATGCACCAACACCAAGACCACCCCTCAAGTATATTTTCCTAACAATAGAAGCTGCAAAATAGAATAGCTAGATGTATGTTCATTTTTCTCTCTTATAAGTTTGTGTTGGAACCAATACATTCATGTAAACTGAACCAATATGGTTTGAACATACCAGCACGGATAAAATACCAATCTGGATCATACGGAGCAAGTTCCTTGAAGGTAGCAGTTTTCACTATATCAGTCCATTCAGGAAGCTCCATCTGTGCAAAACACGATTATCAAAATGATCAATTCTACTTTTAAAACAACATACAACAGGTTCAGAGGATAGAAAGGTGAAAATTGTAGTTTGACAGCTGATCTTTAGGATATTTAGCTGTAGACGTCTTCTATTACTACATCATTTCATGTTCTGTGATTTGAAATTTCCCAAAATCAACTTATTAAACTCAAAATGCATATCCAATTTCGAGAAATAGTAGAAATCTACACATAATGCATTCATATCGCCATAAAAACAGTGGCGATTAGAGCTGAAGCCCACCAAACACAAAATCATACATCATCGGTACGCATAAAAGGATACAATGAACTGAAGAAAACTTATATGCATTTTAATACTCGATTCTGTATTGACACATTCAAAAAAAAACTGTTCAATTGATCAAAATTTATTAAAAGAATCCCTAAACTCTACATTAACAGACGAGGCAATTAGCGCCAAAGTTCATCAAACACAGAATGACAATTCAATAAAACGAACATATGTAAACTTGTACGCATTTGCATCCGTGATTCTAGAACTACTCGATCACTCTACATTACGAAACCATAAGATCAATAATGTGAGTGTTTTTACCTTGCCGGATCGTTTGAGGTGAGCGGCGTAAGCCTTGACGAATTCATGAGGAGAAACATCCTTCACCGTTCTCGCCGTCGCCATTGTTGCTGCGTTGAGGCTCTGTAGACCTGGAGTCTGGACGAGGATCAATGGGCTAGGTTTTCTACGCAGATTCTATCTCAGTTATTTATATGTTCCAGTTTTGGGCCCACCGGGACTTGTTGGGCCTGTGCTGAACCGGTTCTTTAGCCAAGTATTGGGCCAAACAAAACCGGTTTGGAATAGAACGGAACCAATCGAATCGGTTATATTTGATTCTTTTTTTAAAAAATATTTAAGGGCGTACATTACTTGAAATTTAATAATAGGTGTTTTTGTTTATTCTTGATAGTTTATTAAAATACAGTTTCTGAATCGTTAAGAGATGAATTATATTTTGACAAAAAAATAGTTTGTCTCTTAATGGTTCCAAAACCCTCTGAACGGTTTTGTATCATATGTCTCTCTTAATCATTCAGAGCTCTAATTTCATTGTAATCAATTACCAAAACAATTATAGTTCATTTTGCATTATATAATGACAGCCTCTTAATCATTTTGATCACTTAATCATTCTGCACCAAACCATTCATCAACTAGCAACAACCCCTAAATTTACACCGTTCAATAATTATTGAATATCGAATTTTGTTATTTGATCCAATTCAATTGATGTTAAACGATTTATCATCTAGTCCGATTAATATTGGATAACTGATCCAACGGGATGATTGTATTGGGTAAGTTTTATCTGTTAAATTTTACTAATTCGTATAATATTTTGATCAAATCTGATCCAATAGATGATTGAATCAGATAAGTTATATCCGCTAATTTTTATTTTGAGTCATTTATTGGATTCATCTAATGTTTTGATTTTTAACCAACTTATTCATATATTTTTCTAATTTCCTAAGTAACACTACATACAAATATCAAATAAAGACAATACATATATATATATATATATATATATATATATATATATATATATATGAGCGTTCAAATAAAAACCTGTCTCATTTGTGTAAACCAATCTCATCCATCCATTTTCTTGATCAATGACCAAGATTAGTTTACTTTATTTTAGGAAATTAAAAAACATATATATTAAAATTTTATTTTATTTCAACGGTAAAGGCAAAAATGGTAAACAAAATTTAACATTTGGTAACATCCTTCTCGATATTAATGACACGATTTTCATTTTTT
This sequence comes from Cynara cardunculus var. scolymus, assembly GCF_001531365.2. Classification (NCBI taxonomy): domain Eukaryota; kingdom Viridiplantae; phylum Streptophyta; class Magnoliopsida; order Asterales; family Asteraceae; genus Cynara; species Cynara cardunculus. The sequence goes on along the minus strand of NC_037534.1, from coordinate 2,277,457 downwards.
AAAACAATATATTATTTTTAACTTTAAATCAAATCCATCAATAAAACATATTTAAAAAAAATGAATATAACACACCATATTCAATTATATGGAGTGAATCGTTTTAAATTTTGAATTACATTATATGAACGAAATTGGTTTCAAAATTTAATCAACAGACTAATCCACGTAATACTTATCATATTTCGTAATTTTCATTATACTGGTAGATGGATCTGTTATCTAAAAAAAATTCATCGATTACTGACTTCATAAAAGTTTATAATACAACAAGAAATTGTTTCACTTATGCAACCATTTCACTTATCAGACTCAATACTGCCATGAACCAGTTTYACTTTCATGAAAACTATTTCATGTACAATAATTTTCTTATTTCACCACCGATTTGATGGAATCATTCATTTAGTCTTTACAATCTTGAAGATTCTGGAGCAGATTACAATCTTCAAGATTATGTAGCAGATTAAAATCATTTCCCCTTACATTTATAAGATTGTAATATCAAATATGCTATAGAATCTTTAAGATTGTAAGGATTAAAGGAATGAATTCATCAAAGCAGGAGCGAAATAAACTAATCTATGTACATGAAACAAGTTTCATGGTGTAATTGAACAATGAGTAGTGAACTGGTTTGATGGTGAACCCCGTTTCAGTGATGGTGTAGTTGATTCATTTAATAGGTGAAATGCAAAATGAAACGGGTGTATAATGTATACGGTTTGTCATTAAATAATTACATGCTGAAATGGATTCATGATGAAACCGGTGCGTCTTGAAATAATTTCATAATGATTAGGGTGCATATTTACATGGGTGTGTGAAGGACATTGAAACAATTTCAGGATAAGGAATTGTTGCATTAGCGAAATTATTTCCTAACAAATAGAAATTTTTAATTTTCTAAAATAAAGAATAATGTCATTCAATAGGATATTACATAATATGTATTTTTGTTTACCATTTTGCCCTTATTGTTGATATAAAAATAATTTTTAATATATATATATTTTAACTTCCTAAAATAAAGTAAACCTAATCTTGACCATTAATCAAGAAAATTGATGAATGAGATTGGTTTACACGGTTTACACAAATGAAGGCGGTTTTCATTTGAACGCTTCTCTCTTTCTCTCTCTCTCTCTCTCTCTCTATATATATATATATATATATATATATATATGGTTGGTTATGGTAAGAATAAAAGTTATGGTGAAAAATATAAGAATAAATATTCACCATTAGATCAACTAAAATTGAAAATTAACACTATGAGATGTATTGGGATGCATCATATCAATTACCATGAGAAGCACAATTCATGAGGTAGGGGTGAGATTAAAAAATGATCATGGGTCCATATCTCTTTTTACGATTATCACTTTAACTTCTATTCTTACACGATCATTCATTTACGTAGGGTTGAGTTTTGGTGAGAATAGGTAATAAAGGATCTCCACTATTTGATCAATCATAATTGAAGAGAACCACTAGATCAATTTTCTTATGAAGCGTAATTCATGGGTTGTTTTGGGATTAAATTAGATCAAAAAATCTAAATCCCTATTTATACCTAGCATTTTAACTCATATCCTCGCACAACCTCTTGTTTAGGTATATATATATATATATACTTGGGATCATGTGAGATCAAGTACTTTTCGTGAGAACTGTAAGACTAATTCTCAATCATTGGATTAGATCTATAATCTGAATATTCATAATCACAAAATTGTCACGAGATTTCTCAATAATCACAAAATTGCCACCATGCAACTTTAGACCATTAGATCATTAGCTTATAAAGTTGATCAATGAACATAAATTGGTCTTACGACTTACGCGTCTCACAAAAAACCTTTGGTCTCACGTGAACCCAATCCTATATATATATATATATATATATATATGTATGTATGTATGTATGTATGTATGTATGTATATTAGAAGGTACTCGCGTAATGCAACGAAATACATATTCATTTTTTGTTGATATAATACGGTTTATGTAGTTTTGAGAAAGATAATGTTTTTACCTTTAAATAAAAATAAATTTGAAGACATCATAATTTTTTTTTAAAAATATATTGATATTAATATCAAATTAACTATTTAAAAGTTCTTGTTTTTTATATAATTTATTTAATTCATTTTTTTAATATAATTTAATTTAGATCAAATAGTGAAATAATTTATTTTTGTCTTGACAATAAAATTTTTATAAAGATAATGATTCTGTTAGAACTCGATAATTATCCTAATTATATTTTAGATTTTTTATATTTTAAAATGAGATATTTATCCTCTATTTGATTATGTTTATTCGCATTTAGTTACATCAATTCAAACATGAAACTTTAATAAGTTGTATTTATGCATAATTTACTTGTAATTTTGAATTTTAAGTAACATACATCAATATACAGTACTTCATGCATAAAAATTGTTTTTAAGAGTTTTTGTCAAATGCTTTATAATATAGTATATATATATATATATATATATATATAGAGAGAGAGAGAGAGAGAGAGAGAGAGAGACTTGGGATCATATGAGACCAAGAGTTTTTCGTGAGACCCCTAAGACCAATTATCCACACTTAGATTAGTACTACAATCTCAACATTCATAATCACAATATTGTCACGAGACTTCTCAATAATCACAAAATTGCCATCGTGCAACTTTAGATCATTAAATCACCAGTTTATAAAGTTGATCAATGAACATAAATTGGTCTCACGGATCTCACGAAAAAACCCATGGTTTCACGTGAACCCAACCTTACATACATATATATATATATACACACATATATACGTGTGTTAGTTATGTCTTTAATGCAAGAAAAATGCGTTACATTGGCGAATAATTGGCCAATAACAACTTTTGTATGTTCATAGTTGCAAAAAGGACTATGTGTTGCACGTGGCCATGGACGTTCCAATATTTTTGGAGGCCCTGCTACATCCAAGATTTTTAATTACATTGCATAAATGAGATGACAGAGAATATATGTTAAGAATAAAAATGGGCTAAACCTAAAACGATTAACAATCTGAAACTAAACCTAAACCAATTATTTGAACATAAAACCAAATAAATAATTGTTTGAACCTAAATAATTAGGCTGTAGTTTTATACAAATTGATAAAAAGATCCTAAACACATGTAAATTTGGGCCCCAAAATTTCGGGGGTCCTGTTCAAAATCTCACACTTAACATGTTAAGGGACGGCCCTGCACGTGGCCTTGAACCGAGTTTGATGGTCTCATATAAAAGTTGTGAATTTAACATGAAATTTGAAGAGTTGAAGAAGCCGGACAGTAAGCCCAAGTCCACAAGTTGCAACAACGACTAGGGATTTGTTGACAACAAGTGTAGGCCAAAATAGGGTTTCAAAGCAAAAAAGAAATATCAAGTTGTTCAGCGTTTGAAATCTCATTTTATTTCAAAAAACCAGTTACACTCCGACCATGAATGGTTATAAGCGCATTGAAACCAAACTGAAATTGAATAACTTGTTTTTGGTTAGAAAATCGAGAACTGAACCAAATATGTCAGAAGGGAGCTTGACTGCACGACCCACCCGTCGAGCGAGAACGAAAGGGGGGTTCGAGCCATCAATGAGATACCACTCTGGAAGAGCTAGAACTCTAACCTTATGTCAAGACGTACGGGCCAAGCGTATCTAGTTAGGGTTGTCGTTAATCAATTTTTTTAATCCGTCACTTCTTATTCCACGTGTCAGTTCAGAAATGGGAGGGTGCATATAAACTTAGCAGCAACTGCTCACACACTAACTTTACCCACCCTATCAAAAGTACCTCAAAAAACCCTAAACCCAGCTTCTTCTTTCTGCAAAACCCTAGCCACCTCCGCCGAGAATACACCCGACTCTCCGGCGAGCCATTCTAACTCCGACATCGGAGAGCCGCCATGTCCGAACTCGAACTCAGTCGTTCAGAGAAGAAGAAAAAGAAAAGCAAATCCAAAGATGACGCCATCGTGAATAAAAGTTCCGACGACGCCACCGACGCCGTGGATTACCTGATAAAGCCCCAGAGTTTCACTCCGTCGATCGACACTTCTGAATGGCCGATTCTTCTTAAGAACTACGACCGTCTCAACGTTCGAACCGGACATTATACACCACTCCCTTCCGGTTACTCTCCTCTCAAACGCCCTCTCGCTGAGTACATCAGGTATGGTGTTATTAACCTCGATAAACCTGCAAACCCTAGCTCCCACGAGGTTGTAGCTTGGATCAAACGTATCCTCCGTGTCGAGAAAACCGGCCATAGCGGCACACTCGATCCAAAAGTCACTGGAAACTTAATCGTTTGCATCGATCGAGCCACTCGGCTTGTTAAATCACAACAAGGTGCCGGAAAAGAGTACGTCTGTGTCGCGCGACTCCATTCCGCGGTGCCTGATGTCGCTAAGGTGGCTCGAGCGTTGGAAACTTTAACTGGTGCTGTTTTCCAGAGACCGCCATTGATTTCCGCCGTTAAAAGGCAGCTTAGAATCAGAACCATATACGAAAGCAAGCTATTAGAGTATGATGCTGATAAACATTTGGTTGTCTTCTGGATTTCATGCGAGGCTGGTACGTATGTGAGAACTTTGTGTGTCCATTTGGGGTTGATTTTGGGCGTTGGTGGCCATATGCAGGAATTGAGGAGAGTTAGGTCTGGGATCATGGGGGAGAAAGATAACATGATAACTATGCATGATGTTATGGATGCACAATGGGTATATGATAATTACAGAGATGAAACATATCTCCGGAGAGTGATCATGCCATTGGAGGTCTTACTGACCAGCTACAAGAGATTAGTGGTGAAGGATTCTGCTGTAAATGCTATCTGTTACGGTGCTAAACTGATGATTCCGGGCTTGTTAAGATTCGAAAACTCCATTGAGAATGGAGAAGAAGTGGTGTTAATGACCACAAAAGGGGAGGCCATAGCTCTTGGTATAGCAGAGATGACTACTGCTGTTATGGCTACTTGTGATCATGGGGTTGTGGCTAAGATCAAAAGGGTGGTGATGGATAGAGATACTTACCCGCGGAAATGGGGGTTGGGACCCACAGCTTCTATGAAAAAGAAGCTGATTTCCGAAGGGAAACTGAGCAAACATGGGAAACCAAATGAGAAAACTCCGGCTGAGTGGTCTAGGAATGTTGTTCTACCGCCAGGCGGAGATTCAATGGTTGCCAGTCTTGCAGCTGCACCTGTGACTGAAACTGTAGAACTCACAGAGACTGTGAAAGTTGATGGTGAGAAGAAGAAGAAGAAGAAGAAAAAGGGTATTGAAGATGGCGAAGAAGGTAAGAAAAGGAAATTAGAAGAAGATGATGTTACAGATACACCATTAGCTTCCAAGAAGCAGAAGATTGAAGAAGACATAGAAGGTGAGACTACTGAAAAGAAGAAGAAGAAGAAGAAGAAAAGTAAAGATGGTGACGAAGCCCAAGCTGTTTTATCAGATGGGGATAAATCTGAAAAGAAGAAGAAGAAAAAGAAGGATAAAGAAAATGGTGATGCCACTGTAACTCCATCGGCTGCTGTAAGTGAAGATGAAGCAAGCAAAAGCTCGAAGAAGAAGGAGAAGAAGAAAAAGAAGAAAGAAGCTCAAGAAGAATAGATTGGAACGAAATCTGAATCATTGCCCATGCTATGTAAGTTCTTCTGCACATTTTCGTTGAGCCAATTTTCGCGTTTTGTTTTATTAGTTCAATTTAGGTCCGTAGCGGTCTTCCCTTAAAATGTTATGCGTTTTTTAGTTATAAGTTTGAAAATTTTGGTACTTTTTGAACTTGAGCTTGTCTAGAATGATTTTATATGCTATAATAATGTCGATATCTTATCCTAGTTACCTGCTGCAATAAATAGTTGCTTCAAAGGATCTTGGGTTATTGGTTTGTTAGGGTAATCTTTGTACATGGACAGGAGTAGCCAAACTAGACGGTTGAGAGTGAGACAATCGGGTGAAAGAATTTTGGATGGTTTTAAGGTTTTAATTTGATATGAATTGTTAAGTAATTTACCAATCTTGTCTGATCAAAGTGAATTTTGTTTCACCTATTTTGGTGGGGCTGAAAAAAGTGCACTTTTGTCTCTCTCAGTCCTATGCTGTCACAATCTAGTTGCTGCACTAAACTCGAGACAACAAATTTGTGTTTAGTTTTGTTCCATACCGTCCCGCGTAGCAAATACACCCCAACGACAGGATGGGATAGGATAGAACAAAAATTTGTTGTCTATGACACTTGCTTGGACATGACCGAGTGAGACAAATAATTTGGGGTGGGGTAAATGCCCCTCGACCTTTACCTGTTATTTAATTTATAGAACTAGTGTTACTAGTGTGTCGATGGTTTGTTGAAACACAGACCAGAAAGCGATGCTTCCTTGGTAAAATATTTGCTATTACAAGTTTGATTCGAACCTAGGTGCATATGTCCTCATCCTAATGAAGCTAAACGGCATTGTGATACACGCTAGGGGTGTATTTGAGTTGCATGGTTCGCTTAAACTTGGCTCAACCGGTATGGTCTTGGTTCATATAAGCTCTTGCATTGCATCCTAGAACCGGAAGTTGCAAATAAAAGAGTAAATTATGAATTTGGTCGTTGTGGTTCTTGGTCTTTGTTGGTTTTGGTTCGTACAATTCATTTGTTACGAAAGAATCCCTTTGGTATGAGTTTTTGGTTGACTAATGACGTTTAAGTGTCGGTGGTTAAGTCCGCTTTTATAAGGGCAATACGGTCATTTTATCTTTACAATGTGACATGACGTTGACGTTGACGTTGATTGATAATATTTTCTTAATTATTATTTTTAATGATCGGTCACCCATGGTTGAACCACCCCAACACCGACCACTTTCAGCACGACCGTCACCAACCATCGCCACAACCATAAACATAGACAAGTCGATGGTTGCTTTCACAAAATCCTTGTTCACTTCTCAAGCAATCAAAATTCAATCACATGATTTGAACACAAACATCTCTCAAACCCTAAATCAAATTCCATGAATCAATATTGAAGCTAGAGTCAGAGCCGAATCATGAAGCAGACTGGAAGGCGATGAATCAGAATCAAAGTCCACACGTCCGTCCAAATTTCCCGAACCAGTCTCTGTCCACGCATCCAATAGCAACTACCTCGATGGTTCAACATACCCTAGGGGTGCGATTGGTTCACCACCATTTGTGATTTGGGAAGGATTCATCAAGTAGTCCACATACAACTAGAGGTTCGTTTGGTTTGCAGGGTTTGGGTAGGATTTAGAATTGAATCTCATTCCAATTACACATTTGGTTTAACAGAAAGTCCGGAATTGAAATTTGATCACAAACATTGGATTTAGAAATCCCATAAGAATTTCAGTTATTCATTACCCGTTGTGGCCAAGTCATTACAGGCGGCAACGACTCCCCCATACTCATTATCTGCGGCTATTCATCTATTGCTCTCTTCGCCATTTCTACAAGCTCGCTGCCCCTTTTTCTTTTTAGTTTCCTTCATCTCCTTCACCATCATGATCCATCAATCGAGTCCGAGAGTCAGGTGAGAGAGAGGGGGGAGGGGAGAGCTAGCGAGCGGAGAGAGGGGGTGAATTACGTTTATTTAAATTTTCTTATATGACAATTTTGCCCTCATACTTAACAAAGTAAGATAGACAAAATTACTAAGTGAGACCAAAACCAAACAAAAACCAGAAGGGCCAAATCCGTAATTTACTCTACTTTGAACCATTTTCACGAAAATTTACAATCTAAGTTGTTGTGAATAGTAGTAGCTAATGTGGGCTTGATAGGCTCACTCATGGAGCCATCAAGAGTATCCGGTTGAGCCCAATACCCGGTTCATTTGATATCACAATCACAAAAGACGAAATTGCAAAATAACAACTTTACTTTCATAATTTTTTTTCAAAACAAAATTTGGGTTAGATATGAAAAATTGGGGAGATAATTAAAAAACTTGAAAGATGTTTTTTTTATTATTATTCATCCATGTCACATCATTTAAGTCATGTAAGCAAACAAAGATGAGAGAGTTAACTGGTTTAAAAGACAACAAGTAGATTTTCAAAGTACAGTACTCTTATAAAAAATAATTTGAAAGTATATTATCGTAATAAGAAAAACTGAAAATACAATGAAAATAAAGAAAGTAGGTTCCTCTATGATAAAATAACTGAACAACTTATTAGATGGTAACAATATCCTGTTATGCCCCAACGGTAACCTCGTCTAGATTGCTTATGCGATTTTTGATCGGGACAGGGATGGGAACCGGCCGGCCCTATTTTGAAGGGACCAATTTAGGATTGGTTCGAAACTCATTTTTGGCCATCTCTAGTCTAGCCTCCCAATTCAAATCTCATCAAAGATAAGAGTGTGTAGACCATTTTGTTTGCTGTGAAGGTAACTTTCTCAGTGTTTTTGCTGTAAAGAAACACTGTGAAATTTCAAGTGTAAAAAAATGGTCTCACATGAACCCAACCCTATGTTTATATATGCATACTTTAAAAATAAAGAAATAAACAAACAGAAACTCAACAAAACACTGTAGAACAAAAGGGGAGTTTCATTAGAGAATGACACAAACTGTTTAACCCAAAACTGCAACCAGATTAATTGCATCATTTACACAAATTCAAAGAATATGAAAAAAATCCTTATTAATAGAAAAAGAATAATATGTCACTGAGCATACATATCACTCCAAGACATGCAGCACTTGATCTTCTTATGCTGAAGGTTGTGAAATTTTGGCTCTTTTGGCATCGTTGGCTGCTTTTCTGACCTAATCAAATCCATAAATTAAACCAATTAACTCAAACCAAACGAACCCAATATGTCTTAAGGCTCCCCTCCCCTTGTTCCCGTTAAGACCATTTTACTTTATTATGGGTACAATGGTATGTATGACGTGACGGGAACGAACATACAAGTTTGTGTATGCTTTGTTCACATTAAGCCATCTTATTACATATAGTAGAGATGCCAAACTGGGTGTGGTCCGATCTAGTGGGGACCGGTTATGGCCCCACGGACTTGGACGGTCAACTTTTTATGGAATTTCAAGGTCCAGAACGGCCGGGACCGTTATGTATAGGCCTGATTTACAAAAAAGATTGAATTTTTACAACTCTTTTAAGATTTTTACAAGATTTTATCTACTTGAACGGATTTTAAAGTGTATCTCAATATTAAATTATAAAAAACACGTATAACATTTTTGTGTAAAAATTGGACCGTCCCAGTCCCAGTCCCATCGGGTCAACACTCCTAAATTAGGTCAACGCTTGTATAAAAATACATGTCTTATAATTTTGTGTTAAAGAGATTCTTGTGCAGGGAATGATGATATACCTTCTTGGGATGAAAGGTCTATCAAAGTATGGCATAGGTTGAGCCTTTGGTACAAGCTCCTTCCTTAACCTCCTTAATTCTTCCTCTTCTTCCAACTACAACAAAACCAAAGATATGTATCATTGAGATCGAGTTCCAAACCAAACGAGCCACGTATATCCCACCCGAATATGGGGGTCACGAGGGGTAAGACGTCATGCACAGACCTGACCCCTACCCTAAAGAGTATAAACCCCCGGCTAGTAAAAAACGTGAGAAACGGGATATGAGTAAAGCAATAGCAATACAGATAGATTGTATTGCTCGATTTTGAGAAACTAGATACGAGTAAGCAACAACAGTATAAAAAGAAGAAGCAAGTTCAGGAGAAACATCATATGGTACATCAAAAACCATGCCGTTTTGTACCTTCTGTTGTCTTTCTCTTTCCAGTTTGTATTGCTCGATAAAGGAGAGCTTTTCTTGCACCTGACGTGAAAGCGTAGCGAATCATTCGTCAAAATAGAAGCGGATTTCTTACTAGTATGATACAAGATGGGGAAAATGGGACAATCTGTAGAATCGGGTTTATAGGACAAAAAAAATGTCTAGGTGTCTTAGGGGGTGTTTGTTTTCGACTTAATGAGCTTAATGGGAGGTTAGCTTAATTGGTTAAGTTATATTAACATGTTTGATTTTAACTTAATACTAAAAGATTGACTTAACATGTTAAGTAGGCCAAATTTTTTTTCCTAAATCACCCTTATCCTACAAATTTTAATTAATCACGTGTTGCATCAATAAATAAATAAAATTAATAGTTTACTAACATGCATAATATAAAGATTGTAATTAAACAATAATACATATTTTAAGTTATTAAGTATTGTGTTATGAACTCATTGATTTCATATTATTTATGTTATTTTAAATAATTCCTATTATTTAGGTTTTTTATAATTATCGAACAGTTTATTTTCATTCAGCACATATATAGACATAAGGTTAAAATGGTAATTTTTGTTGTCTAGATTATTTATTCAAGACAAAAATCAAATAACAATTTATCTTAATTTATCCAGACAGATTAATGCTTAAAGACAACTTAATAAATTCAGAACTTAATGGATAATAAATCAACAACCCCTTAATAGACTACTTTATACTTTTATAGGACGTAAGTTTATAGAACCAAACTCTTGTATATCCTATCTAAAGGTGGTGTAATAAGTTTATATGAACCTTTTGGGTTTCCTATTAGGCCTTTTATAGAAAGATGTTATTTATAGGACACTTCTTGAAAGGCTTGTTAAGACACTTGAAAGCGTCTTATGAACTTATTACGACACTTTTAAATAGGACACACAAAGGTTTGGTCCTATAAAGTTTTGGCATCCTATAATCTCGATTATGTTGTAGTATATCTAAAAATAAGATGTTAGTTGGATCCTTTTTTCGAGTGAAAAATAGATACCAGATGGTCGAACTCGGCCCGCTCCACCGCTCTCACATCACTGTGCAGCACCAAATCAACCGGTCTTGTACTTTCTTTGACAGGCGGTTTCACCAGGCACTGAAATTACTCAAAGCCGCAACCATAAAAACAAAAACTTGTGAGATAAAATAGCTTCGAATAGTTGCATTATTTGAGAAAAGATCTGTGGTCGTCACCTCTGGTTCGTCTGTTGTCCATGGAAGGCCTTGGGCTATCGGAATCCGTTGCTTTTCCTGCTCAATCATCATCTCCTGGACTTTCTTCATGAACTCTTCTTGCTTTGACCTTCCTCTTTGCTGCAACCAAACAATACAACAGTTACAAGTGAGTTAATGTGGGCAAAGATACAATTGGAATTTCACATCTGCTTAGGGATTGTTTGTTAGCAGATTAATGAGTTTAATGAGGCTCACAGCTTATTCGGTGAGCTATATACATGACTGTTTGGTAGTGGCTTAATGATACAGAAAGTGGCTTATTCGGTAAACTTCTAGGGAGGAGCTTTATGCAGAAAGCCAGGTTTTTTCCAATCTTGTCCCTCCCAATTAAAAAACACCCTACCAAACAAAAACACTTCCAATATATATAGACAGATTAATCCACAGTCTGCTTTATCCATATAGGAGACTTAATGGAAAACCAACCAAACAACCCCTTAGGCTCGTCCCTTTCTCCTTATGGCTCTTTTGGTGAGTAATATGATGGGTTTCAGTATTCTCACAGATACAAGGACATGTTTTGGTTAGTTACTCAAAGAATATACACAACACTATTAACATGAAGGTAATAGTGAATTGGAAGAGCCTATGGCGTGTAGCTCAGTTGGCAAGGGGGTAAGGTGACTTTGCCCAACTACAAGACATGTCCTGAGTTCGATCCCCATCCCCACCCCTGCGGCTAGACTCAGCCCAAAAAATGTCCTCTCACATTGGTGTCCTTGGAGGCAGGTTTTGCACGGACCGGTTGGAGTTTCCCAGTAATCAACTTTGCCCAAATAGTGAATAGAGGAAGAGCTAAGAACTTCTCATGGTCAAAATGCATCAAAATGCAACACAGTTTTTGGTTTAGTTCCTAACTTCCTATTTAGTGCAACGAACAATTTCTATTTCTTATTCGATGAAGCAAAGTTTGAACATTTGATGACATGGATACACATTTACTAAAGGTTAATGAATTGTTTACGAAAGAGATACGGCAAACCGCACGATAGATTTGACATTTACGTCATCAAATATTATGTTAGATACGAAATTTTAGAGGTTAAAGTGATGCAAAAAGGGTCATAAGCAACTGTAAATGCTAACCTCTGTTCTGAGCTTGAAGGGTTGCTGGGCAGTAGCCTTAAGTGTCCTTCTTTTCCATCTGCTACCACCAAAACTTGAAGATGATCCAGCGCTCTGCATAATCAAAGAAACCATCTCAATTTCAGAGAAACAAAAACAGAAAGGAGAACAATCTCAATTTCAAAGAAACAATGGTGAATGATTACATACATTTCTTCTGCTTTGCCTCCCACCACCTGAAGTCCTGTTTGCAATGCTCCCATGGCTACTATCCAGTGAAGAAGAAACACGTGAACGCAACCCTAAACTTTCTGCAGTGATTAAAAGATCTGATGGGAAAAATGAAGAAGAAGAGAATTCCCAATTTGAATCCCTTTTTGTTCCATCCTCAAGTTGTTGTTCTTCCTCTTGCCCTTTATCACCACTTTCGTCCGATTTCGGTAATGTAAGAATGTTCTCGAAGGCCTTAACCAAATTCATCACTCTTCCAGATCCAGGTTCAGGAATACTTTTCCTCTTTTCACCAGACTTCTCGACCACTTCATCTTCTTCAGATTTTGCTTCTGGTAAATTAGGGTTTCCATTGGTTTTCTTCTCTTCATCTTCTTGTACTGCAACTTCACTATCGGCTAAACTAGGGTTCATCACAATCGGATTCTTGAAGAACTCCTCCTGAGAAGCCCTAAGTGTCTCATAAGCAACGCAGAAACACCTATTCGAATTCCCACCGGCTTTACACTTACAATCGACTGAGATTAGGGTTTTATCCTTCTCTCTCTTCGAATTTTTCTTCGCCACCACAAATTTCCTCTCACGAATCTTGTTCCTTGGAGAAGGCGATCCAATCTGATTAGGTTTCTTCGTCGCCGATTTCTGGCTTTTAGTCGCTGATTTGATTGCTGGGGAATTTGAACCCTTCGAATTAGGGCTAGTAACATTAGGGTTTACATTCTCCGGCTGTTTGGACTTACCGGATTGTTTTGACTTCGGCGGCGTCAGTGTCACTGCTCCGACGTTCTTACCGTTCGATTCCATCGGAAAATCGCCGGAAAAGAGGATAATAGTTGGTTTTAGAGAGAGAAAAATTAAGGATTTGTGAGATTCGGTTTATCGGATGAGATCATCGACGATGGCGATCGAGTAGAAGAAAAAGAACGTTTGAGGATATGGACGCTCTCTGTAACGGCTACTTTCTTGGAGCTCATTAGCGTTTCATTAGACGGCGTCGTATTGGTATATTTTGATTTTTAAATCAATGTTTTCTTGGAGGATTTGGATCTAATTGCCGTTAAGGCGGGTCGGGTCGGGGCGTTCATATTAGACCTGTTTAGCAAATAGGATAGTTTTGAGTAAACTTGAATTACGGTTCTTAGGTTTAGTGAAAAGTCTAAAAGTAAAATCTCCTTATAGCCATGGAGATTTAAATGCGGTGACTTCGGGCTATCTGCAAAGCAGGTAGTCGTCCTGTAATTAGTCGGCTCGCATAGCGAGTTGAATATCCAGGTTAATAAAAAAAAAGTAAAACATTTTATCATCAAATATTTATCTCTATTTAAAGGTGTTTCAGTCTTTTCGAATACTATGTTATATTCAAAAGTTTTGATCACGCTATAAAATAAAACAAGAGTTATATTTATGTTAAACACATAAGAAGCAAAAACCTAACCATAAGGGTGGTGACTGATTGGTTTGAATTTGGACTCCAAATGTCAAAAGTGTTTGGGGTCCTAGGTTCAAATCCAAAAAGAGATAAGAAATTTGTTGTGGTCACAGAGATTCAAATGCGGTGACTCCAGGCTACTCGTAAAACAGGTGGTCGCCTGGGATTAGTCGCCTCGTGTAGCAGTTTGGATATACAGGTTAATAATAATAATAATAAAGTATAAATCTAAACAATTAGCAATTTGATTATGTGAACCCAAAACATGTAAAATTAGGCTCCAAATTTTTAGGGTCCTACTCAATATCTTATATTTAGGGGGAAATTGCATGAAAAATTAATGTAATTTAACTTGATTTTTATTTTGGGTAACGTATTTTCAAAATTTATATTTTTGGTATCTAAGATGTAAAGTTTTAAGCATTTAAGTACCCAATTAACATGTTAAAACATTAACCGGTTACCATGTTGATGTGGCGAGTGATATAGTATCCAACTTAGTATTATTTGTTATTCAACCCAATTTCATCCCATCAGGCCATCACTCTCCACATCAGCATAGTAACCGGTTAATGCTTCAACTGGTTACCTAGGTACTTAAATGTTTAGAATTTTACATCTATGTATCAAAATGAAAGTTTTGAAAATACGTTACCCAAAATAGGAATCAAGTTAAAGTACGTTATTTTTTCATGCAATTTATCTTATATTTAACATGCTAAGGAACGACCCTTCTGCAACTCTATTCTAAGTTGTTGAAATATCTAGTGTTCAAGTTTAATATTATCTGGTATTTTAGTTGAAGAGTCATAAATGTTTTTAAATTTTAAAAATAATTATTATCATAAAAAAAATTTAATATATAAAAGTTTGGAAAGTTAATAAAATATTAATGAGTTGTTTGACGGTTGCTGAATGGTTTGATGTTGAATAATTAAGTGGTCAGAATGATTAATAGACTCTCATGATATAGTGCAAAAAAAATATAATTGTTTACAATTAAAATAAGGCTTAAATAGTTAAGGAAGACTCATAATACAAAATCTTTCAGATAATTTTAAAATCATTAAGAGGCAAAAATCATTTCTGCCAAACAAGATTTACATCTTAACGATTCAGATATTGTCTTTTATTAAAACTATTAAGAGATAAATAAACAACCTTTAAATTTTAATTTTACATATTAAAAATTGTTTCAATACTTAGAGTTCACTCGAACACGACTTTTCCGCATGAAAGCAATTTTGAGTCTTTGTTTTAAAGCTAACTTTATAATAATTCCAAATATGCTTATAGGTTTTCACCATGTATTAATAAAATAACCTTTTTGAAAAAGAATTGTAATAAATAACAGTATATTTAAATGGATAAATTGCATGAAAAAATAACGTACTTTAATTTGATTTTTATTTTGACTAACATACTTTTAAAAGTTTTATTTTAGTACCTAAGATGTAAAGTTTTAAACATTTAAGTACATGGATAATCGGTTAAAGCCAGTGGCGGATCCATAAACATTTATAGTTAGCGGGCACACTTAGAGGTGTAGAGAAAAAAAATTCAAAACCAAAAAATCATCCTAATGAAAACGGTTTTGGGTTTTCTTTTTCGGTTGACTTTTTATTAATTCATCGAGGTGTATAATTTTTATATTTTATATTTCGAACGAAAATATCAATGTGTACTACAAATGGACCAATTAACAATCAGGATATCAAGTTGGTCGCCCTTGCCTTGTTCTTATTGGGTGCACAATAGGAAAATTTACTAAATAAATTTTTATAGTCTTTTTTAAATAAAAAATGGTGGGTTTGTTGGGGGCTAGGACCCCTACCACCATGCACTGGA
Organism: Cynara cardunculus var. scolymus; assembly: GCF_001531365.2. Taxonomy (NCBI): domain Eukaryota; kingdom Viridiplantae; phylum Streptophyta; class Magnoliopsida; order Asterales; family Asteraceae; genus Cynara; species Cynara cardunculus. Next base: position 2,261,792 of record NC_037534.1, on the reverse strand, counting down.
TCCGTCAGTGGTTAAAACATTAACCAGTTATCATGCTGATGTGTTGAGTGATGTGATATCCAACTTAGTATTATTTGTTAAAATGGATATCTTAATATAAAATTAGTTTTTATGTATTGTGGTTTATTAGAAGAAAAAGTTCATTCTTTAACCGGTTACCTGAATACTTAAATGTTTAAAACTTTACATCTTAAATACCAAAATGAAAGTTTTTAAAAGTTTTATTTTTACTACATGGTTTTATTTAATAATGACATAAAAAGATTGAGATTACAATACCCAAATAATATATTATCAAAAATAATAAGTGACTTAAAGTACCTTAATATTATATGCATGCATTTTCAATTACATTTAATACATTGATTAATAATAAAGTTTTCAAATAAATTATAAACAAGTCAACCGATCTAATTCGTATATATTTTTAGGGGTCGTTTATCAAACACTTACACGGTAAATGTTTATCGACAAAAATTAACACTTTTATTTACTTACCGGGTAAGATTTTAGTCCATCAAAACGACATCGTATGCAATAATTTACCCGGTAAGCAATTACCATGGTAAGAGTCGTTGCCCTCACTTACCGGGTAAGATTATTGGTCTTTGTCTTGCTCTTACAGGATAAGATTTTTGGTCCTTACCATATCCATTCGATAATGTAATGTGATTTGATAAGCGCTTACTCGGGTAAGCGTTTGGTAAACGACCCCTTAATCTATACCGAAAAGATAATAGATTTTGATACAAACCATATTGCTAACATTTAATTTAGAGTAATTACATTGTTTGTGCCTATGATTTCCTCAAATTTTAGATTTACGGAGTCTTTGGCTCAGTCAAATGAATGGAAATGATAGATAATGAAAATGGGAATGAATTTTCATTCCCCTCAGTTTAACTGACATAATTAACTATATAGACCTTAAGCGTATTGAAATAGACAAATTGCATGAAAAAGTAACATATTTTAACTTGATTCTTATTGTGGTTAACGTATTTTAAAAAAATTTATTTTGATACTTAAGATGTAAAGTTTTAAACATTTAAGTACCCGGTTAATCGGTTGATTACTAATTTTAGATTAAAAAAATACTAATTTTGGATTAAAAAAATCCATGTCACGAACCACGTCAGCAAATAATATTGCGTTCGATACCACATCACTCGCCACATCAGCATGATAATCAGTTAATGCTTCAACTGATTACCCGACTACTTAAATGTTTAAAACTTTACATCTTATGTACCAAATGGAAGTTTTGAAAATACGTTACTCAAAATAGGAATTAAGTTAAAGACTTAAAGTACATTACTTTTTCATGCAATTTGAAATTGAAAAGTTAGTAGCTACCAAGTTTAGATAGTTTACTTCAGGGACCAAACCTATAACTTGAGCAAATCTCAGGGACCACAAGTGTAATTGACTCTTGAATTTATGTGGAAAGTAAAATTTTATGGGCCCCATTTTTAGGCACCGTCGTGGGACTGCACCGGTTGTGCTTGACTAGTGGCCAGCACACACATATGGAATGTGTCATATACATATTTCACATATTCCATTTAATTAAAACTCATATGATTAAAAAGTTTATAATATATAAAATTCCACCAAAAATAATATTAAATGACACGGACAAAATCAGTGACGGATCTAGAATTTTTGTCTATTGGGAGCACATTTAAGGTAGATTAAAGGCCTGCAAAGTCGCCCGAGGTGTTTTTAGCCTAATTATACTGTCTCGAGGGATTTTAAAGGATTTTTGGTTGGTTTCGAGAGATTCTTAGTGTTTTTGTTGATTTCGAATGACTTTTTTTAGGTTTTTGATTGATATCAGTGTTGTGGGGTCCCTTGCAAAAAAATACTGGAGGGATAGAAATAAAAAGTTGTAGATTATTTAATTTTAAACCTTGAAATTTTTTATTTTTTTAATGAGCCCCTTCCCTTCCCTTCTTATCATGTAAGTCTATTACTGGACAAAATATATCAGTTGTGTTTTTGTGAGAATGAAAGTTATTTGAGAAGGGTAAGAAGAAATCTTCATATTTGGATCGATCATAATTGAAAATTAACACTAATGCGGTGCACCGAGATGCACCAGATCAGTTCCCATAATCGATGGGGTGGATGAGATTAAAAGTGATCACGAGTCTAAACCCCTTCTTACGTTTCTCATCTTATAACCAATTCTCACACGATGAACATTTGTCATAAATACACTTCTAAACATTTATACCTACTAATTTTCTTCTCACACATATCAACATTAATAATTACTTTTTTACATTCTCAATTCATTATCAAAACTGATTTTGACATAAAAGATGGTGCATATAGCATTATATTAAAAGGGATTGCTATATGCACTTCATTAATGTCAAAATCAGCTCAAATCATACAATATGAATGTAAAAAAAACAAGTTTTGATGTTCACATATGTGAGAAAAAATATTAGTATGTAGAGGTGCATTTACCCCACTTTTATATTAAATACTTAAAGCATCTACAACAGCTATGTTAAATTGGAGAAAAAATAGATTTTAGCAAAAAAAAATAGAATTAAGAAAAATATCTAAATAGAGAGAATTTATTATTTTTAATACTTCCCACCAATAAGAAATATGTTTAGGAGAATGAAATAATATTTTATTAAATGTATTGAATATTTTAATAATACATTTAATGTTATAATTGCTAAAATAGAGTAGTTGTTGGAGTTGAATGTAATTTTTTTTTAAGATTTCTATTTTTAATACTCTATTTTAAAGAAAAAAAAACAAATTGCATGAAAAGTTTACGTATATTAACTTGATTCCTATTTTGAATTTTAAAGCTTACGTTTTGGTACATAAGATGTAAAGTTTTAAACATTTAAATATGCAGGTAACTGGTTGAAGCATTAACCAATTATCATGTTGATGTAGCGAGTGATGTGATATCTAACTCGGTATTATTTGCTGACAAAAATATCTTAATCTAAAATTAGTTTTTGTGCATTGTTATTTTATATACTATATCTGAAATTAGTTTTAATGCTTCAATCGGTTACCCGACTATTTAAATATTTAAAATTTTACATCTTATATACTAAAATAAAAATTTTGAAAGTACGTTATCCAAAATAGGAATCAAGTTAAAGTATATTACTTTTTCATATAATTTAAAAAAAAAACATAACTATTAAGGGGGTGTTTGGGATTGCTTTTAAAAGTGGACTTATTTCAGTCTGGCACCGGAGATAAGCTATTTTATAGTGTTTGGGTAAGGAAAAAAAATTGCTTATACCGGTACCAAATCGGTAATAAGTTGTTTTTGATAAGTTAAACCTTCATGGCTTAAGAAAAACTGCTTATTACCAGTTTACAATTTTAACCATGTTTTATTAAAACCTTTGTCTACCTTAGCTGCTCCACAAGAAACGGCGACTTCTTCATCCCCCCTCTACCTACGACTGCTCCACAGAAACAGCTACAATATCTTCTCCACAGAAACAGAGAGATCGACGATCTCTTCTCCACACGATCGATTCTCTTCTCACAGTCGACCACACAACAATCGATCACAAATCGATTCTCTTTCACAATCGATCACAACATGAGATCGATTTGTGGCTGTGAATCTCGATCCGTATCTGTGAATATCGATCGATCTTTCCCCGTTCGGTTTCTTCACTAAAACTGGTCTCAAAACTGGTGTTTCTAAACCCAGGGCAGATTTCTTGCTCATCTTCTATGTTTGGTTTCTTATTTCTGATAGTAAACCCATTTCAAAATAGTGTGACGTCATTATATGTTTTTATAGTTTGGGATAAGTTTTCCAGTTTTGAAACAATTCATAATCTGCTTGATATGAAGTTCCGTCTCGGGTCTTTGTGTTTATTGCTCTTTATGTTGACCATGAATGACTACTAACACAATAAGGGATCAGTGGGATGAACGGAGATGCAATATATGGGAGTCGTAATCATCCTGAACTACAATTCATAAAATTCCATTGTGTCATACAGTTGTTGGATTCGTTTGAAAGTTGAATATAAACTTGTTTTTGTGATGGGGGGTGAGTATTAATTTTCTTTGTTGTTGGGTTGGTTGGAAGTAGGGGTAGTTCTTATGGAATGTGGAGTTTCTTAACAGTAGGCAAATAAGTCATTTTAATTAGTTTGGAACCTTGGCTCTGAATTATTAATCAAACAATCCTCCAAACAATATGGGCAATATAATAGAGGGATGCATGCAAGTGCAATATTGAGTGCGGTAAGAGATATGATTGCAGAAGATCTAATGTGTGGATCAAGATGAATATTTATTATAAATGACGATCTATTTTTGTTATTGATATTTTGGTTATAAAAGTATCACATTATAAATGACGATCTAATATTGTTTTGTTGTACATATCTATTATTTTTGTCTTGAATTATTAATAGTATTGGTATAAATGTTTGTTAATTATTAATCTTATTGATATAAATTTTTGTCAAATATATTATTATAAATGATGAAAATTAATTTTTTACATGTTAAAAAATCAAATAAGTTAATAAGCAATCTCAAACACTCCTATAAGTCAATAATATGGAAGACTGTTCTTTTTGATCATTTTACAGATATAAGCAAAATTTTAAAACACTAAAAAACAACTTATCAGCTTATTGCAGTTTGATACCGCAATAAGCTAATCCAAATACTTTTTATAAAACTCCAATTGAATACTACATAAGTTAATAAACACTTTTACAAAAAAACATAAGTTATTTTAAATAAGCAATCCCGAACACTCCCTAAAGATGCTCAAATAATTTAAAATCTACCGTATCAAGCTAGGTGTAGCTCTAGCAGATTATGACCCGATAACGACGACGTTTCAGTCTGACGAGAAAATGCTCCGGTATTAGACCAATCGGATCGGACCATGAAAACCGGGTTTTTTCATCCGTAAACACATTTTAGAAAAATCTAAATATTTTTGCTTTATATTTATAAATTAATATTTAATATTATTCAACGCTTTTTTCACACGGAAATGCGGGTCAACTATACGAATTTTCATTTAATATCCCTCATGTTTTAAGAACTTGCCTTTTTACACCCTTCTCTATATCCATTATCCATGTGCTTGCTTTATGGAAAATTAGTTATTTCAAAAAAATAATTTGTTTTTGTTTTTTTATTAATCTGAATATTCAATCCGTTATGCGAGCCGTTAATTCAAAAGTGACCACCTGCTATACGAGTAGTTCGGAGTTATCACATTTGAACCTTCGTACTCATAAGGGTATTTTTATTCCTCCTTCAATTTGAACCTGAAACCTCCATGCACTTTTAACCTTTGAAGCTCAAGCTCAAACCGGATGTGATATAATTTCTTACTTGAGAAATTAATTAAAATAGTCATTTTTATCGGTTGGTTTCACCTCTTAGTCAAATATTTACAAGGTTTATCAAAATAACCCTAAATCTTACTTGAAAATTATAAATTTTTTTTGTAGACCTGGGCGGGAAATGTAAAAAGAAAATTGCGAACCTTGGTTAAAAATGTGATTTTTTTTGCGGACATGGTAAAAAGTGCAATTTTTTTGTCTTTTAGCTGGGTCCGCAATTGCTGACGTGCGTTTTGCAGACCTATACCAACCATGAAAAATAATTATTTTAATAAATTTCCCTTTCATTTTGGTAATTATTGGTTTTTGAATCAGCTTATATACACCAACTAAATATGAGTTTGAAGTTACTGCATGTGAACCTCATGACCAGTTCTGGCACATCTTAAATTCCAAACCAGAAAAAATGAGATTTTTAATACCTTCTTTTAAGACTTACCAGTATGTCACAACACAAATAATTTGAAATTTTATCTGAGAATTTAAGATTTATTTATGTAAATGTCCTACGTATTTACGTAAACTCGATTTTTAGAAAAATCTTTACTCAAATTAATGCAAGGACTAAGGATCCGTATTTTCGTAAGGATCATTACACAAATGGGTTACGCATTTGCCTAAATAGAATTATTTTCTTTTTGTTTTTATTAAAAAATTAGGTTTTATGTAGATGTGTAAGATATTTACGTAAACTTTAGTTAATTTATCAAATGGTCTTTGGCCTAGCGGTATGTGAGTCTTTAGTCTCCTAGAAAGTTAATGATTCAAAACTCACCAAAGATGAAAAAAATGTGTGAGTTTATTTGTTATATTTACGATTAAATCAGTTTTAAAAATAGCTAAAAAATGAATTTGGTTGGAAATAATATTGCGTATATCACCTATTCCCCACCCACAGAAAGCCGGAAACGAAATTACGATATTACCCCCACGTGTCCATTTGCCAAGTGGTGTGTGGTTGGACGCGTTAAGCTCTCCACGTCAACGGTTTTTGGAAATGCAACCACCGCTTGTATTTGATCATATTGTAAATGAGTTCAAACTTTCTCCTACTTACATATTTGCCCCCCACAAACATGCCTATTTGCGGGATATTTTTGTAAATGAAGGGTATTTTTGTCATTTACTTCTCGACATTTTGGTATCGATTTTGGTTGTTTGGCAGTTGTTAAATGGTTTGGTGCAGAATAATTAAGTGGTCAGAATGATTAAGAGACTCTCGTGATATAGTCAAAATGAAATATAATTGTACGGTAATTGCTTATAATTGAATTATGGCGTTGAATGGTTAAGGGAAACACATAATATAAAATCATTCAGAGAGTTTTAAAACCATTAAAAAGCATATTTTTTTTGCCAAACAAGATTCACCTCTTAACGATTTTCAAAATATGTATCTTAACAGAATATTAAGAGATAAACAAACAACTCCTTTATAAATTATTGTTAAGTTAACTTTTTATTAGAATGTATAGTTTAGAGGATGTGGAACATATTTTTATATTATTTTTTTAAAAATTAAATTAAATTTTAAGTTTAGATAGTTTTTATTTATTTTTATTCGTAAAGATGAATTATTATTATTATTTTATATAATTTTTTTTAGAAAATGTATTGAAACGATAAATTAATAGAATATTTTAATAATATAATCAATGTTGAAATTATTAAAATAAATAATTTTTTAGAGTTAAATGTAATTATATTTACAAATTTTGACTTTTTGTTTTCTTTTTAAGGAAATAAATAGATAATCTGTTGAAAATGTATATTCTTCAGTGTTTTTAATGTAAATGTATGTGAAATGTATTTTTTTTTATTTAAATGAATATATAATTCGATACAGGTCTTAAATTCCATAGATCAACCCACTGAAAATTTTAAACGTGTTAAATACCGTTGATGACATATTTTTATTTAAATAAATGCCCATGATATAATTTATATGTAAATTTCGTAATAATGATTAATACATATTTGAGAATATAAATTTATCTATTAATTCAACACTATAATTTCTGTAAAAATAGACAATTTAAACAAATTCATATATTTATCAGTTTATAAAAACAAACAGTCTTATTGATTTAGATTTCATACTTCAGTACTATCTTTTGTCAATCGGAAATAAAATAATACTTCAGACTTTATCACCTCTTAAAAAATAAACATCGCCTAAATTCCATTTAACTCATTAAGCTGTTAAAAACCAGACCAATAGTATTGTGTATTAAAACATGGTTTCCAACCTAACCAAACGATATCAAATTGACTTGCTAGCTTCATTAGGGTTAAAAAGCACCCAATTGATAAAAAAATAAAAATAAATAAATGATTTGATTATATTTTTGTTCATGGTTTTTAATGTTTTTAAAACAACAGTTTAATTTGGTTATCTGATTTTAGAGTCAGCTTGATTAATGCTGATGAATGAAAATGACGCGTAATGAAAATGGGGAATAAATTTTCATTCCTCTCAATTTAACCGGGAATGAATTTTTGGACTTCTGAATGAATGATCTTATTATATTATTGAAAACCAAACAGTTTCTTTAATTTTCATTTTCATTGATTACTGTTTAATACCTCTAACCAAATATCCCTTTAGATTTTTTAAAAAATCGGTTTGAAATCATTGTTTTAGTTTTATATTTTACAAATTAAAAATTCAAGTTTATATTTTTTTTCCTTTTACGGCCGGGTGTGGGACCAAACTAGTTTAGAACAGTCTATTTTTTGTTTTGTTATTATATTTTTAGGTTTTGGCTTGATTCAAACTCGATAAATAACCTTAGGGACTGTTTGTTAGCTGCTGAATGGTTTGGTACAGAATGATTAAGTGGTCAGAATAATTAAAAGACTCTCATGATACAGTGCAAAATGAAATATAATTGTTTATAATGAAAATAGAGGGTTGAATGGTTAAGGGAGGCCTGTGATGCAAAATCATTCAGAGTATTTTATAACTATTAAGAGACAGATTTTTTTTTCCAAACAAGATTCACCTTTTAACATCTCATATGTTGGTTTGGATAAGACTGCAGACGTTTTAGGGTTTAGGTTTTAAGTTTTCCGAGCTTAGACAGTTGGTTAACTCAAACAAAGATCAAACCGATTAATTTCACTTAAATCATATGTATCCGAGTAGATATAATAATTTATTCGAATTTCAAGCAGAACCCAATTGAAATTCAACCAAATCATCCCTACATCATAGACCGAGCTGCATATCAGATCACCTCCAAACACCGATCATGAAGAACCAGATAGTAAACGAATCGCTAGATCATTGCTTTCATTCGAGTAGATTGTACTTATTTGTAAGATGGTCAAATATTAGGGGTAGTTAGTGCAACATTTTCAAACATTTAAGAGAAAGTTTTCTAGAGGGGAGTAAAGTGTCATTTTCTGATACATTAGGGGTAAATCCTGCAGTTTCGACAGGTATATAAACATGTCCCCGCTTTCTCTGTTTCATCTTACACATAACTTGACAGATCTGTGTAACAGAAGCAAACACTCTCTCCAATCTGTTACAGGATCAATCGATCTAATATAACAGGTAACAATTCGGTTCATGATCTTCTGTAGTTAATTGAATTTTTGTGTACTTCTTGTTGATTATTGATGTGAATTGGAGTTTGTTCGTGATCTAGATGAACGGATCTATTGATTTACTGTTAGGTGTGTTATTACTTGCTATTTTGTTGATAATTGTCATTTTCATCGATTAGATCCCGTTCGCATGTTATTAATTGATTGTTTATGCAAGATCTTCTGATTTGGTGATGTTCGTGAGCTGAAGTTAGGTCTGTCGGTCGTAAATCGAAAGTGTTCGTGTTAGATCTGGGATTTATGTGTTGATTAAAAATGTGGTGAAGTATATTTAGTTGAAATCGAATTAGAGTGTTACAGTTTTTTTGAATCTTAACTAGACTTTGCTGTGATTTTTTTTAGTTGTTCATGTTGCAGTAGATCTGAATTTTCTCTTAAAATCATGCAATTCTGTATATCAGCTGTTAAACAAGAATCTGAATGCTCTGTCGGTTTGATTTTTTTTTACATTTTAAGTTACAGTACATGTAATCGATATTTCTTTTTTGTAATTGGGATCTTATCTAGCTTTACTAATGTAATTGCAGTTTTTGCAAGTTGTATCTCTATTATGTTCATAAGAGTACTTCGACTTTGTTTCATAATTGGGGTGGCTAGCTAGATCAACGCATTGGGATTTGGGAGGGGGATGACAAGGTGAAAACCGTGTTAGCTAACTAGCTTCTCTGCAATGATATCCATGAATGTAGATCTGGTAGGATCTTTCAGCAAAAATTGCTTCATCGTTGTTTCTATAAATTGACTTGTGGGATGACATTGTTACATGAGGTTACGAGGTTGAGTAACCATATGGCCATCATTAACTTGTTCACTGCCATTAGTAGACAAAATTGACCAGATGCTATAAAATCTGGGTTTGGGAGATATGATATCAATTGGTATAGACTTATGGAAAGATGGATTTTTATGGAATACTTTCTGAAACTAATGCCATTTTTTCCGCCATGGGGGTATCATTAAATTTGCTTTGGGATAATCCAAATTCACACTCTAGATTCTAGGCAAAAAATCGAGAATAGAACACAGAATTCTGTTATGTTTTTCATATGTTCTAAATTGAGGTCGAACCTACTTATACGAGTAGTTAATCAACAATTAACTTTGGCGGGAAGGTAGTTATTTTGGCGTTAAAACAGTTACCAGATAACTACAAACGTATAAGAACGAAAAATGGTTGCACAGATCAGACTAGAGTCAATTCAGAAGTTAGTCTTCAGAAGATTTGCCTTCAGAAGTTAGCCTTCTGAACATAAGTTGCCTTTTGAACCTTTGACTTCTGATTACATCAGCCTTTGAAGTTTGTTAGCAGCTTAATGTGCTTAATGAGACTCGCAGCTTATTCGGTCAGCTACACATGACTATTTGGTAGTGGCTTAATGATATAGAAAGTGGCTTATTCAGTAAGTTTAATGAGGGAGCTTTGCAGAATACCAAGATTTTTCCACACCTGTCACTCCTGATTAAAAACACATTCTTCCATCTATGAATAAACTCTCTCAAACAAAAACTTTTCCAATCTATACAGAGAGATTAATCCACACTGACAGCTTTATCCATACAAGACTTAATGGGAAACCAACAAAACAGCCCCTAAAATACCAACACCAGAAACATTCGCTATGTAACTGAAGCGCGGTATTACTTTTATTCTGCTTTTCCCTGCAAAATGTAAGATACGAGTCTTCTATGATGTGCCTACCTTTTGATGCTGATCGTAAATGCTGCATGACTTGATTCTTATTCAGATTCTCTGGACTATCGGAAAACCACAAAAAATGGTGAAGATATGCTGCATTGGAGCCGGATATGTCGGGGGTCCCACCATGGCTGTCATAGCACTCAAGTGCCCGAACGTTCAAGTGGCCGTGGTCGATATTTCTGTACCTCGAATCACAGCCTGGAATAGCGACCAGCTCCCAATCTACGAGCCAGGCCTCGACGATGTTGTGAAGCAATGCCGAGGCAAAAACCTCTTTTTCAGCACTGACGTGGAGAAACATGTCTGTGAGGCCGATATAGTCTTTGTCTCGGTCAACACCCCCACCAAGACTCGAGGTCTCGGTGCCGGCAAAGCTGCCGATCTCACGTACTGGGAAAGCGCTGCCCGTATGATTGCCGATGTTTCAAAATCGGACAAAATTGTAGTCGAGAAGTCAACTGTACCGGTTAAAACCGCCGAAGCAATCGAAAAGATCCTGACCCATAACAGCAAAGGAATCAACTTTCAAATTCTCTCAAACCCGGAATTTCTTGCTGAAGGGACTGCAATTGAAGACCTTTTTAAACCCGATCGGGTTCTCATCGGTGGACGGGAAACCCCGGGAGGGCAGAAAGCGATCGAAGCTTTGAAAAGTATTTACGCTCAATGGGTTCCCGAAGAAAATATCATCACAACCAATTTATGGTCTGCAGAGCTCTCGAAACTTGCTGCAAATGCTTTCTTGGCTCAAAGAATTTCTTCCGTTAATGCAATGTCGGCTCTCTGCGAGGCTACTGGTGCAAATGTTAGCCAGGTGGCGTATGCAGTCGGAAAAGACACGAGAATCGGTCCAAAATTCTTGAACGCGAGTGTCGGGTTTGGCGGATCTTGTTTCCAGAAAGACATCTTGAACCTCGTTTACATCTGTGAATGCAACGGCCTTCCCGAAGTGGCGGAATACTGGAAACAAGTCATCAAGATCAACGACTACCAAAAATCCCGTTTCGTTAACCGTGTTGTAGCTTCTATGTTCAACACGGTTTCCAACAAAAAGATCGCGATTTTGGGATTCGCGTTCAAGAAAGATACTGGTGACACCCGAGAAACCCCAGCCATCGACGTTTGCAAAGGCTTGTTGGGCGATAAGGCGTGTGTGAGCATCTACGATCCACAAGTAACCGAAGATCAGATCCAACGTGACTTGACGTTGAACAAATTCGACTGGGATCATCCTCTTCATTTGCAGCCGTTAAGCCCGACCGGCGTGAAACAAGTGGCGGTCGTTTGGAATGCTTACGAAGCCACCAAAGACGCACACGCCGTTTGCATTTTAACCGAATGGGACGAGTTTAAAACTCTCGATTACCAGAAAATATACGACAATATGCAGAAACCTGCGTTCGTTTTTGATGGACGGAACGTTGTGGATACAGAGAAACTGAGGGAGATCGGGTTTATCGTTTACTCGATCGGTAAGCCATTGGATGCTTGGCTTAAGGATATGCCTGCTGTTGCTTAATCAAAAAGCCAAAAAAGTGTTAGTCAGGTAAATTGGTTACTATTTTTGGCTGGTAATTTTACTTGATTTTGTTTTCTAGTAGTTAACAAAAGAGTGTTGCTATGTGTTTTTAAGAAGCTTTATGTTTTAAGTTTTAAGTTTTAAGTTTTTAAGCTTTATGTTCACATTGTGTAAGAGACTCGTATTATTGAATTCTTGGATTTTATATAGTCTAATCTTAGACCCATTTTGATAAAACTTAAGAAAAAGAAATGCAAATGTTTTGAGTAATTTTGTTTAACCATGGTTGTCTAGACCAACTCGTTTACACATTAATTAACCACAAGAATTCTGATGACCAATTAGGAAAATCTTAAGTGATCTTGTAGGATTCGAAACAATCAAACGATGACAGAAGAGTTTTGAGTTAATTTTATGATACAATCAAACAGGAAATTGACCTAAATAGTCTATCTATGTCTGAATTCATTTTTAACCATTTTTTTTAAAGCAAATTACTAAAATAATCGGAATTTACGTAAATGCTTTACATATTTTATAATTTAAAAAATGGGATTTAAACAAATGCGTACACCCCTTGTGTAAAGATTGACAGATTGGCTATTTCTGTTTTTGGTACTTTTGAGTGAGGTCATACCGTAGTTACAAATTTATGCATTCCTTTAATTTTAAAAAAATTGATTTTTTTAATTGAAAAAATAAAAATAAAGAACATAATATTTATGCAAAGGTGTACACAATCTGCGTAAAGATCGACAGATTTGCTATTTCCGTTTTTGGTATTTTTGACTTTTGAGTGAGGTCATACTATCTCCTGTTATTGGGTTAAGAGGTTGTTTGGTAGATGAGAGAATGAAAAATTGGATATTTGGTAATGGTTTAGAAAGTCAAGTATCACAAAGAATTACTATTTTAATTTTCAATATAGTTTAGTGTTGAATGAAATAAGAGTATTTGATAAGTTTAGTTGTATGGTTAGTTTGAGTCGGATTCAAACAAAAACATTGACCGAACGAAAGATTAGGACGAATCATATTTGATAAGTAAAAATTTATTCAAAATCTCCATTTACCTTGTTTTGAAAAATATGTTGGAAATACTCTTAAGGGTTGTTTGTTTACCTCTTAATAGTTTTATTAAGAGTCAGACTCTTAATCATTAGGAGCTGAATATTGTTTGAGAAATTTTTTTTCGCTCTTAATGGTTCTAAAATCCTTTGAATGATTTTGCATCATGGGTCTCCCTTAATCATTCAGCGCCCTAATTTCATCATAAACAATTATATTTTATTTTGCACTATATCATAAGAGCCTCTTAATCATTCTGACCACTTAATCATTCAACACCAAATCATTCAGTAACTATTAAATAACCGATAATACATTGTAATAGTTTTTTATATAACATTTCATATTGTACAAAAAGAGTTGGTACAAAAATTATGATTGTATGAGTTGAAGCAAAAAATGTGGTGAATGGAGATGCACATGTGTCGGTGTAAGTTAGAGAAAGAAGGGTTTGATAATGGAGGCATAAAGCCTGGCTGCTAGAAACAAAACGCGTAGCATGGAAGAGTCTCCATCAATCGATATGATAGGAACTTTTGACAATTTTCCAACAAATTTTGTATAATGGAGAATTAAGTGCTAAAAGTCTAAATTTTTTTTTAATTTTAATATTTATATTTATATTAAAAAAATATCTTTTACAAACCTAATTATTTATATATATATATATATAAATTAATTAAAATATTTATAAAAATAATGAAAGTCTAATTATTATGATTGAAATAGCTATATAAAAAATTAACAGAGTTCATTTATTATGACTAAACACTTATGTTGTGTTCTCAAAATCATTTTTTTACTGAGGAAAGGGAGGGAAATGGAAATAAAAAATCTAAGGGGTCGTTTACCAAACGCTTACCCGGGTAAGCGTTTACCAAGTAATATTACCTCACCACATGAATATGGTAAAGATCAAGAATCTTACCCGGTAAAAGCGAGACAAGGACCAAAAGTCTTACCTGGTATGTGAGAGCAACAACTCTTACTATGGTAAGCGCTTACCGGGTAAATTGTTGCATACGATATCGTTTTGGTGGACTAAAATCTTACCCGATAAGTAAATTATAGTATTAAATTTTACCGAAAACGACCCCTAAATGTTTTTGAGTTTTTTAGGAAGGAAATGAAAAAAAAAAATAGAGAAAAATGAAAGAAAATAAGATTGTTTTCCTCCCAAATATGGGAAAAAAGGAAAGGAAAAAATAACAATTAAAAATATTTATAAAATTACAAATTTACCAATCAATTACTATAAGATATAAAATAATTAAGGGTGTATTTTTAAACTGGTGTGTTTATTTTTCTTTCTCTAATGCTCAAGAATTTGAAATTTTATTTCTTTTCCTTCTCTTTTACTAGATCTTGCCAATACACACTTACAAAAATATATTAGACTAAGTGGCCCTTTACTCAAATACTTATCCGGTAAGTGTTTATTGATGCGAGTCAACACTATAATTTGTTTTGATGTGTAAGATTTTAGTACATCAATACGTATTGAATGCAACAATTACCTGGGTAAGAGTCGTCATCTTCACTTACCGGGTAAGACTCTCCATCTTTTCCATTGCTCTATTCTTGACCCTTGTCGTGTTTATCCGATGAGAAGATTTATATGATAAGCACTTACCAAGTAAGCATTTTAATAAACAGCCCCTAAATCAACATCCCACATAACATCGACAAGATTACATATATGTGCTAACCGAGTAACCGTCATATGATCTAAAAGTAACCTCCCTCCATCTCCAAATAAATGCGACACATCATTTCCCAATTTTTATCAAACACTATGGCAAAACTAAACAAACTCAGTAATATTCTAAAAGGTTCACCATAATAGCCGTCTTCATGTGTCATTGTTTAAGATATGTGTCTCACATCACGTTAAGTATTCCATGAACTAATGTGCAGTTTTTTTTAACACGATATTTGATATTTCATACTTTTTTAATGTCTTATTTGTTAGTTCTAAATATATATTATGATTTAAATTGTTTATTATCATTGACTAATTGAATTATAGTAGAAAAATATGTTTATATATATAATATATACATGGTTGGGTTCACATTAGACAAGCCTATTTTCGCGAGACCACAAAATAACACTGAAATGCCTATTTTCGTGAGACCACAAAATAACGCTGAAATTTCATAGCAAAACATTGTGAAAGTAAAAAAAAAAAACTTTGAATCTTCACAACAAAAACACTATGAAGAATATCATTTTCTCGTTGCTTAAAAACAAGCTTTATAAAATGAAGGAAATGAATAAATCATCATACCATGTGTTGTATATATCTAGAGACACAGGAAGTATGTGTTGTCTGCCTTTATGACCTGCACCTGCTGACCTGCACACAAAACTGAGCGGAAAAGGCAAAATTAAGGTGCAGAATCGTTACCACCATTAGAATGAATACGAATAAGGAGTAGACGTACAGACAGAATAACTGAACAAAACAAGGCCGAAAGGTGCAAAAAGAGTACTTCACAAGTATCTGCCGGTCTAAGGTGTCGTTTACCAAACGCTTACCAAGTCACTTTACTTTTTCGGATGAATATGAAAAAAACTAAAAAATTTACCCTATAAGAGCGAATGCAAGAATCGAGAGTCTTACCTGGTAAGTGAGGATGAAGATTCTTACCATGGTTAGTGCTTACCGGTATAAATTGTTATATACGATGCGTTTTAGTGAATAAAATCTTATCTGATAAGTAAGCAATAGTGTTGAATTTTACCGGTAAGTGTTTACCGGGTAAATGTTTAGGTAAACGACCCCTAAGTTCACATTTTATCCATTTTTAGAACCAAATTTTTATTTTTATCAGAATTTATGTAAAATAAATGTTTTACGTGTTTGCATAAAACCTATTTTCATGATAAAAAAAATCTTTACGTAAATAGAGATCCTTGTGCAAATTCTTTACGGATAAAACCTATTTTCAGATTAAAAAGAACAGAAAAATAAATTCTTTACATAAATAGGGATCTTTATGTAAATTTGAATAATATTTCGTTTTCTTTCCTCCCACATTTTCGTTGTGTTTTTGAAACCTTTTGTATGAAAGAAAGGATAGGGAGGAAAAGAGGAGGAAAGAAAAAAAATCGTGTTCTCGAAACTTTTTTAGGAGAGAAAAAAAAGGAAATAAAAAAAAATCATAAATTTTTTATTGTTATTTTCCCTTCTTTTCTCTCGTTTCCTTTCAAGGACGGATACATAAAATTTTTCAAAAGGTGACATTAGTTGATTATAAGAAAAAAAAACAGGAAAATTTTTTCAAACGATGGGACCGTTTGACTATAAGAAACAAATATATATAATTTTTTTCAAATACTGACACTGTTTAACTAAGAAAATGACGCTAGCAGGATTCAAACTTGGGTTTTGGTTGGAATAAAAACCTTGCAAACCAACTCTACCAAATAAAACGTGTTCTTTGTTTACCTCTTAATAGTTCCATTAAGAGACAATCTCTGAATCGTGAAGAGGTGAATCTTATTTGGCAAAAAAAAAATTTGCCTCTTAATGGTTCTAAAACCCCCTGAATGATTTTGTATCTTAAGTCTCCCTTAACTATTAAGAACCCTAATTTCATTCTAAACAATTACTGAACAATTATATTTCATTTTGCACTATATCATGAGAGCCTCTTAATCATTATAACCACTTAATAATTCTGCACAAAACCATTCAGCAACTGCCAAACAACCCCTTAGTTTCAAAATACATACGGTAACATACAACAAATTAATACGGTTGCCCCTTTCACAAACCTAAACTTTTTATCCTTCGGCGAAAGAATAATATGGTAACACATGCCATCGTAACAACCGTAAAAGGTCGGTCCCTGTTTCTTTCCCGTACCTTTTTTTTTTCTCTCCGGATCGAGAACACATCGTAAAAACGGAATTTAATCGGAAAAATAGATCATTCCGGTCAAATTTCCGATATGCAAAGGGAATATTTATATTTGGCATTACCTAGTTAAAGCTAATCCATATGGTCAGTTGGTCACCAATTCGACTGGGATCAACAATTCGCACAACGCCATGGCCGAATAACCTGCAATCTCTTCCGACATTACGAATTGCTACAATCAATCATTAAAACAAAATTTTAACGCCAAAAACGAATAAGAAAAGGTAGATGGATTAAGAACGTGAGATACACACCATCGGCATCACAAGGTTGTTCAGAACCACCGGAGATCATCCCTTGCGATCCAGAATTCCAGATGAAAAGGTTTGGGGAATTGAATCTGTAATAACAACATTACTAGCACATGATCAACACCTGGATGATCAAAAAGTAAAAGATATTTTAACTACGAAATAAAGGAGTAAAGCCTCAGTAACGTAAAACTTACTGTTACGGTGATGCATTCATTCCCGCTAGATTTGAAGGATACTTGACCAGGTACATATGCGACGGCCGGAAAAATCAATCAACGTTAAGGTTTAGACGATCAGATCTGATTAGAATAGAAACTATAATAAAACTCCATTGAAGACGATGAAAATGAGATTTACAAAAACAGATCCGGAGACATTCTGATTGTCAATGGTTGTGTGAGTTCCTGATATCATCTTTCCTCTTGTTGTAATGCCACAGGTAAGCTAGCAATTCCAAAAGGACTATTCTCTCTCTTAGTTGCTTCCCGGCGGTCCTGAATGTCTGAGTTCCGGTGAATCGGCCGGACACTGAGATCTCTGTTTGCTTGCATATCTCTGCAACTTCCAAGTGCCAAATGTCGAATCGAACCCGGTATTATCAATTGGCGATTTGGCGGGAATTCCCCTCCGTTGTCTTCCTCTTTCCACACCAAACAATTAGAGTAAATTACAAATTTAGTCCCTAGACTATTTCTCAATCTACATTTTTAGTCCACTTTTTATCTTCATTTACTTTCTTGAATTTTCTTGAATTGAATAGGGGTGATCACTAAATACCTAACCGTTAATTGTTCGTATGCATCTCTTACCTGACAAGCGCTAACTGGATAACAGTTTTTTTCATCACTTACCGAGTAAGATTTTCGGTATTTATCATGCTCATCCAGTAAAGTAATTGCTTCCGATAAACAGGGACGTTCCAATCTTTTTGGAGGCTCTGCTAAAACTTTTGATTACATTGCATAAATGAGATGACATAGAATATATGTTAAGAATAAAAATGGGCTACACCTAAAACGATTTAACAATCTGAAACTAAACCTAAACCATTAATGCTTTGAACCTAAAACCAAATAATTAATGGTTTTAATCTAAATAATTTCGGCTATAGTTTTACACAGGTTGATAAAAAGACCCTAAACACATGTAAATTTGGGCTCAAAATTTCGGGGACCCTGTTCAAAATCTTACATTTAAAATGCTAAGGGACGGCCTTGCTGATAAGCGATGGTAACAACCCCTAAATCATAGTTTTCATCCTTGACTTCGTTTATCACAAAAAACAACTTTGTGGACACATCGAGGGGTAATTTGGTCATTTGGTTTTCTGCATATGGACACATCGAGATGGATCTTGTGAGCGTATATTGACAATTTCATGTTAATGTATATTACATATGTTAAGATTTTCATTTTAAAATATGTTAACTTCAGTTAATATTTTCGTGTTAATATATGTATATAAGGTATATTAATATACGTTAACATTTAATGCTAACTCATGTTAACATTTTCATAACGTGCCAAAGTTCTTTTTTATTACGAAACTACCACCAAATCACTTCCAACCTTTCGATAAAATCCGAGGGCTACAATGAGTACTCTTCACTAGAAAAATAATTCTCACATGAACATCTATGTGCGTGTGAGAGAGAGAAGTTGTTTGTTTACCTCTTAATTATTTCATTAAAAGTAGTATCTGAATCACTAAGAGATGAATCTTGTTTGACAAATATATGTTTGTCTCTTAATGGTTCCAAAACCCTTTGAATTATTTTGTATCTTGAGTCTCCCTTAATCATTTAGCACCCTAATTTCATTGTAAACAATTACCAAACAATTATATTTCATTTTGTACTATATCATGTTGTATCCTTTTGTTAACAAGTTAGAAAGGATGACATTAATACTATGGACAAATTGCATGAAAAGGTAACGTACTTTAACTTGATTATTATTTTGAGTAACATACTTTCAAAACTTTTATTTTGGTATCTAAGATGTAAAGTTTAAAAATCTAAGTACCTGGGTAACTGGTTGAAGCATTAACCGGTTACAATGTTGATGTGGCGAGTGATGTGGTATCCAACTTAGTATTATTTGCTGACATAGATATCTTAATTTAAAATTACTTTTTATGTATTTTGGGTTATTAGAAGAGAGAGTTAATGATTCAACCAGTTACCCGAGTACTTACATATTTAAAACTTTACATCTTAAATACCAAAATGAAAGTTTTAAAAGTACGTTAACCAAAATATGAATCAAATTAAAGTACGTTACTTTTTTCATACAATTTGTCGCCTAATACTATTGTCATATATCAATGGCTTATTCCTCATTCTAAAACTTGATGCTATCCCAAATTCTACAACATGATCTCACAATTGTACAATTGTTTTGGTTAATAATGTATCAAAATATCATAAGCTAAACCAGTGTTGACGAATAACCAACCTGCAATGAATAGGGAAGGTATAGTAATGCTATAAATGACCCAGTAACGAACACTGGTAATAATATCGGCAAAAGAACGTTCTTCTATGCCTAATAAAGAAAATTATCATCTTAACAAGCAATTCATGAATATACTTAAAATCAGTAGATTATTATTAATACAAATATACCAGTTATTCGTATTTCTATTCTAAATTCCTTTTCTCATGGTTTTGAAATCTTAGGATTTAATTGAAAATTTTTAAACATAGGATTTTGAAATCCTTATGGAGCGATCGGGATTTCGTAGGATTGTATGCAATAAGGTTTTAAAAAAAATTAAAAACATTTGTTTTATAATAATCAATTAATAAAAATGTAATACAATTATTTTATATTTTTTTTCTATAAATTATTTATAAATACTGAAATTCAATTCCATTTCAAATCTTATAAATCAAACCCATTGATAATTTCAAATCTATTCTAATCTAAATCCCTCAAAATCCAAATTCGTCCATGAAATCCAAATCTATACTATATTATAAAGAATTTTACAAAAACTCTTAAAAACTACTTTTTTATGCATAAAGTATTGTCTGTTGATGCATATTACTTAAAATTCAAGATTACAAGTTGATTGTGCATATGTACAACTTATTAAAGCTTTATATTTTAAATTCGTATAATTAACTGCGGATGGACATAATCAAATATTTGATAAACATCATTTTAAATATAAAAAATCTAAAATATAATTAAGATAATCATTGAGTTATAACAGAATACTTAATTATTATCTTAAATAAATTATTTTATTAA